>NC_060125.1:231744552-232057350 GCF_021461395.2 Schistocerca americana | reverse complement strand
ACTTGCAAGTACAAAGCCTGGGAAACAAAGGACTATCCTATTGTCAGCCACGATCAACAGACACATGCTGCTGGAAAATTACAGGACTGCCAGTATAGCTCATACTATATTTGTATCAATTTAAGTCCGCCCCCGGTAGCTGAATGCTCAGCGCGACAGACTGTCAATCCTAAGGGCCTGGGTTTGATTCCCGGCCGGGTCGGAGATTTTCTCCGCTCAGGGACTGGGTGTTGTGTTGTCCTAATCATCATCATTTCATCCCCATTGACGCGCAAGTCGCCGAAGTGGCGTCAAATCGAAAGACTTGCACCAGGCGAGTGGTCTACCCGCCGGGAGGCCCTCGTCACACGCCATTTTTTTTTTTTTTTTTTTTATCAATTTAACTATACATGTAACACCTCCCTTTACAAAATTTATGTATTACTAGAAGAAATTAAACAAGCCCTGTGTTCCCAACCGCTACCCAAAATAACAAAACTTTGGTCTAGTACATAAGAACCAGCTGGTTATATGCTGTTCCACATGACACTCTGGTTTCACATCCACATCACAATCAGAATTTCACTCTGCACACATATACTAAGCAATGCTAAATAACAGTGGAGCTCCATTCAAAGCAACCCACTGTGATATCCTCAGATGTTGTTTCCAGTTCTCCATGCAACTGAAAGAGACTTTCAACGCCACTATTGAACCATTGCTTTCATTTATTCTTGAATGTGAGTTCTCTCTGAGCACACACCCTGACTTGCCAGTTCTTCCAGGCACTCACACCGAATTTCTCCAGCTCTTGAATCACTTGATGGCACAAGGACACAACAAATAACACTACACTGAGCTGCCACCTATATTGTGGCATTTCACAAGCACATTATAATAGTTAACATAACTGTTCCCTCAGTGACTTCTGTCCTGTCTGTTATTCCGATACAGAGCGTAACTTTATACTTCCAAACGCAAGTTATGGAGTTGAACATCTTCAGCTTCTCCAGTTGATCACCTGTTTTTTCTGAGATTCAGTGGTTTGTACTGAGGTGAAAACTGATACTTAGAAAGACTTAATCAAGTAGTTGATTTGGTTCCCACCACACATTAACATATTTTCAGTTTTGTAACTGTTCTTTAATAAATTAAATACAATTATAACATTATAATTAACATCCACATCTACATCTACATCTACATCCATACTCCGCAAGCCACCTGACGGTGTGTGGCGGAGGGTACCTCGAGTACCTCTATCGGTTCTCCCTTCTATTCCAGTCTCGTATTATTCGTTGAAAGAAGGATTGTCGGTATGCCTCTGTGTGGGCTCTAATCTCTCTGATTTTATCCTCATGGTCTCTTCGCGAGATATACGTAAGAGGGAGAATATACTGTTTGACTCATCGGTGAAGGTATGTTCTCGAAACTTCAACAAAAGCCCGTAACGAGCTACTGAGCATCTCTCCTGCAGAGTCTTCCTCTGGAGTTTATCTATCATTTCTGTAACACTTTCGCGATTACTAAATAATCCTGTAACGAAGCGCGCTGCTCTCTGTTGGATCTTCTCTATCTCTTCTATCAACCCTATCAGGTACGGATCCCACGCTGCTGAGCAGTATTCAAGCAGTTGGCGAGGAAGTGTACTGTAACCTACTTCCTTTGTTTTCGGATTGCATTTCTTTAGGATTCTTCCAATGAATCTCAGTCTGGCATCTGCTTTACTGACAATCAGCTTTATATGATCATTCCATTTTAAATCACTCCTAATGCGTACTCACAGATAATTTATGGAATTAACTGCTTCCAGTTGCTGACCTGCTATATTGTAGCTAAATGATAAGGGATCTTTCTTTCTATGTATTCACAGCACATTACACTTGTCTACATTGAGATTCAATTGCCATTCCCTGCACCATGCGTCAATTCATTGCAGATCCTCCTGCATTTCAGAACAATTTTCCATTGTTACAACCTCTCGATATACCACAGCATCATCCGCAAAAAGCCTCAGTGAACTTCCAATGTCATCCACAAGGTCATTTATGTATATTGTGAATAGCAACGGTCTTACGACACTCCCCTACGGCATACATGTTTCAGTAGCTTGTACTCCTCAAAACTGTCTCTGAAACGAGCTTCTGCCACCCTTGTTAACACATCACCACCATTCTGCGGCATCAACTGCAGTCACCAAACAGCGACATAATAATTATAATCACATTTCAAGATATGAATTGTTAAATGAAAGTAAAATTTATTACCCCCATGCTCCAAGCCCCATTGAGATTGTTGAATTCACCTGTGTTGAATCGTTTCATGGAGAGGTGTCGGATCTACAGTATGACCCCAGCCTCCAAACATGAGAAATTTTTATTATTTAAATTTTACAGAAAGGCCACTTTCATCCAAAGCCTTTTCACCAATACAAACACAACCAACTGTTTCATGTCGGAATAGGCCTGAACTGTCATCAGCAAAGTCACCCTGCCACCACGTCAACGTCGCAGAGTCACCTGGCTTGTAAGCCAAAGAGACCTCTGGACAGTCTCCACAAAACGAAGCTCTCTTCTGTCTTGAGTTACTGCCCACAGCAGGCACTAAGTTTCTTAGTCTTTGTTACTTTTCCATCTTCCTCCTCCTCCGAGATAAGTCTGGGGCTACTGAAGTTACCTTATCACCCCCCCCCCCCCCCCCCACCCCACCTGATGATCACCATGAAATCCCCACTAGAGAATAAAATAAAAAGGTTTCTTTTTTTCTGAATACGAGTATGGTGTTGGCAAGTGCAAATCATTTATAAATCCTGTCAAGACACCTGCCCATCAAATAGGTGTATACGCCCCTCCAGTCCACACAATAATACACTTATGTGCAAAACTTAAGGATGAAATTTAACTTCCGCATGCTGTGTCAATAAAAAGTAACACAGCTCAATGAAATTTGGACCAAATGTAGAAAGAACCATTATAGTACAGTGCAGAAGGTAAATGAAATAACTACTCAGTGAGACAAGCAAAAATAACACTTTTATTCAAAGACAATAATTACACTGAAGTCACTGCAATTCAGTACGATCCTGTGGATGGCAGGACATGGTTCTTAATAGGATGTGTACTCACCATGGACAACAATGCGTGCTTTGCAATGTGCTCCCATGCTAGCCACAAGATTTTTAAGGAGCTCTTGTGGTAAGGCATTCCATTCTTCAACTAGCGCAGTTTTCAACTGCTGGATGGTTGTTGGTGCACGTGGACGCGCTGCAATACGTCTCCCCAATGAATTACACACATGCTCGATGAGATTCAAGTCGGGAGAACAAGCAGGCCAGTCCATTCGCCATTCCCTTGTTCGAAGAGCTCCCATAGTTGCTGTGTTTCATGCAGTCGTGCATTGTCTTTCATTAAAATGAAGTCAGGGCTGTATGCGGATCACGTATGACAATCTTCTTGGGGTGCATTTTGTGTTACCACTTCCTGCCATTTGAGGGTACATCCAGACTCACAATTCAGACTAATCATAATGTGTAGGCTTTCACAGCGGCCATCTTCATTAGTTCAAACTTCCGGGCTGAGAGGCCGTGGTCAAAGAAGAAGAAGGGGATGAAAAAGTTTTACTGATCGATCATGGCCTCTCAGCCCGGAAGTTTTAACTACGGTGGTCCAATCTCCCTGCTCTTGGCACCATTGCAAACGGTGCTGCCACTGTGGTGGTGTCAAGAGAACACAATGTACTGATCATCAGGCAAAGCGATCACCCCAATGCAGTTGCTGTGCTAGTGTGACACGCGAGATTGAGTGCCCTGCATTCCTGTTAAATGTGGCTACAATTGCATCCACTGTTTCATGTGGGTCCTAGCCTGTTGTACAATGTAGCAGTCATCTTCTGTTGTAGTTGACCGCAGCTAGCCTTCTCTTTCCTTCCTGTAGCAGTGCCTGTGGTTTGGGGCTCCCAATGTTTGTGAAACAATGCTGTGAGCAATATCGGTCTCCCGGGCTACACTTGTCGCTCTTTGTCCTCCTTCCAGTTTCCTGGTGATTCTTCCACTTGTGAAGTCATCAAAATATTGTCTCCGGGCCATTTTGTAATGAAGAATACCATCACAGAGCAAAGTAACTGTTCACTGATTGACACACACAGTCATTCCCCATTCCCTCAACTGCTTCATGTCGAGGGGCCAACCCCATTTGGCACTACACATTGACATTCACGATGTGTGCTCATGAATTTTGGATACCTATGGAACGAAATAGAAATATTGGTGCCTTGTCTTATACATGGTTGAGTGGCACTTGGTGTTATGCATGAGACTGGCCTGAAGATTACACCATTGCAACGTCAAAACTGGTTGCCTAACAAACAATATCAACATGATGGCTGTTGGTTCTGTATTATTACATTTCAACAAACACTGTGCTGTTAAAAATCACTCCAGGAGAGATATGCAGATCTCTACATATTCCTCATCGAAAAACTAAGAATGAAAAAATAATAAAACAAAGTATTATTTAAGAGAGGGCAGCTATTGCATGGTTTCACTGTTCTATGAACATACAGAAAACAAGGGCAAGAGACAATGCGTGTCTTCAAGATGGAATGGTTATGACAGTAACTTGGCGTGTGAAGTACCTTTGCGGGAGCACTGTATACGCTACATTAATCATCGGTCTAAGTTGGAGCAGTGGTCCATCCCAGATGAAATAACAATGACTGCATTCTGTGTAAAATGAATGAATTAACCTATTATCCTGATTTGTAATTCTGGACTGTCAGTTCTCATTCAGAATTCTGAGTGAAGACTGCTGTAATAGTTTTCAAGAATGTATGAAAAACAAATATTTACTGAAGCAAAGTTGAAAGTGGTCTACGTCATTTTCATCCAGCATACACTGTGTAAGCAGGTGAAAAAGTTTGAGATTATTGCATGATAATTAACTAATAAATGGAAGACAAACAATCTCTCTCTCTCTCTCTCTCTCTCTCTCTCTCTGTGTGTGTGTGTGTGTGTGTGTGTGTGTGTGTGTGTGTGTTTTGCTAGCTCTGAGGAGGAGCATTGTTTGAAAGCACAGCAATAGTTGGATCTTATTTATGTGCCAGTCCACCACTCAATGCAACTATTAGATGAACAGTTAACTTTAGGCCTTCTACTGATTCCGTAAAAAAAATAAACCCGCAAATGTACCAAATAATTTCAGTGTTTCACTTTGTGTCATACTGATTACAATTTAGATTCAATACTGGCTGAATATTTTGTGGAATTCTACTATACTCCTTCACACACTATAAGGAAACCTTCAAGAGACATTTAACAAAAAATTAGTGTACTGTGTTATACACCAGACAAGTGGATTCACTATATTGTTGCAAAATAAAACAAACTACTTCCATAGTAGTCTAAATGTGCAACGTAAAGAATACTCACATACGATAAACTGGTTCTATGAGAACATGTATGAGCTGACACAGAGCCCGCGCAACAGGTGGTTGATCCATTGCACAATGTTCTGGAAGTTTTCGTGTTAACTGCTCTGCGTGAGTCCAGTCACCGACAGTCAGTAATGCCTCACAAAGACCAAACTTCTGGTTTGCTGCATACTACAAAAATTGAAATAATTCAATGAGTTTCATTGAATACATAATATTTCTAGATATAGCATATGATGGACATCAAAGGTAAGCTATCTGGATGATAGGAAAAAACTAAATTGTAAGTTTTAGCAGCCTAACAAAAAATTTCTCACACCAAAACACATGAAAGCTTCAGTAAAAAAAAATCAATGTTTTCTGCTATCTCTAAGTGTAGTCAAGGCATTGTAATCAATATAAATGTGACATGTCTGTAAATGCAGAATTTCAATGAAATCTACAAATGGTCATACAAGTCCACACTCATTCAAAATAAAAGACATTGCTTGTGGTAAATGTCTTTGCAAGCAAAGGGTGGTTTGTAATGAAAATTAACAGCAGTAAAATATTTTTAGTAATGTTTTTTCATTCTTAAATATAACTATTGTACACACTCACACACTGACGAGCAGACACAAATGGGAAATCATTCTAGTCATGATAAGAGGAAACCCACTGACGTAAGTGAGCTTCACAACAGACAGAACGAAATGACCACCTCGGTAATGGGGAAGCTGGCTGGCTGTTTATGTGATACTGCCTTGATCAATGGAAAGCAGCTGAAGGGTAATGAATCCATAAGTACATGACAACGTGTGGATGCCCACATCTCATCACATCCTGTGGAGGTTGCAGGCTTTGCCATTCTGCAAAGCATCTCAGCAGATCTGATGGCGGAGTAGAATGGTGATGCTGTCACAAGTGTTTCAGTGCACACTCATGAGCTCCATAGCACACAACCCCCATGTGTTCCCAAATTGACCAACGACATCAATTACGGTTACAGCTAACATAGGATCATCAAGATTTGACTGAGGATCAACGTCAGCTTGACGGTCATGTCCGGCTATGCTGTCGCAGCTAGGCGAACAGCTGTTCAAAACGTGCACTGTGCCGTGCACACAGAGTTGTGGGGGCAGTAGTATGATGCAGGGGACACCCACACACAGAATCGCTGCTGAATTCTTTCCAAAGGTGGATCAACACTTTATTATCAAGTTCTCATAATGTTTTGGCTGACCAGTGCCTGGTGGCTGGTAACAAGAAGTTTGTTGTCACTGTGATATTCAGTCTGAAGATTGTTATGATGCAGCCCTTCACAATAATCTAATCTGTGCACACTTCTTCATTTCTGAATAACTACTGCTACCTACATCAGGCGAAATACCCTCAGACTTCAAGAAGAATATAATAATTCCAATTCTAAAGAAAGCAGGTGTTGACACATGTGAAAATTACCAAACTATCAGTTCAATAAGTCACAGCTGCAAAATACTAACGCGAGTTCTTTACAGACGAATGGAAAAACTGGTAGAAGCCGACCTCAGGGAAGATCAGTTTGGATTCCACAGAAATATTGGAACACGTTAAGCAATACTAACGCTATGACTTATCGCAGAAGAAAGATTAAGGAAACGCAAACCTATGTTTCTAGCATTTGTAGACTTTGACAAAGCATTTGACAATATTGACTGGAATACTCTCTTCCAAATTGTGAAGATGGCAGGGGTAAAATACAGGGAGAGAAAGGCTATTTACAATTTGTACAGAAACCAGATGGCAGTTATAAGAGTCGAGGGGCATGACAGGGAAGCAGTGGTTGGGAAGGGAGTGAGACAGGGTTGTAGACTCTCCCCGATGTTATTCAATCTGTATATTGAGCAAGCAGTAAAGGAAACAAAAGAAAAATTTTGAGTAGGAATT
This sequence comes from Schistocerca americana, assembly GCF_021461395.2. NCBI lineage: Eukaryota > Metazoa > Arthropoda > Insecta > Orthoptera > Acrididae > Schistocerca > Schistocerca americana. The sequence goes on along the minus strand of NC_060125.1, from coordinate 232,050,039 downwards.
AAAATCCATGGAGAAGAAATTAAAACTTTAAGGTTCCCCAATGGCATTGTAATTCTGTCAGAGACAGCAAAGCACTTGGAAGAGCAGTTGAACGGAATGGACAGTTTCTTGAAAGGAGGATATAAGATGAACATCAACAAAAGCAAAACGAGGATAATGGAATGTAGTCGAATTAAGTCAGGTGATGCTGAGGGAATTAGATTAGGAAATGAGACACTTAAAGTAGTAAAGGAGTTTTGCTATTTTGGGAGCAAAATAACTGATGATGGTCGAAGTAGAGAGGATTAAAAAAGTAGACAGGCAATGGCTAGGAAAGCGTTTCTGAAGAAGAGAAATTTGTTAACATAGAGTATAGATTTAAGTGTCAGGAAGTCGGTTCTGAAAGTATTTGTATGGAGTGTAGCCATGTATGGAAGTGAAACATGGACGATAAATAGTTTGGACGAGAAGAGAATAGAAGCTTTCGAGATGTGGTGCTACAGAATAATGCTGATGATTAGATGGGTAAATCGCATAACTAATGAAGAAGCACTGAATAGGATTGGGGAGAAGAGAAGTTTGTGGCACAACTTGACTAGAAGAAGGGATCGGTTGGTAGAACATGTTCTGAGGCATCAAGGGATCACCAATTTACTATTGGAGGGCAGCGTGGAGTGTCTCAATTCCTAATCTGATTCCCTCAGCATCCCCCGATTTAATTCGAAGGCACTACACTACACTCGATTTACTTCTGTCGATGTTCGATACTTTTCCCCCTAGTTATATGTGCTTCGACAGCTTTGCATTTGTCTTCTAATCAATTCTGCTTAGCCATTTTGCATTTTCTGCCAATCTCAATCTTTAGATGTCTGTATTTCCTTTCACCTGCTTCCTTTGCTGCATTTTTGTATCTTCTCCTTTCATCACTAAATTCCGTATTTCTCAGGTTTGCCAAAGAATTCTTCAGCCTTATCATTTTAACAATTTGATACTGTGTACACCATTTCATCTTTGTAAAGCCACCCATTCATCTGTTACTGTATTCCTTTCCTCTGTTTCAGTTCAATGTTGCCAACACTCCCTCTGAAACTCTTAACAATCTCTCATTCATTCAATTTTTCTATGTCCCTTCTCCTTAATCACTTGGTTTTTTGCAATTTATTAAATTTTAATTTGCAATTGATCAATAAATTATGTTCAGAGTCCACATCAGCCCCTAGAAATGTCTTACAATTTAAAATCTGGTTTAAAAACCTCTGTCTTACCATTATATAGTCAATCTGAAACATTTCTGTCTCTCCAGGTTTATCTCTCTCTCTTTCACACACACACACACACACACACACACACACACACACGTAACACAGGGGTGCTGTCCTTTTTTCCCCCTAACGTAAGTCTTTCTGTTCCCGGGATTGGATTGACTCCTTACCCTCTCCCTTAAAACCCACATCCTTTCGTCTTTCCCTCTCCTTCCCTCTTTCCTGATGAAGCAACCATGGGTTGCAAAAGCTTGAATTTTGTGTGTGTGTTTATGTTTGTTAGTGCCCTATCAACATACCAATGCTTTCGTTTGGTAAGTTACATCATCTTTGGATAACCTTGTTACACAAACCAAGTATTGTCTGTTATTCAATTAGATTTCGTGCAAAATTTTACCAGACAGCTTTCTGTTTCATTCCTTTCCTCTAATCCATGATCTCATATTACGTTTCCATCTCTCCCTTTTTCTACTACCAAATTCCACTCATCTATCACAATTAAATTTTCAACTCCTTTAACTATCTGAATAATTTTCTTTATCTCACTATCATGCATTCTGTCAATCACTTCATCATCTAAGGAAGCAGACAAGGAAACAGAATTCCTGGATTTTGCCCAGATTTCCCAATTAAAAATACACTTTTTGCTGAGTGAAGAGACACATTTTCCCAGGTGAAAATACATATTTTCCTGGGTGAAAATGCACTTTCTACACGTTCAAATGGCAGTATAAAAATAAAAATAAATAAATAAATAAAAAAAAATTGGAAAGCTCGTTGATGCACATCCACAAGTATAGATACGAATTCCACCAAACACAGCATGTTAGTTTCCGAAATCAAGAGTGTGATGCACTTCTGTCAACCAATCATCGTTCCTGCCACATTATCTCGCCAGCAAATGATAGCAGATATTCACAGCACAGGATACATGATGTAATCAGCCAATAGCAACATCACTGTTAAGCAACGTGAACACACAAACAGGAAAATTTTATGGTTTAAATTAATATATATTTAGTATAGTGCAAAATTTTGGGCAAAAATTTTTTTTAAGTTGCTGGTTCTCAAAGTGTCAAGTTCTGAACGAGAATAAAATGCTTCGTGACTTAAGAAATTCATCCCACATTCTCACACATAACATAATTCCTTTTATGTAAAAGGAAATTTACTTTGAAAGTAATGCTTCTCAAACCACCGCTTGCAATATTTTCCATGACCAGTCAGAAATAGATTCATTTGAGCAGTTGCAGAGAGTGCCGAAGACAGGCGTTACTGTGCATGCACAGCTACGATGTAGAAAGCCCATGGTTGGTGTTTTCATCGCATTTATGTTTAGAATTTGGTGTGTAAAGGGGCGTCATGTGATCACGTGCAGCAGTGCTGCGTGTTGTTCTGAGGGAAGATAAGGAGTTATTGCCTTTTAGGGCAATGTTGTATCGTATCCTGTCCAGATAAAGAATGCAAAATTAGAAAGCATACCCTGGCACAATATTCTTTTCAAAACTAGATTCTATGTCTCAAAGTACCCTAATAATTTGCTACGTGGTGACTTTAACATAGATTTCTTTTTTATTCGTACTCTGCAGTACTGTTATGTAGCATTTCCAATCACGGATACATCCACACAGCACTGCAAAAAGCTAATAAGAAGGAATACAAATATCTTACAAATAAAAAATAAATAAATAAATAAATAAATAAAACAGTCATTTGTATACACCAGAACTAAGAGCTGTAAGCTTTTCATGACTTTTTCCAACTGTATAAAAATTATCAAGGTTACCTGTGAAGCCAAGAAACTACATAATTGGCAATCTATATTCTACTCCAGGAGTAACCATAAAAATTACAAGACACTTACACATTAGCTTTCGCCCACAGCCTTTGTCAGAGAAAGAAAAAGAAACATACACACCTTCATTCACACAAGCAAGCACACCTCACATACATGTGACTACCATCTCCGGATGCTCGGACCAGAATGTGGGAGGGCAACAGCAATGCATTCTGGTCTGACCAGCCAGGAATGGCGATCATGTGTGCGCTAGGTGTGCTTGCTTGTGTGTTAGTTTTTCTTTTTCTCGCGAAGGCTGCGCCAAGAGCTAATGTCTACTTTTACTTGTGCCTGTTGACAACTAACATTTTATCTTTATGGTAAGTACCAATCTATCTTTTCCTTACATTGTTGACAAGCCCAATTTTGAAATGTGTATCATATAAGCATGCCATAGCCCATCACCTGACAGTGAGAAAATTAAATGAGAAATTAACATGAAGTAACTGAAAACTTAATAAACAAGCAGATTTGAATGAAAGCACATCCTAATACTCTGTAAAATTTCCCAGTTACTTAAACAACTTGAGAGCGTCTGAGGTTTTCTGTGATTTTATCAGTAACAATTCTGGTTAAAGTTAACTGGCTGATCAAAAACTCCCATACTGCAGCTGTGTATAAATGAACAAGCGCGATAAATTTCACATTAATGGGAAGTTGGCTGGAAGTTAGACAGGCTCATCTTCTCGAGAATGAAAGTTGTCATCACTGGGCATAAATGTTACTTTAGATCACACTCTATGTATGTCGTTTTTGGGTGATCAAAGTAGTCGTGCTGTACCTGACAATATCATAGATAAAGCAAAGAAACATCCTTGCCCACAGTACTCCAAGGAATATCAAAGACTGAAACATCCATTGGCCAACAATGTCAACAACACTGATGTTATTTGTAATGGCATTCATTTTATTACTTAAAAGTTAAGACTCAGTCCAAGTTAAGAGTCGCTGTACATTAAGAGAAGAATAAATTGTATGTAGTTGTTGGACTACTCCTTTAATAGAGCTGAAAATTAACAAATAACTAAGGCATATTCATTGGGAGTTTCGACGGCTTTTGCTAGGTACTGAGGTGTTTGACAGTCGTGGACTTGCGCAATGAATTACATTACTCTGAATAGCTTTGATAAAAATAAGTAGAAAATGCCAACTTTACATTTCTTTACTAAATACTCACCAATCTTCTACCTTTCTAGCCCATCTTAAAGGTGATATAAAACCATGAACATCTAATCGCTGTTGAAAACCACTTACAAAGAATTTAAAATTACCAAAATTGCAGTCTTCCACGCACCTACATGGCCCCATATGGCACTATTCACGTTTCATTTTTAAGTGGAATTAGACAGCTTTTACCTGTGTTATTATCTTTTTCTTCTTTTATCAGATTAATAGTCTCACTGTTATGAAACGAAAATCAATAATATGACCAGTGTCATTATCTTTTCTTTCTTTTATCAGAATACTTATCTCATTTTTATAAAATGCAAATTAATAGAATTACCAATATTGATTTGTTCATTTGAACATTTTGTTTACTGAAAGCCTTAAAAGGCTAAGCCACATAAAGCATAAACTATGCTGCAGACGATAACTTCAAAGAGCTAGGAAGAGGGCCAATAAGTATCTCTTAGTGAGGATTAAAAAAACCAACTAGTATAGATATCGATATCCAGTCCAGACATTCACACCATAAAACTGTTATACTTTCCATATGGTAATTATACAGATGGTTTACTTCAAGAGGAACAAATATGGAATCACTGCTGCTCAACTCACATTACAGACAGTGTGATGAACAAGTCACAAGACTTACCATCTAGCTCAGTGACAACACTGGCACAAGGTTCCTACTAGCAATTGGACAGCATATGAACTAGTTTTGTCAATACCAAACTGTGATATTTTAGACTTAGACTTTGGCAACAGCTTTGCTGAGACTTGGTACTATTCCCTTGTCTCCTTAAACTTTTTGGTCCTGATAGGCAATGGAATCATGGGTACGATTATTAGAAACTCTGCTGCAATTTATAAGTTTCTAGGAGTTAAGTATACCGGTTCAGCGGACAGTGGACTGATGTGATTCAACAATGACCTCAGTCTATGCGACACACTGAAGCACTACTCTGCCAGCACTTTACTACAACAATTTAGTCAAACAGAAAATAATATGTACCTTGAAAACCCAACTGCTTTTTTTACTTCTTTATGTAGAGGCAATAAATTGTAGAACTTCAGGAACTGAAAGTAGTTGAGTAGATTTGGAAGATGAGTGGAACAATATCAAATTGGATGTAACAGTGCTATCAAAGTTGCCACAAACAGCATTACAAACACTGAAGTAATCTCAGCATGATAGCACTGGAGAAATTTTTGCATTCACTGGAGCTACTCAACGTGACATTTTCTGTGAAAAATGGGAAAAAAATCTGGACCTATCTAAAGCCATGAAATGTATTTTTCCTTTGTTTCAAAAGTAGTCTTTAATCAATCGCAGTCATTACTGTACAAGTGTTGTTAGGCTGCGGTCACAGCGGCTCCAGTATTGGTGGATTCAGTCGACAACCGACATCGGCCAGAGATGACTGATCTTTTCAAATCAGTATTCCACTATGTGCGTGGTCACACTATAGCCGATCTTATCTCCCAAACATACAAATTTCAGATGATAATCTGTGAAATTAAAATCAGTTTCTTTTCTTCAGTCAAATCGACCAACATTCTCGCACATAAAATATGGAGCTTGAGAAACTGATACATTTAGTCCAGGAATCAGTGAGTTTGTGGCATCCTGAGGATGAAAATATCATGTTTGAAATCTATGGACTGAAATTACAGCTCTATTCAAAACTTCAAATAGGTAAAATGTTAATTGGAAATTTTAGGCGTAGATTATAACCTCAAAAAATAATCTGTTCGAGTGAAAAGGGTGACTTATCTTACATAATAATAGCTACTGTACTTATCATTTTTGTAGTAGAGTGTCATTACTTGTCTACAAATTAACATTATTGCTTACTGATATTTTATGCCAGTAGGATAGTAATTCTGTTAATATGAAGTGGTAGGGCAATGTGGTGTATAATGCGTATTTCTACTTTTAAGTGCTTTAAGTTTTCAGAATATCTTGTGCTACACTTTATGCTTGTCTTTCACTCTTGTGCTAAATGACAGTAATTGAAAGTTAACTGACTTATGTCTGGACAACTTTAAATAAATACAGAGAAACAGTGTGTTTATTAAGTTGCTTTTCAAGGTGACCACGAATTTTCTTGAGTACATAACAGAATGTTTCACCCGTCATATCATATACTCTTAAAAATTGTCTGGCTATTCTGATAACTGAGAACAGAGTGTATAGTACTCACCACGTTCTTTAGGAGACAGGAAAACTCATTTACATGCATTAATCATCTCTTCAATAGTACAAGCCACTATGCAGCACTTGTGAGCAAGTACAAAAGTGCCTTGGTGACCGCCACACACTACGAGGTTAAAATATAATCTACTTCATAAATAGGATACATTCTAACCTAACCTCCCTGACTCTGCCAAAAACTGATGAAGGAGATTTTACACATTATGATCACTCTGTCAGCCAATGTTATCGGGTAACCTCTGGCCATGGTGCCTGATGACGGCTGTTGGCCGCACTGTGAATGCATCCTTAGAAAGGTTGAACGAGAAACTTGGCTAAAAGACAGCACAGCTGTGCAAGGCAACCATAACAATGCAACTGTCGACTCAACTCTATAAACTCGCAATTTTAATGCAAAAAATCAGATGACTGCTTTCCATCCGTCATCTTTCTTCCCTGAACTTGCTTCATGCAATCTATTAATAAATAAATAAATTTAAAAAAATCTGTACTCATAGAACTGATAGAATGCCTTCCCAACACCATCAATAACATGAAGGAGAATGTCATAGGCAGTAAAAGACATTGCAAAAGAAGCTTACAATGTTTGGAGAAGTGTGTGGGTAGAGGAGGGAAGTACTTTGAAGGAGACATGGACTTCACAACTGTAGTATGAATGAAAATGTTATTTAAAAAGAACTTTTATCTTTTTAACAGTTGTATATATGTGCAGCCAGTAGCTTTAATATATACAAAACACACTCACATGTCTATTCTAAAACACAAACAATATCATAATTTAGTTTTACAAACCTTTTCCCGAGCACTCTCCTTCTCTTCCACTGGCTCTTCTTTCTCTTTATCCTTTGTTGAAATTATATTCAGTTTCCTGACATATTCTACAGCTTCCTTCATTTCCTTATCCCATTCTTTGTAAATAACTTTATCATCTGGAGTGAGCTGCAAAATAATGGCAAATTCAACAACACATCTGACATTCATGTATCAGATTTATCCCACATACTATTATCATGATGGTGAACATCAACAAGCTATGTGCAGTCACAATTGGCGATAAAATTTAAGATGAAGTAAAGAATGCCAATGTGACAATGCTCAAAAGTTACTAATAGAATATCGTCATTACAATATCATAATTTATAATTGTATGCATGGAATTTCAAAATGACATGTACAATATAATTAAATTAGTATATGAGTAATTAAGGAAGAAGCTGATAACACTTTAAAAAATGACATATAAATAAGAGTACAAAGTCTTCTTTTTAATGTGAAGGCAGTGATATTTGAATCCCATGATTGCTAAACCTAAAAAACACACTGCAATTGAAAAAAAAGGGGGGGGGGGAGAGAGAGAGAGAGAGAGAGAGAGAGAGAGAGAGAGAGAGAGAGAGAGAGAGAGAGAGAGGTTTATTCTGCTTTTAAATAGCAGGCATACAGAACAAGAAACCAGAGGTGATGCATGTCAAGACAGAAACATCATGCTATCTTTATCTTGACCACAACCACATGAGAACACTTCCACTCAGCCCTTTAAAAATATTATACCTTTTCTTCTCTAAAAATTTACCCTCCCATACATGAAGGTACCTTTAAACTGTAAGTCTGATATTCATTCACTTATCATCTATTGTGGTTCAACTTTTGGCAGCTGCTAAGCTGCAACATAGAAGGGTCAACATGCAATATTCTAGCAATTGCTGCCACATACACAAGAAAAGATTGACTGAACCCCTCACAGCCTTTACAGAACTGCCAAGTATATAAAAAAAAAAAAAACCATGTAAAATGTACTTTGTTTCTGTTTTTGTCACATCAAATACAAGCTGCAGAAAATCTAATTTAAAGTAATACGCACTAGTATATAAATTGCAAAAATAAACAATCTTCCAGAATTCATATGGCTAAATGAGTTTTCTTATTTTTGCATTGTTTTGCCAAGAACTGAAATTTATTCTTCCAACCTTATTCTCTAGTGCAAATCAGATACAACCGCACAGGTTAACTGTTACAAAATGTTAGTAAATAAAATGCACAATATGAATAGAAATATGATTTTTGTGAATGAAGCTCAACGGCCATGTTAGAACATGTCCTCAGCACCTGGGGATTGGCAGAGAATGACAAGTTAACTTTTTCACAGCAGCCAATGGGTTAACATCAAATATTTTCAGCAGTCAATGGGCCGACATCAAATATTTAACACATTAAGTCATTTGTAAAGAAATCAGACAACTGAAGCTGTTTTGTGCATGCTGATTCCATTCTAGGGTTGCTAGAAGTTTCCCAAAACGAAATTCCCTGACAATTCCTAATTTTCGGAGACATTTTTAGCATTTTCCCCTGACAGATTTTGAGATCTGAAGGGTTAGTAAACAGTTAAGTTGACAAAATAGCATAAGGAATTCTGTATTTCTGAACGTGTTTTTAATTCAACTTTTGAATGAATAAAAAGCTATTGTCTCCTTCATAGAATTTAATGGGTGACAATAAATGCCATTTTTTGTTATAGGATTTTTGTGTTAACTCAAGCTTTGAATTAACAGTTGGTTTTTGGTCCTCCTCCTATACAAGATTTATGAACTACATAAATTTCCAGTATATTAAAAGAATTACTACTCACCATATCACGGAGATGTTAAGTAAGAGACAGGCACAACAGAAAGACTGCTAAACAAGTAAGCCTCAGCAGCCAGAGACGGTGGTCACATATGTGATAATTGTGCTCGCATGAATACGTATGTTTAATTTAAAAGAAGGCCTTTTGGCTGAAAGATAAATTGTTCAGAAGTCGTTTTGTTGTGCCTTTCTGCGAGTCAACACCTGCAATATATGGTGAGTAACAATCTATCCTCTTCATAACATTATCATCATTCCATCCTGGATTTTCCATTTTTTACTTCAAAGACAATGTTTACTACTAAATACGGAACCATACATTTTAATAAAATTAAAATTCTAGTTTTATTCTATAATTGTATGAATATAAATTGTGATGCAGATGTGAAACGCCTTACTGTTAAATGATATAAATTACACACTTTAACAGTTAATGTTGAATCTACAGAAATAAAAAGTATTTCATTTTCTATTTGTTTCGCATTTTGTACCAAATTTTAATTTATTCTGAATGCTTACATTATCCTACAATTAGTTATTCAAAGTAAAAAGATATACTTTTATTAAAATAAATGTTCAGTATTTGTTAACATCATCTCAATTTGGCAATAAACTTGAATTTGTGTAAAAGAGAGAGAGAGAGAGAGAGAGAGAGAGAGAGAGAGAGAGAAATTGCTAGTAGCAAGAACCGAACCAATGACCTCGGCGAATTCAAGGCTTTGCTATGCATTCAGAAACCAGTGATCCTTTAACATTGTACAAATGTTTTATGGTCTACAGTGCTCGGAAATCTTGAGAATTTCATCATACTGATTTAAGAAATTGAAGTCTGCACACTGACTTTCAACTCCTTAAGTATTAAGAAAATTGAAAAGGGACAGTCTGTACTGTCCACTTGCTGTATTCATCTGAGACCTGCAGCTGCTTCATATCAGAGAGAGAGAGAACACAGAGTGAGTCTCCTATATTTGCTGTCAGTGTAGGGTGGAAGTAATCTTAATGTTGGAATTTTAAGATACAAAGTCTGTTCAAAAAATTCTAGAACATTCGTAATTTTGCGCCACTGGTGTGATGGAGCGAAATGCATTTGGCATCGCTGCACACGCCTGTGTTTAATTTGTAACTGCTGGAAGTTTCATTGCTATGTGTCTATTGGTTATTGTTCACTGTTGTATTGAGTAGAACATTATGTCGCACAGTTGGCGAATTTGGAGACGGCAGAGTCAGAGGAGCAAAGGGTCTGCATTAAATTTTGCTTGAAACTCAAGAAAACCTTTACAGAGATACACCAAATGATGCAGGAAGTCTACAGTGATGAGTGCTAAAAAAAACGTACTTAGTGTTACGAATGGTTCACATGGTTTAAAAAAGGCTAGATAGAAGTTAAAGATGACCCTCAATGAAGACCCTTCGACATCTACTGACGACGCTCATGTCTGGAACGTCAACAAAATTGTGTGTGCCAATCAAAGACTGACTGTCCGAGAGATTACAGAAAAATGTAACATTTCAGTTGAATCATGTCATGAAGTCCCGACACAGCATCTTGGAATGCATCCTGCTGCCGCCAATTTTGTCACATGGCCCATGAGTCAGACCAGAAAGACCTTTGCCTTGTTATGTATGAAGAGTTTTTGGATCACGCAAATGAGAACAAGATGTTCCTTAAGAGAATCATAACTGGTGATGAGACATGGGTCTACGGTTATGATGCTGAAAGCAAAGATCAATCTTCACAATAGGTCGGGAAAGGTTCTCCAAGACCGAAAAACAGTTCGTCAGGTCAGGTCACATGTCATAGCCATGCTGATAAGTTTTCTTTGACTTTGAGGGATTAGTTCATCATGAATCCTTGCCATAAGGACAAACTGTTACTCAATGGTACTATTGGAATGTGTTGCAGCGCCTGCAAGAAAATGTGAGGATGGAACGGCCTGAAATGTAGCAAGACAGTTTATGACTCTTGCATCATGACAATGCACCCGTACACTCGTTCGTATTGGTGCATGACTACTGTGCAAAAGGCAAAATCACTGTGCTGCCTCATCCTCCGTACTCTCCACACCTGGTGCTTGCAGACTTTTTTTTTAATTCCCAAAGTTGAAAACCCCATTAAAAGGACAAAGACTTGCAACGATAGACGAGATAAAAGAAAATTCACAGTCGGAGCTTTGTGCAAGCCAGCAATAGGCAAACCAAACCTGCTGCCGGGAGTGGAAACAGCTTTGGGAGTGGTGTGTCAATCGTGGAAGAGAGTATTTCGAAGGAGACCATGCACAATAAGTAAAAGGTAAGCATGGAAAAATTTTGTGGACAAAGTTCCGTAATTTCCTGAACATACCTTGCACTTTTCTCTAAGTTATACTTCAGGTGAAAATTTACTGTTTGAATGAATAAATTAACTTTTAATCAGGAAACAGTTTTTACTTTTGGAGTAAAGAGTGTACCATATGTAATATATAAATAATTTAACATCCTCTTGGTTAAAAAAACTTGATTCATGAACTATTCTTTGTTTACTTTTGTTTGTCTGTTGTCTTCTTGTGAGGAATGGTGGTTTACAATGAGGTAGAACATTAGGTTGGTCTTACTACTACATTACCAGCCATTTTTTAAACAAAGTTCTGTCCTCCAAAAGAGAAACATCTGCTTTTCATTGTGTTGCTCCTAAGCTAGCACTTAGCTTGGATGACATCAATGGTCATTCTTCCATCAATTAGGTAGGAGAAAGTAACAATAGGTGGACTGAAATTGCAAAATATAGGGCAGAGCCAGTCACAAGATTACAAATTACACCAAGGAAAAGCATATGGTCTACGCATAAGCTACAGATATTGAAGATGTGGCCAAAGAAGTCTGCTAAATAGGAAGTATGAATTCAACAACTGCATACGTGTTTCTGAAATGATTCATGAGACAACTGTTTATCCATATGAACTCCAAACTAAATCATACATAACAATTTGTGATCCATTAAAAAATATAATAAGTGAATTTGCTAAATAACTGAAGAATCTGATACACTACTACGAATAAACATCGATACTTCAAAATAGTGGCGTATTTAAGGGGGGCTTCTGAACTCTGGTAGATGTGACAAGTACATTAGTGCCCCAACCCAAAATCAGATCATCTTGCATCAACAATCAACTCCCGGAAAGGATTGTTCAGCGCATATTCACGTTTTTTGCCGATGAAACTACTGATGTTGCTGGAATAGAGCAACTCTCTATTTTATTATTTTTCTGTTATTACATTTTCTGTATTATATTTTCTCAGATCTATTATGTTTTCTCAGGTCTCAAGATTCGTCAAGATTTCCTGCAATTTGTTCCAGTGTTTGATGTGGCTAGCAAAGGATTAGCTGGATCTACGATTGAAAACTTGATAAAATTTGGTTTTGATGTGTTATTTTTACAAGGACAAGGCTATAATGGTGCTGCATCTATGTCGGGAAAAACTCTTGGGGCTTAGGCATTCATACAACAGGACCACCCTTTAGCTGAATATTCTCATTGTGCAGCTCATAATTTCAATTTGGTAGTCGCTAAAACAGGCAACGTTCCACTTATCAGAAATTCACTAAGAATGCTGGAAATGGTACGTAATCTCTTTTGGCCACCAAAGTGTAGCCAGATACTACACGATTCCCTTGAATCATTACCAATGTTCGAGTCAGGGCTTCAAAATGTACCACTCTCACTAGATGGACTGAGTGCCTCTGCGGCACACAATTCTTCAGGAAGTATATGGTCGTATTGTTTCAGCTTAGGGAAGGTTCAAGAATCTGACAAGAAGATCGCATCCCATGATGCCATGATTCTCTTAGCAGCCATCACCAAGGGAGATTTTGCCATTTGCTTGGTTATACTTTCTGAACTGTTTGTGCTGAGTGAGTCCATCTGCTATAAACTTCAGCACCAAAATATTGATTTTGCAGAGTTAATCAACACTGTCACGGATCTAAAATGGGAACTGCTGGCAATGAGAGAAAATGTCGATGATATTTTCAGTCAGTTTTTCTTAGAAGCAGAGAATTTGTTTTGGCCAATGGTGTTGAAATTGAGCAACCACACATTTGTACTAAGCAAGCACATCATGCAAATCAGGCTAAAAGTGATGGTGTTGAGCATTACTACAAAGTGTCTGTGTTCGTACCTTTTCTGGATGCCTTCATTAATTCACTGCATGATTGATTCTTAACACTGCGAACTTTTTAACAGCGTTAATCATCTTTTACCACGGGAAAGTGAAGACATATGTACAACTAATTGAGTTACGAAACTTCATTCATTTTATGCTTCAGATTCATTAGTCACCAATTTAACAAAGGTGATGGCTGAGTTGAAACTCTTTCATCAAAGTATGAATCCACTGGAGCAATTGCCTCAAAACACAATGAATTTTTTTATCTGCAACTGTCAGATCTATCCTAATGGATTTCGGTTTCTACATCTCTTGGCAGCTCTACCAGTGACAATGGCAGCAAATGAGCACAGTTCCTCCATCTTTACGAGAATCAAGACGGAACTAAGCAATACAACTGGCAAGGCTTGTCTGAATGGGCTCGCCATGACAATTCATCACGAAGAAAAGACTGATGTCCAAACTGTGATTAGCGATATGGCAAAATAAAGACACCACTGTCTTTCTTTTGTACTTTAAATTTCTAGAAAATGGTTTAGTCACTTGCTCTATTTACGTGTATTAAAGTAGCAGACATTTATACGTTCTTTAAAGTAAATTAACATAATTAGTGCAGAAAATTCTCTTAGCAACCGAATGATCTTTTACTGAAATTATTCAACTTCATAACATTATAAAATTGATTTCATGATGTGATTCGTAACTTCAATAAATCGTTTTTGACGGAACTTCAATAAATCGTTTTTGAAAGTCATTAGTATTTTATCTATAAAAATGTAAACCACAGACACACTTTACTTTTATAATTCCGGACATTAGATTATTATTGGTCGATAAAATTAAGTTTCAAAATGAGCTATTGTAATATGAAAGACATAGTCCCCAAAAACAAAATTGTAAATATGCCACTACTTTAATACAAAAACTATTTACAGCTATCAATTAACCTTCCAGTTACTTGTAAAAGTAAGAAAATATTTGTGTAAGGATCACATAATACAAACCCAGCAGTAGATGTCATCCAATGCAATAATTCCATGCTGTAGCATCAAAGCTGTGACCAAATGCAGAGAGTTGGGTGTTGTTTCCTCACTGCTATTTTGGTAGAAACAAAATTTAAAGCCAAGCACTTCACAAAGAATTTTGGGGTCGCACATGTATGACTGCAACAGTGGCACGAAGAACTCGTGTAGCTCTGGACGACATTCAAAACTTTCTAAAATAATATCCAGCACACGATTTGGATCCAAGTTGAAGCAACCTGTAAAAGATTTACGCACTTAGTGACAAGTAAAACAGAGATCACCCCCCCCCCCCCCCCCCCCAATAAAAAAGCACAACTGTTTCAAAATGAAAATTGTAACATGTGACATGCAATGGACACCGAAGGTACAAATGTGCAAGAGAAATTTCAATGTTTGTATTACTTAAAGTGAGTTTTGCTAAATGTAATTCATACTAAAATCCTATGACCCTTATACCCAGAATAAGTCACTCTGTTGTTATATTAACTGTACTCTTTAACAGCAACCTTTACTCCATTCCCCTCTCTGTGGTTGCATTTCCTTTCCTCATTCCACTAGTTACTAGATATTATATTACTGCTCCAAAGCCCAGCACCAGTGATACAACATTCTCCAGTTATTTCATCTATTAGCTCTTCATATCTTTTGATATTCACGAAAATATCCTTTTGTTTGAAGTTGCATTTTCTTGTGTTCTACTGTTTGAAAAGAGGACAAGAGCAGTAATTTTTCACAGTTTATTTTGCTCTGGCCACCTGGGTTTTGACACTGGCACTGACAGTCCTACTGATTGCATAATCATACATACTGTAAAATTTCATTATGGTTTGTAATGTAATATACTACTAAGTTGAAAAATATTTTCACAGGAATCGGTTCTCTTGTTTCCCCATTCACACGTGAAGCGCACCGGTGCTGCAGACAAATAAAGTTTGTGTGGTACAATTGTGTGAGTAACAGTTAAACTGGTCACTGGTGTGGTCATCACTCTGGCCAGAGATTGTAAGATGATGAACATCAAGAAGTCGCACCCCTACTTTGATTCTCAACAACATAATTGTTAAAGAGCAGTGATCTTAAAATGTAATTCAATTTACAGATCCAACTCAGCTGCATTATCTAAAATGTACTACTACTGAAGAATAATATTACTATTATTACTAACGATATGAAATAATTTTTAAATGTTGGTGGTCAACTTACTAAGTGTGACACTTAAATAATGAGACTGGCATCAGCAAAGTGATTTATTGCAAACAAACTTACAACTAACTTTAATCCCCTTCAACATAGTTCCCTCCCCTATCTATACACTGCTGCATATGTGTCTTCCATTGTTCAAACCAAAGCTGCACGTCATCCGTTGTCATCCTCTTCAACAACTGTAGTCGATTATGCTTTTACATCTTCAACAGACACTTTTCAGCATGAATAAGCGTCACAGGCAGCCAGATCTGGTGAATACCGAGGATTTCAAGCACAGGAATGTGACTGTCCACTAAAAACTGTTTCACAGATATGGCATTGAAGGACGGTGCATTATCCTGATCTGGAATCCATGAGCCACACTTCCACAAACCCAATCACTTTTTTCTGACTCTTTCCCTTAGCTTGATTAGGACTTCCTTTTAGTATTGAGTGCTGCTGATTATCAGTCTGACACTCAGGCATCCATTCAGTCATGGTAACACCACTGATATCGGGAAGGGGGGGGGGGGGGGAATAAGCATTGCCTTCAGTTTTGACTTGCTCATTTGAATCTTTTTCATTCTTGGCGACATGAGAGTCTTCCTGTGCACAGATCGACACCTTGTTTCTGAGTTGTACTACAAGATCCATGTTTCATCACATGTAATAACAAGTGTGAGCAAGTTTGGTTCTTCATTGAGTCATTTTATGCCGTAAGAACATATGTTCTTCCGATGGTATTTTTGTTCCTGCAAGATGTTTCTCGGAAATAGTTTTGCACAAGCTTTTGTCATGTTTAATTCATCACAGAAAATTTATCTTAATGTATGTTTGTTCATGTTTGTTGTGTCAGCGATCATCCGAATACTCAGAATGCTAAACGTTTGCTTCAGGTACAGAACTCAAAGATGGACCAGAATGTTCATAAATCTTCAACTTCTTCCCGACCTTCTGAAAACTGTCTGTGACATTCAAAAAACAGCGAATGTCACGTCACATACAGTATCACCAAACATCTCCTTCAACATATGAAAACATGACTTGTTAAATTTCATGAGGAATGTTCAGTTCACCTGACTGCAGCACTACTACAGAACAATGTCCTTTACAAGCAAGGATCAAAAGCAAACAGAAAGATGAAATGGATGGTAGCTGCTCTTGATTGTTCAAGGTCAACTGCATTCCAATACCAACCTCAGGCATGGGGGTGTGCGATAGATGCACAGTTTTGTTATTTAATTGCTGTGTCTCATGCGTTAAAAAGATAATAAAAAATGAAATTTGGTGAATTTTAGTTCTTTCTGAGTCACCTGCCGGTTGAAAGAGATCACCAATCATGGAGTCAAAAATATAAAGATATAAATATATCAGCCGGATAGTTGAGAGAAAATGGAAATTTATGGCAACATTGGGTGCAACAACCAATGCACCCATAGCTGATTAGAGCTGCTGATATTGTTGCATCTGCTAGTCCTCTTGCTGAGAAGTGGAGCAGCAGGGATAGCAAAAAAAGTAATCAAAGTAACCATTTCAAACAATGGAAAACACAGCCTGAAGTGGAACAATATTATGAAAAGGACAGTTGCTGCTAACCACATAGTGGAGATGCTGAGATGCAGACAAGCACAACAAAAAGACTGTCGGAAAGTAAGCTTTCAGCCAAAAAGGCCTTTGTCTCTCTCTCTCTCTCTCTCTCTCTCTCTCTCTCTCTCTCTCTCTCTCTCTCACACACACACACACACACACACACACACACACACACACACACACACACACTTATGATGTATATAAGATTACTGCCACTTAGAAACCTATCGAATAATTTTATGTTAAATCTCTGAACTACAATGATTAAATGGTGCTTCGAACACGAGAAAAAGGAGACCTTTAACACTATGAAAGGGAGTGTTAATACAAAGAAAATCCAGAGCCATCCTAATTTTGAAGAAGTACCAGGTTACGGACTGAGTTGTGAAATACATCAGTACAAGTTAAATAATTGGGATAAAGATTAAAGCATCATCTTTAAGAGTGGAGTGCTTAATAAGCACAAATATAACTATACAGCTGATGAGTAAAAACAGTTTTGGCTGCAAGAAAGAGCTTTAAATGCTTCATGTAAAGTATGACAATCACAGAAAAATTGCATATGGAGATTAATTAGAGACTCTCAACTTGACAAGAAGAAGGGACCTGTTGGTAGGGCATGTTATGAGGCATCAAGGGATCACAAATTTAGCATTGGAGGGCAGCGTGAAGCGTAAAAATCGTATAGGGAGACCAAGAGATGAATACATTAAGCAGATTCAGAAGGATGTAGGTTGCAGTAAGTACTGGGAGATGAAGCTTGCACAGGATAGAGTAGCATGGAGAGCTGCATCAAACCAGTCTCAGGACTGAAGACCACAACAACAACAACAATTTGCTACAATTTACCTTAATGAGGTGAGCATATTGCTGCACAAGTTTAATTGTGAAATCAGATGTACTGCTTGACAAAAAAAAAGTGAAGCACTCAGAAGATGCTGTCAGAGGTCAATGCAACCTTGTATATGTACATACCATTGGCTGCTATGTAAACGATTAGTATTGCAGTTCTCTGAGACAGGTGCACCAGCTACCAGAGAACATTACTGTTGTTCCTGTTTAGTGTTGTTTTCAGGCCTGGCAGCGTATACAAGGGGCACAAACACTGTCAGATGTTGCGGGATGAATGTGAAGGACGCAGAGATGCCATATAATTGTGTGAGGAAGCATTATGAGCACCTGACAGAGCTTGAAACAGGCCTCACTGTGGGTGTCCATTTGGTTAGCTGGTCAAATTGTACAATATCCAGATTTCTGGGGCATTACGATGTAACAGTGGCCCGATGTTGTACAGCCTGGGAACGTGAGGTCAGGCATACTCATTGTTGAACCCTTTCACTGCTGTGAGCATGAATACCCATCCTGCTACACCATTTCCCCAGGTGCTGTGGACACTTAGATATTTGTACAGTGCTACGGACACTTGCATGTGTCCTGAGTTGCCAACCTCTCACTGCTGTGAGCAAATTAATTTCATGTCACAGTGAATAAAAATGTTTTAAATGTGTATCATACAACATATGTACCTCGATGCGATCTATCATCTACAAAAAACCTCATTTCAATATCGTGAATGGTTTATGGTATATGACAATTGTTATTAGCAAATGATTTGTGATGCACAATGATGTGAATGACCGCATCATCTGTAACCATCCGTCAGATTATTATTATTATTATTTTTTTTTTTTTGTGGGGATTTAGGGTGCAAAACATCTAAGGTCATAACCACTCAGTATAGAACCATAGAATGATGGGACTGTGAGGGTAAAAGACTGTTGTAAGGTCCAATACAGAAAGGAATGAAAAAACAAATCTAAAACGTAAAGACGTTATGGAAGAGTACCTAAAAGACGTCAACAAGAGACCGGAGTCACCAGGTAGAAATCAAATCTCTTTTGTCATATTACTGCTTTTTAAAAAACTTAAAACACAAGCCACAGCTCGCACGTCATCCGCTAAAATGTCCAGCAAAGTGGACGGCAGCCCGACCCTGAGACATAAGTGGCTAAAGTAAGGGCAGAGGATCAGGAAATGTCTGACTGTTAGTGGCTGGCTACAGAAAGGACAGCTGGGTGCAGGGTCGCCAATCAACAAGTGGTGGTGACTAAAGCGGCAGTGCCCTACTCGCAACCAAGCTAACATTACTTCCTCACAGCGAGACGGCCGGGAGGAAGTCGACCAGGCTGTTGGGAGAGGTTTCACTTCTCTGAGTTTGTTCCCAAGAAGGGAGCACCAATGGTCGTGCCAAAGGGACGTGATATGCCGATAGAGAAAAGTACAAATATCTTGCGAGGGAACAGAGTAAGAGGCGCGCCGATCGAGATGGACGGCAGCTTTGGCTGCAGCATCAGCAGTGTCTTTCTCGGGCACACCAACATGGCCAGGAACCCACATGAACATCACTTGGGCTCCCCCATCTGGGAACAAATGGAGACAGTCCTGGATCCATCGAACAATGGGGTGGACTGGATCGGGATCATTCAGACTCTGAAGGGCACTGAGGGAATCAGAACAGATCACACAGCGAGTGAACTGGTGCCTCCGGACGTAGTGGACAGCCTGATAGAGGGCAAAAAGCTCTGCTGCAAAAACTGTGCACTGGTCGAGAAGCTTATCAGCCCCGACGACAAAAAGCACAGCCAACACTGTGGGTGGACGTGGAGCCATCAGTGTACAAAATTATGCTATCGGCAAGTTGTGAGCAAAGTTCGAGAAATTTGCAGCTATATGTCAGCTTGGGAACGGGCTGAGGTCAAAACAAACACAAACCTGTGTCTGAAGCCAAGGTGGTGAAAAATTCTCCCCCATTCGGAAAGTGGCAGGAAGTGCGAACTGTAGCTGCTGAAACAGGTGATGAAAGTGTATGCCGGGAGGACGCAGAGAAGACACGTACATCTCTTATTGTCAGTCAAGAATGTCATAAAAAAAAGGGTGAAAGGTTGGGTAGCTGGCATGGAAGAAAGCAGACACGCATACCTACTGAGTAGGATGTCGCGCCGGTATGACAGTGGTAGTTTACCAGCTTCTGCCTAGAGACTCTCAACAAGGCACCAGTGGCAAGACAGATCCCCAAATGGTGTACTGTACTTAGACAGCGTAAGATAGACGGCCATGCAGAGTGTAATGTTCTCTGGCAGCACGCATCCAAATTGAAAGTTAAAACAACATTTCGATGTATAATGCTCACTGTAACAAATAATTTTAACAAATAATTTATATGTATTTCTGTTAATCGAATTTCAAAATGACACTTAATTTTGTGAGGAAAAAGATAATTATGAATTTTGCTATTATAAATGATTATTCAAAGAGTGTGAAATACTATCTGTGGTGGAGGATGTGAAAACCGCCATAGAAGAAATGATATGTAATTAAAAATGACAAAGACTGTACAAGAATTAGTTAAGATATAAATAGGCAATATATTGTAATAGGATCGCTTGTCTTCTGCACAGACTGAATGGGAGAGGAACCCGTGACATTGCATTAGGCTCCTAGGTAGTCTTCATTTGTCATAAGTCGATGACTGACGGCATTTGTAGCTGGGATTGTAAAAAGTGTGTAAAAATTTTAATTGTTTCTGTTAAAATATATTTATCTAGTAAAATCTGTTTACTGCAAAGTTCGCACAGGACATTACCCATTTTATTTAAGAAATTTCAGCATTTTATTGGATATCGCTGGTGGTGCAGAGCTGCGTCGCGAGCTAGCAGACTGCAGCAGCGGCAGATTTAAATATACGATCACACTAACGACCACATCCTAAAAAGGGTACAGGTAGAGGTGAAGGAAAATAATAAAGTGTTTCTTTTCACAGCATTCCAGACGCAGAATAAAAAGAGATAGTAGATTTTATCTCGTGCATTCACAGGTGGATGCAAGCTGCAGCTTTTGTAAATTACCATTCAAAAAAGTGATAAATTCTGAACATATCGTAAAGTGCATTTAAAAGTGGATTATTTTCATTAGAACTTAGCAATATAAAAATGAAAACATTTTCATATGGTTAAGACAGTCTTATGCTACAAAGCTAATCGGGGTATATCCAGTTAAACAAAAATCCACTGCAACGTGAAAATGTTTGCTAAGTTCGATGGACAATAATATTCTCATTCTTGCACAAACAGATCTAGTACTTGAATAAAAGTAAACTTGAATCATTATTTTGGAATATTCAAATAAATTCATTTTTATTAATCTGCAACAGAATATTTTATACGTAAAGTAATAATCACACATGAAAAATTTATTGCAACGTTTCATTTCTCATGTCCATCCATGTATATGTCAAGTTCAATCTCAATGGTTTCCCAATAAAATTAAATGCGAAAAGCAAAGAAAGTTTAAAACCCGACAGTCATCTCCCGAATAATTAAAATAGACAGAATCGCATTAAAAGAGGAGTAAACAATGCATCCATAATCCAACTTGGAGAGGACAGGAGATCGATAGAAGTGGAGGAGGACAGTTCGGTCAGCTCCCCAAGAGGTACCACTCAATACACAAAGGACATTGAGGCAGTGTGCAGCCTGGTAGGACACGTGGGAAGACTAACTGAGTTTCCTATCGAATGTAAGCCCTAAGAACTTCGTTGCATCCACATGGGAGAGCATTTTCGCCCAGTAGCAAGGACAGTGGAAGAAATGCCTTGCACCGCCAGAAGTTGAAGCACACGGATTTGGTTGCAGAAAAGCGGAAACCATTTGTGACACTCCACGAATAGAGACAGTCCAGACAATGCTTACGACAGCATTGCAGGAGACACGTCCGGTGGGAGCTGCAATAAATAGTAAAGTCGTCAACGAAAAGTGAGCTGGAAATGCCAGCCTGAAGGCAGTCCATAATTGGGTTGACGGCTATGGCGAAGAGGACAACACTCAGTACGGAGTCCTGAGGCACCCTGTTCTCCTGTGAAAAGGTGTGGGATAAAGTGGAACCCACATGTTCCCAGAAAACTCGGTGTGTTAAAAATTCCCAGATGAAACTGGGAAGACGACTGCGAAGGCCCCATGTGTGCATAGTACGTCCGCCAAGAGGTATCATAGGCTTTCTCCAAATCAAAGAAAACGGCCACTGTTTGTCGCTTCTGCGGAAAATTATTCATGATGAATGTCGTCAGGGTGACAAACCGATCAACTGCTAGTGGTGCTTTCGGAACCCACACTGAACATTAGTGAGAAGATGATGTGACTCCAGCCACCACACTAATCAACCATTGAACATGCATTCCATCACCTTACAAATGCTGCTGGTAAGGGAAATTGAATGATAGCTGGAAGGAAGAGATTTATCCTTACCAGGCTTAGGTAGGGAAACAATAGTAGCTTCACACCAAAGCGTGGGAAACACACCATCAGATCAAATATGGTTGTAGGTATCGAGGAGAAAGCGTTTTCCCGCAGGAGGAAGATTCTGCAGCATGAGGACGTGGATTGTATCGGGCCCAAGAGCAGAAGACCTGGATGAGGAGAGAGCACACTCGAGTTCCCTCATAGTGAAAGGAGTATTGAAGCATTCTCGATTCAAAGAGAGAAAAGAGATTGCACGAGTCTCCTCCGCCTGTTTCCGAGGAAGGAAGGCAGGATGGTAGTGAATGGAGCTTGAAACCTCCGCAAAGTACTGGCCCAAAACATTGGAAACATCGACAGGGACAACTCTGATGTTTCCCACCACAGTCAGACCAGGAATCGGGGAGTGGGTGGTAGTCCCGAAAAGCCGGCATAGGCCACCCCAAACATGAGAGAACGGAGTAAATCTATTGAACTAGATGGTGAAGGAAACCCAGCATACTTTCTTGCTTTCCTTAATAGCGCGACGGCACTGCACACGTAGTTGTTTGTAGAGGATGCAGTTCGTTAACGTAGGATGATGGCGAAAGACACGAAGTGCACGTCGTCGGGCACAAATCACATTGCCGCACTCCACAGTCCACCAAGGGACCAGGATCCGATGGGGAGAAGAATTAGTACGAGAGATAGAGGATTCAGCAGCCAAGAGAATAACACCCACGAGGTGCTCAACCTGATCACCACAGCTGGGAGACGGCCGTTCATCAAAGACTGCCAAGGAGGAATAAAGCCTCCAGTCAGCAAGAGAGAATTTCCAATGAGCAGGCCGCTGTGGCGGGGTATGATTGTACAGGCGAGTCACACAAGGGAAGTGGCCACTCGAGTAAGTATCGGAAAGAGCACACCATTTGAGACGTTGAGCGAGCTGGGCCGAGCAGATCGAGAGGTCTAAGTGGGAATAAATGTGCGTGGAATCAGAGAGAAACATGGCTTCACGCACACAAGATTAAGATGATTAAGAAGATCCGCCAAATGAGAACCTCTCGAGCAGGCAGCAGGCGAGCCCCAAAGAGGATGATGGGCATTGGTGTCACCGAGATGCAGAAAGGGTGGAGGAAGCTGAGCAACAAGCTGCATCAGGTCCACCCTAGTGACAGCAGAAGACGAAGAGATATAAATGGTGCAGAGGGAAAAGATAAATTCGGGAAGGAAAACACTGGCAGCAACTGCTTGCAGGTGGGTGTGCAAGGGGATAGGACGATGACAAACATCATCCTGTAGAAGCAGCGTGACCCCACCACGAGCAGGAATCCCCGCCGTAAGGGGAAGGTCCATCTGTAGCGGAGTAAAATGGTAAAGAGCAAAATGGTCTTGAGGACGTAGCTTGGTTTCTGGGAGACAGACTACAAGTGGACATTGCGATCGCCGGAGCAGCTGGAGGTCTGCCCTGTTAGACGAAAGGCCACGGATGTCCCATTGTATAATGGCAATAAAATTTAGGAACACCGGAGAATGAAGAAGGAACACTCACCTCGACGGCCGCTTAGGGCAGGCCGTCGAGGGAGGATGGCCACTGCAACCTACATGTGGAGGATCTTCATCCATCAACTAAGCAGGATCAACAGAGCTGCCCCAGTGTCGGTCTGTTGAAAAGGACCGACGAGTCGAAGAGGGCCAACGAGTCGAAGAGGGGGAGGACTGTTGGCCTATGGATGATTGTTTTGGCTTTTGGCAGTCGGCAGAAGAGCCAGACGGCTGCGAACTCAAGGTACGCAAGAAATCTTCCTAGGAACAATCCTTTTTGAATTGACAGTTCACTGGCTGCATTGCTACCGTCTTCGCCGGTGAGGGCGAAGAACGGGTAGCAGAATCTACAGCCCGGGAGACGGATTGTCAGCAGGAAGGTGAGGCGACTTTTCCACCATCAAACTGAACTGTAAGTCACAAGTTTGCGTAGCCATGTTTTTGGTGGGACGGGGAGAGGCTAAAATGGTGCTGTAGCTTCCAGACGGAGGACCATTCACTTTACTGCTCGCCAACAGTTTCCGGGCAACAGGAAAAGGAACCTTCTCCTTCACCCGTATCTCCTGAACAGCCCACTCGTCTTGATAGATGGGACAAGAAGCACCATGTTCTCCATTACAATTAACGCAGCAGGGGGAAGGAGGTGGACAGGCATCCTCGTGTGCAACCCTGCTACAAGTGACACATTTGGCTGTGTTTTTACATGACGTGCTGCTATGATTGAACTGGTGGCATTTATAACACCACAACAAATTGGGAATGTAAGGGTGCACAGAGATGACTTGGTAGGATGCGTTAACCGAACGAACGTCAGTCAGGTTCCATGTGCGAGTGGGCACCAAATCGGCAGCTTCCTTCTTCACAACTCGATGAACGGCACTAACGCCCTGATCTGATAGATAATTAAGTTATTTCGTCCTCCGTCAAACCATCCAACAGCCGGGTGTAGATAACACTGTGGGACGAGTTAAGTGTCCTGTGAGCTTCCACTTTTATAGGATATTCGTGGAGGATTTGGGCGGTGAGTAGTTTCTGGGCCTGGAAAGCTCTATCAATTTCCAAAAGCAGACTACCATTGGGGTAACAAGTGCTTGACTTCACAGGGCCAGCGACGCCATCCACGCCTTTCTGTATAACAAAGGGGTTAACAGTAGCAAAAGTCTGGTTTTCGTCTAAACGTGAGACTACTAGATATCGAGGCACAACAGGACGAGACATTGAGGCAGGAGCCTCATTCCACTTTCTTTTACGGGAAACACTTGGAGAAAGAGTAGGAAAGTCAGTCATTGGGAAGAAGTCCCCCATGATTGCCAGCGTCTCCGATGGTGCACTCCTTCCAGCCAGGGGCCCTCCAAAGGGGAGCCCCTCGTCTTAGGTGATTGTCCTCACCTTAGCTCACACCTCCCGAACGACAGACGGAGGGACCAATTGGCAGAGGAGAAACGTAACAGTTCTACCAATCAACCCTCCCTGGGCCTGGCCTGCACCAGGGGGTACGTGCGGGCCCTACATGCCAAGCTGGGGCTGGGATTCACCCGTTACTCAGTCTTCTGCTACACGTCAAACATCTGGGTGGCAGTCAGGTACACACAGGGAGGAGAAGAAAAGATAAGAAGGAATGTAGAAAAAAAAGAATGGTCTCAAACGCCGCAGCGGAGGAAAATGAGAGCTGAACAGGGAAAGAGCTGAACAGGGAAAGAGCTGAACAGGGAAAGAGCTGAACAGGGAAAGAGCTGAACAGGGAAAGAGCTGAACAGGGAAAGAGCTGAACAGGGAAAGAGCTAAACAGGGAAAGAGCTAAACAGGGAAAGAGCTAAACAGGGAAAGAGCTAAACAGGGAAAGAGCAAAACGAGGAAAAAGTAGTGCAGGGAAAGGGCGGTGCAGGGAAAGGGCGGTGCAGGGAAAGGGCGGTGCAGGGAAAGGGCGGTGCAGGGAAAGGGCGGTGCAGGGAAAGGGCGGTGCAGGGAAAGGGCGGTGCAGGGAAAGGGCGGTGCAGGGAAAGGGCGGTGCAGGGAAAGGGCGGTGCAGGGAAAGGGCGGTGCAGGGAAAGGGCGGTGCAGGGAAAGGGCGGTGCAGGGAAAGGGCGGTGCAGGGAAAGGGCGGTGCAGGGAAAGGGCGGTGCAAGAGAGAATATTCCTACAAGCAAACTAATGCAAATGAGCTTCAAGAGCCCATGGAGGCACGAGACATCTCCCCAAGAGAGGGGAAAAGGATAGAAGAGGAGACAAGCAGCACAGAAAGAGAAGCGGTGCTGCAAGGGCTAGGGCCCCGTGGTTGCCAAGCATGTACTCATCAAAGAGCGATGAGACCCCTGAGGGGATCCGTCAGATATGACACCCAGTAACTTGAGAACGAAACGAGATATCATTCAGCAATACATTTTAAATAAAATTTCACTATCTTATCTACATTTCATTCACTGCAATGTATGAGCTAAAATCAACCACAAGCAAAGTTTACGCAAAGTGTTTTTATCTCTGCAAAATCTTTAAAATTTTGAGCACTGTTTTACTTAATTTCATGCAGCACAATAACTATGGCATACAATGAAAAGAGATTCACTCGTTTATAGAGTGAATATATGAGACGAGCAAATATAAATTTTTTCACCTACTAGTTTTCTTAAAATTGGATGGTAAGTATTTTACAGCACCCGGCAAGTCCGCATAGGCAGAACTGGATGTGTCGTGCGACCGTCCACTGGATATAAAACCCAATCATGTCCACAATATTAAATGAAATTTCAGTATCAACCACACATGAAGTTTACAGAATGCATTTCTACCTGTGTAAACTCTTTAAAATCACATGCAATGTTTTACTTAATTTGATGCAGCATGGTAAGTATGGCGGGTAATGAAAAGAAATTCAGTTCTTTATAGACTGACGATATCATACTGTAACATGTGCAAAAATAAATCAACATTTTTCAGCTAACATTTTTTGAAAAATCGGAGGATAAGTGTTCATATCTGCTGCAATGTTATCTCTCAGCACAGACATCACCATTGGTGAGCAGTGGGCATAACAATAGCCACCCTGAGCACAAAGTGCAAAGAGTATGCCTGTAGCATAAAAAAGGTTAACAGTTAAATTTTTATAATGGAAGAAGTAAAGCTAACTATCCCCGTACAATTGAAGCATTTGCGTCATCGACAGGCACATAGACAAGGCTGAGAACTGTTGTTAGTTTTCATACAAATTCTTCTCCAGAGCCAATGGAATATGCATACAAACTTACATCTGTACCATGATGACTACATTGTGCCAGCACAGCAGGTTGACTAGACACGGAGAGAAAGATGGAGGAATGACAGGGTGTGTTTGATGAAGGTTGGTTGGGAGGGGGAGACAGCAAGCATACGAGATAGGAATATGGCATGGCTGGGCTCATTCTGGCTGAAGGAGTATTGTAAGCAGCAAACAACGCTGTGGAGGAATGTGTTGGGATGGGGTGATGGAATTGCGACAGGTGGAGACTAGGCAGGAGGGTGTGAGAGCAACATGAGTAAAGTGAGGGTCATGGGAGAGGAGGAAAGGGGGTATGGGCCAGAAGGATTATGGAAACAAAGTATATGTTATAAGGAGAAATTCTATCTACGCAATTCAGAGAAACCGGTATTGTGGAAAAGAATCCAGATGGCACCAGTTGTGAAGTAGCCACTGATATTGAGCATATAGCACTGAGCAGCATTCAGCATTCTGCTAGTTTAGTGTTGGTCATGGTGGAAAGGTATGCAGAAGTTAGCAGCAAGGTTAGTAGTCGACCCCTGCCTCTGACAGGACACTGCTACACTGACCAGAGTGCCAAAGAAGACCAACTTAGAGAGGCATAGCCTCTGCTCTTTGAACCTCAACAATAAGACTTTTTAGGAACAGTATTAAGATTTGTAATTTTCAGTTTGAACCTCAACAATAAGATTTTTTAGGAACAGTATTAAGATTGGTAATTTTCAGATTTCACTCTTCTCCACTGAGTAAAATTTTATATTATTGAAAGAGTAAAGTACATTTTCTGTATCTGTCTAGCCATCAATAAACAGACTGCATAACTCAATCAAGTAAAGAATGTGCCTAAAAGAATAAAGCAGTATATCTGAAGCTACATAAAATGCAGTGTATCCTCTGTAGTCCCTCCAGACTGGAGAGTAATATGAATTATAAAAAAGTTTTAGTGCACACAAATAGTTACTTCCTTATGTCTAAGCTACAACATAGTACAGTGCGGACTTCCACCACCAGACACACTCTTTGCTTGGTTGAGGTATAAAACAACACTTGTTAGAAATTGTTGAATTTATTTACCTATTAAAGATTTGATAACTTCGAGGATATTCTTTGGGGTGACGTTTCCAGATACTTCCTGATTTAATTCCGTTATTAGCTTGGCATACCCTTCACTTTCCTCACGAAACAAGTTGAATTTTCTTTGCTTATAGCTGCAAAACATACAAAACAAATAAGAGCCATAAAAAATCTACAATGTAAAAAATATACAGCATGACAATTATTGAACTATATGAAATAAAACCTTCATAATTTCTGAATGATTCATGTTAGGACTTCAAACTGCATGGTTGGCCACGAGGCATGATGGGAATTGGTATGTGCATGCACATGTGCCTTGTTGTTGTTGGCCATTTGCATGTGGAAATGTCACGGTACAGAGTGCCTAAGCGTATAGCACCTGTGAAGCCCTACTATGTGAGTAATAACAGCCCAACTGCAACTCAAGGTAGTTTGCAACAGAGTTCAAGCTCAAGACAACTGGTTCCACGTGCTAACAATCAAGAATTTGATTCACAAATCTGAAAGAATGGGTAGTGTTTGTGATGACAGTGTTGGCAATGTCGGTCATCCAAAAAGGGTGAAAACACCAGAAAACATCGAGAAGACACACACAGTGTTATAAACCAGCTCCAGGAAATCGATCAGATGAACTGCACAACAAGTGGGCATCAACTGGGAGACACTACAACAAATTATTGTTCAAGTCCTGCATCTCTTCCCACACAAAATTCAAACCCATCAACCATTAAACCCCTGGGTCATGGAACAGCAGTTGTGTTTCACCAACACTACTGTTCACAGAATTGATGAACAGGACTTTGATGTGAATATGGTTTGGTTTAGTGACGAAGTCCACTTTCATTTGGATGGGTTCATCAATAAGCAAAATTGATGCATTTGGGGGACGGAGAATCCACATTTTGTGATGGAGCAATCTCTCCACCCTCAAATGGTGACTGTGTGGTGTGCAATGACCAGTCATGGAATAATCAGTGTCATATTCCTTGATAGCACGGCGACTACCAAACAGTACGTGAAGGTTTTGGAAGATGATTTCATCCCCATTATCCAAAGAGACCCAGATTTCAACAGGATGTGGTCACTCAAGACGGAGCTGGACCCCATTGAAGCAGAAGAGTGTTTGATGTCCTGAAGGAGCACTTTGGAGATCACATTCTTGGGGATTGCATTCTGGCTCTGGGGTACCCAGAGAACACTGGCATGGGCCTCGATTGGCTGCCAGATTCTCCGGATCTGAACACATGCAGTTCCTTTTTGTGGGGCTATATTAAAGACAAGGTGTACAGAAACAACCTCAAAACCATTTCCAAGCTGAAAACAACCATTCAGGAGGTCATCAACAATATTGGGGTTCCGACACTTCAGTGGGTTGTGCAGAATTTCGCTATTCGTTGGCAGGCATATCAAACATGTTATAATCTAAATCCAAATATCTGTATTAACATTTACATGTTGAATAAAGTGTGTGCATGCCTTAGTTTGTAACTAACTTGTGATTTTTCCCCATATAGTTCAACAACTGGCACCCTACAGCTATGCAACAAAAATATTACTATGAAATAATATACAAAACACACTGCCTAGGAAAGCATGTTCCAAATATGTTGAAATACAAAAACTGAGCACTGTCAAACAATTTTTAATACCTTATTGACAAAAAAGGCAGGCAAGTATGGCTACTTTCAGCATCTGAAATTTGAGGTGACATGCACTTCAGAAATTGTTTTATTGGGCTGCACAATAAGCCCGTAATCTCAGCAGTTAATACACACTTGTCATTATCTGACATGTCCTCTCATGTACCAAATGAGTGACAATTATCTCCCTACAAGTTTTCATTATCATTGGAAAACTCCACAAACTGTGTGTGTGTGTGTGTGTGTGTGTGTGTGTGTGTGTGTGTGTCACAGAGTCACCTCCAGCACTTAGTTCATGTTCCACAAAATTTGAATGGATGACCTGAATGAACTTTAGCACTTTTATTTGATTGAACTCTTAATTTGAAAAATTTTGTAGCTACTCATTACAGTCAGATCTTATCAGCTATGGATCAAAGTAGGAATGCTTTCCTGCACTCAACTACTCAAAGAAATAGAGATCATCATCACAAAATTCCAAAAATATTATTATAATGACTGAATATTGGGAGCAAAGATAAATAAGTACAATTATTATACCAAAATAGATAGTATAATGAATCTGTTCATTCTTAATTCCAGTGTACTAGAAGGGCCAACCTAAACAAACTTAGTCCCTTAAGCTTATCAATGTAGATGTTATGCTTGCATCAGTAACTTGCCGTGCCTGTGTCACGACTTCTTACCAGAGTACTGACACACCAGTACTCTCACATGAGGAGAGACATGACAGGTTTCGACAGAACTACACATATGTGAAGATGATCCACAGGGATCGAACCGTCATATATTAAAGAATGTGCAAATGAGACTGAAGAATAAATGGGAATTGTTTTAAAAAGAAATATGGATTATCATAGGGGAGTCACATTTGCTAGTTTAGCAACTGAAATAAATGAAAGTTAAATCTTGTAAATGACAGAAAACAGAATGTAGAGCTCCCATACTTGGATCCCAACACTGAGTTGTGCGTAAGAATGGGGCAGATGCTCCAAAGCCTGGACAATAAGATGTGCAAGGTTAACAAAATGGCCTAAAAATAGCATGAACTTACTTTTTTCCTTCCTTTTCTTTTCTTTTTGTTTAACGTAAGAATGGAACAGTTGCTCCAAAGCCTGGACCATGAGATGTGAAAGTTGAAGAAAATGGCCAAAAATAACATGAACTTTCTTTTTTTTTTTTTTTTTTATTTTAATGAATGTGCTCCTCAGCACAGGTATATTTGAAAAAAATTCATGTTACCACCATGAGTGCGGCTGGTGAATAAAGAATTGTTCACTAAAACCAGCTTACTGTAGCAACATGAATTTCTTCAAAAATGGCTCTGAGCACTATGGGACTTGACATCTGAGGTCATCAGTCCCCTAGAACTTAGAACTACTTAAACCTAACTAACCTAAGGACATCACACACATCCATGCCCGAGGCAGGATTCGAACCTGCGACCGTAGCGGTCGCGCGGTTCCAGACTGAAGCGCCTAGAACCGCTCGGCCACAGCAACCGGCATGAATTTCTTCAAATCAGTTATGTGATGAGATTCACATTCAGGGTATCACTAGAAATGGGATGGATAGCATGCTGCACTGATCACGGAGCATTTTTTCTGGAGGTGGAGCTTTCACAGCTTTTCAATTGGAGGATTCAAATTGGTTTGGTGGGACTGGGTAAGAGGGAGTTGCATGGTCTCAGGCTAGTGCCACTTCTGTGATCCTCCAACTCCAAGCAATTTTCCGATTTTTCTGTATAAAATTGTAGGCAAATTTTATTTTGTTATTACAATAGTTATAAAGATTGTGTTAAAGGAATGTAACAATGAAACCAAAAACTGAATTTAGAAGCAATTTTCAATCAAAATTTAAAGTACATAATGTGAGAAATACAAAAAACTTATTTGATATTACATTATTTGTTGAGTGTGATATATTTTGAAGTTTGGTTCCATACACATAATCATGTTGCAATCTTTGCACCAGGTTCTTGTTTGTATCCACATTTTTACCGCATCAATAGCATACAGCAAGCCTTCTATGAGATTTCTTTATTATTAGATTTGGGGTTTGTGGGATATGAAGTGCCTTTCTATCAGTCTTGGTGCACTTGTATCTCCTTGTACATGTCAAGGTAATGCTAAAACATCACTTCAATTACTTCCATTCTAAATTCCAAAAATGTTTTAATTGTGTTGTTCGAATTTTTTGGGATAAAATAAAGGTATTGAACAGAGACCAATCAATAATATACTGAACTACTTCCTTGTAATATTTCTTCTGCTGTCTCCTTGGAAAGCTCTAATTTCTCCCTTTTTAGGTTTTATGGCTGCATCCATGGTTGGCACAACTTGTCTATTTGCTTGGAGAGTTGCATAGGCATCTGTTGTGTGTTGAACAAAATAACTGGCAAGTTTAGGGGATGTGTAAAAAGTTGTCAGTTGTTACACAACAGTTTTGAAAGACACAGGGTATTGTTTATATTTATCCAGGAAAGTCGTATTTTTGCCAACACAAAAAGTTCCACATGTAACCTGACTGTGATTCACACACAACAAATGACTGTATACCAAAGTTAAATCTTTCCATTGGTATACACTGTTCCCAGCCAGACTTCCTTTGAGTAATAATAAGTGTTCACTTGTGCCCACATTTCTTTCCATAACTAAAGCTGAAATGAATTTGTTTAATCAATATTCAATAACTTTATAAATGTTTTGTAACTTTCAACCTGGGTGGATATCTTGGCTGAAATTATAATTATCTAAAAAGTGGCAGTATTTTGTAATCGATCTGTATCTGTCTTGTGGCATGATCTTCAAAAAAATTTAGAACACAAATCGTTTCGCACTCGGACAGGTCTTGTTAGAGTACACTGACTGTACTTTGTAATGAAAAAATTCCTATGAAAATTTTCATTTCATTTTCACTAATATCCATCCATTTCTTCAACTCACAGTTCATCTGCATTATTTGAGGTACCCCCACTGCCTGCAAGATCTCCAGATCTGTCCCCAATAGAACATGTGTGACCAGCTCGGACATCAACTCCATCCTAGTGTCAGTATCCAGGATATCAAGGATCATTTACAACAGTTGTAGGCAGGCTTGCCTGAGGAGAGGATACAATGGTTTTATGGCACCCCTGTCAACTGAATGGGGCGCAACATCATACTGATAAGAGGGATTATACTGTCAAGTTCTTTATATATTTAATTCAATATTGCAATCCCGAAATAACATCACATACCCCTCTCAATCTGTGACGTTTCGTTTTGTTCCTCCTCCCCTTCTTGATTTTTTTGTCCCCTCTATTCGGCACCTTCCACGCAGCAAGTTTACATCTCTAAATTCTATGGATGCTGTGGGTATCGCCCATTTCACCTTTAGCCCATTTTCTATGAATATTTCTCCCATTTTGTGTTAGATTTGTACTAGTATTAGTGTAATCTCTTTTCACTTCTTCCTCTGATCATTTTATTCTGTCTGTCACTTATCAAGTCCTCCACCCCCTCCCCCTCAAAGTTTTATCAGCTATACCTAACTCATGAAATAGCAGAATCTTATTAGTACATCTCTGATGATATCATATCCCCTAAATCAACATTAAAAAAGAATCTTCCTCCCCCATTTGGTTCTCACCCTTTGAGTATTTTTATATGTTTTTCCCTTGTTTTTCTTTTAAGTCTTCTCTACATTCTCTTGAAAAAGGAGCCTGCCTTTGATTAATGTGCACATCACCCATGGTGAATGTTTCGAGTTTAGGAATTGGTAGGTGTTTCTCATATACAACATTGTGTTAGGTATGGAAGGACTTTCTTCAATATTGTGTGTGTTAGTTTTTGCCTTTTCAGCATACAGCAAATCCATCAAGCAATGTCCTTCCAAGGCAATTTTTCAAAAAATACTTGTTACTTACTAGAGTTTTGTCTTCACTTTTATGAACTTTGTGTAGAAACTTCTGTTCTTTAGCGTGCCAACATCCTGCAGAGTATCAATCTCCAAACGTTCTTTCAGTAACTTGTCTGAAAAAAACTACCACATCAACAATTAATTCTATTGTTGTACTTCCAGAATTTAAGTATCTGGTAGAAACAATTGGTAAATTAAAATAACAGTACAATTAATGCAACGGTCTGGACAATGTTTTCAGTCTGTCAACTGTAGACCTAAGAATAAATTTAACTTCAAGCAGATTGCACTAGCACAAGTACCTGCACCACTACAACCTAAACTACACTGAGACCTTAACATTAAACCCTGATATTACAAAGGCAAAAAATTAAAATAAGTGCAGTCATAGATTTTAAATAGCAATATTTTCCCTTA
Organism: Schistocerca americana; assembly: GCF_021461395.2. Classification (NCBI taxonomy): domain Eukaryota; kingdom Metazoa; phylum Arthropoda; class Insecta; order Orthoptera; family Acrididae; genus Schistocerca; species Schistocerca americana. The sequence continues at coordinate 232,015,936 of NC_060125.1, read as the reverse complement.
TGCATATGAGTGTGAATTCAGACTCATCCACACAGGAGCATATTGATAGTTGCCAGTACAGTGAAAATGCTTTTAAACTTGACAAGGGACTTTTAAAAACTGTGAATAGCAAGAAAAGGTAAATTGTGACAAATAACTTTTTAAACATTATGAGTCATTTTACTAACTGTATTGGCCTTTAATGTGAAACCCTTGGTCTTGTATAAGTTGGACATTTCATGAACATATTAGTGGCTCCTACCATTTTACCAAAACATCCAAAATTTTTATTTATTACAATTTCTTCTGATGAATTTTCAGTATTTAGTTTTCAAGTTCACAAAGATATTCAAAAGTTTTAATACCTACACATGCCATGGAAATATCTTTCTTAATTGTATTCACTGCTACATTTGGTAAAACATTACCGGATGTCCGAAAGTATAATACAAAAAACTAAAACACACACAAACACACACACACACACACACACACACACAAATATGGGATAGCAGATGTGAATAGACAACTGCATTAAATGAATGTGATCTTGATTTAACTGTATGCAGATATGCTGCGGCATAATGAAATATAATTATGTGGGACACACATATTGAGCAGAATATGCAGTTAAATTTAGCTGTAGTGTCAAGTATTGACCCAACCAACACCTCAGAAGTTGGGATGTATTCCAAAAGAACTGTAGAAGTGTGAGACAATTATGGTTGTCAATAGCGTAGCTGTTCATTTCACTTGCAGCTATTTAACCTTGGTATTAAGTCCAAACCTAGCCACCACCACAGAAATCACTACGTACTACACTCATAAAACTGTACACCAAACACCATTTTGTAACATCTCCCTGCAAATCAAAGATTTTGATTTTCTTTTTCTTTTTTTCTTTTTTTTTTTTACAATGTCCCTACAAATTCCATGAACTTCATATACTTTACACAAGAGAAACATCATCAACAGTTTGAAACTAGTTCACATATTATCTGTAAGCAGCACTATCATAGCTCTTGTTAATCATTGCCAACACTTCTTCGGTTCGAAAAAATGCTGAAGTTTAACCTGTCACAGTTTGAAACAAGTTCGTATATGATCAGGAAGAAGTGCTAATATAATTCTTGTTTTTTGTTGTCACCTTTTCTTCCATTCAAACTAATACTTAAGTTTAACCCACCACAGCCCCACCTTCACTAACATGATGGCTATGAACAGCATTACAGACAACATAGTTTTGGCTAGGTTGGCAATGTTAGTAGACAAATCACAAATGACACAAATCATTCTGACTTTTCATTGCTTTTGTCAATTAGAACTAGTGATTAGGGAGGCCAAGGCTCCAGAAAGGTGGCTGTGTAGTATCTGTAAACACTACTTGAAGGCTAATGCCATTTTAGTGCTATTTTATGTCAATTACACCTTTTTTGTCTGCAATAATATTCTTTAATTATGTATGGGCTGTGGGAATTCTATAATGTTAACACAAAAGTGGAAGTGATTTAACATTGTAAATATAGGGACACACCAGGAAAGTGGTCCCAGAATGAGATTTTCACTCTGCAGTGGTGTGCTGATGAAACCTCCTGACAGATTAAAACTGTGTGCCGGACCGAGACTCGAACTCGGGAACGTTGCCTTTAGCGGGCAAGTGCTCTACCAACTGAGCTACCCAAGCAACACTCACAACCCATTCTCACAGTTTCAATTCTGCCAGTACCTCATCGCCTACCTTCCAAACCTCACAGAAGCTCTTCTGCGAACCTTGCAGAACAAGCACTCCTGGAAGAAAGGATATTGCGGAAACATGGCTTAGCCACAGCCTGGAGGACATTTCCAGAATGAGATTTTCACTCTGCAGCGGAGTGTTCGCTGATATGAAACCTCCTGACAGATTAATGCTGGTAGAGCACTTGCCCGCGAAAGGCAAAGGTCCCGAGTTCGAGTCTCGGTCCAGCACACAGTTTTAATCTGTCAGGAGGTTTCATATCAGCGAACACTCCACTGCAGAGTGAAAAATCTCATTCTGGAAACATCCCCCAGGCTGTGGCTAAGGCATGTCTCCACAATATCCTTTCTTCCGGGAGTGCTAGTAATGCAAGGTTCACAGAAGAGCTTCTGTGAGGTTTGGAAGGTAGGAGACAAGGTACTAGCAGAATTGAAGCTGTGAGGACGGGTCGTGAGTCGTACTTGGGTAGCTCAGATGGTAGAGCACTTGTCCACAAAAGGCAAAGGTCCCGAGTTCAAATCTTGGTCCTGCACACAGTTTTAATCTGTCAGGAGGTTTAAGGTAAATGTTAACTGGGTGAACGTAAAGGTGGAGTTACACTTCCCTCACCTTCATGTGTAGCTTGAGCAATTTAGAACAGAGTGGGTATAGGTACATTTACATCTGTGCAGCTTTTTGTGCACACTAGGTACATTCGACCATTGCACAAAGAGGCAAAGACACAGACACACTGGTGCAGAGTCAAGCATGTCTGTGTATGTGCATGAACCACCATGTGAAGGCGCAAGAGTCTCCCTATGCTATGAGGAGGGGCACGTGCAACAGTTGTGGTCCTGTTCGGTGTTCTCCCTATTTTATGCTCTATTTTATCGTGTCCCACTTTGGCCGAGTTGTTCAACAAGAGAATTTGGACAGTATTTCATGTTTTTTTCATTTTTTTCTGTCTGATTAATATCACAGATTATAAAGATATGGGGAAGATAATTACTGTCCACAGTTCCAGACAAATAAGATCAATCTGCAAAATCTGGAAACAACAAATGCAAACCAGAACAACATAAAAAGACTTCATTTGTACTTCCTTATGAAAAAATATTGAAGAGAAATGATTCTGGGGCACATGATGGGTTGAAGCTATCCTGATTGCTTTATGAGCTGCTTTCATTCATGAATAATCTGCGTTGATGAGAGCACATAAAAGAACACTGAACCTAGCAGAAATGTGCAAACACCAAATTCTTTTTGATTTGCAAATAGACTCTGTACCCAAAAAACAAATGTACTGCATTTCTTCCTTAGCCACCAGCCAACCCCTGTATGTTGCAGACCCATGTACGAGGGAGATTCAAATATAAATGATAATTTATTTTCTATACATTTATTGAATAACTATTTACAAAACTGAACCTTCAGCTTTTTTCTAAATAACATACTGCATGCTCTACACACTTTTGCAAGCGATTTGGAACCTTGAATATTCCTTGTCAATAAAATGTTTGAGGATGCATCACCAACCAATTGCGCACACGCTCTTTGATATGCTCCTTGTTTTTTGAATCATTCCCAAGTGATTTTTTCATAGATGCAAACAAAAAATAGTCAAGGGGGTGGGGCCAATCTGGACTGTAGGGAGGGTGGTCAAGAGTTTCCCAGTGCATGTCCTCCAATATGCCCCAAGACAAATTCCCAGTATGAGGCTCAGCATTGTCTTGGAGAAGGATGACATCTCCGAAACGCATTCCTCGCCTTTTATTTCAGTAGGTGGCTTTTGCTGACACTAAGAGTTGGCAATAGTATTCTGCATTTACCCTATGATCATGAAGAAAATCAAAAAGTAATTCTCCTCTGTAGTTAGAAAACACAGCCGCAAGAACTTTTCTGGCTGAGAGGAGGGTTTTTGCCTTCACTGGGCAGGGTCTATCCTCTCTTCACCACTCCTTACTCAGCATTTCCGATTCTGGAGTGTAATGATGGACCCATGCCTCATTACATGTGACAATATGCTTCAAAAAATTCTCCACTTCTTGCCGTAACAGATTCAGAAGTCTCTTACAGATCTCCATGTTTCTCCATCTCCAAGATCTCCATCTTTCCCCGTATGTTTTTGTTGTTTCATTAACAACTTCGTAACCCATTGAGCACTAACTTTATTATATGAATAGTTCCTTGTCAGTGGGTCAAATGAGATTCTCTCCAGAATATTCACTTTTCAGTCTGTCTATATGAAAAAGTGAAGTCATTCTGAGAGGCAGTTATCGGCTCCAGTTGATGAACAATCAACACTGCCAAGTACTACGCCATTAACACTCAAGCAGGGGCGCTGATTATCGTAACAACAGCGGGCGGGCGGCGCACTTCGTACATATGTAGTCAAAACCTGTCATTATGCTACAAAGGGCAACACGTATAAGCTAAATCACAGTTTAATTTTAGTTTATTTAAACAACAATACAAAAAACTGTATTACATCATTAATTTATTACTTGATTAAACAAACAAGAAACTTTCATATCATTCTATTGCTGCAGGTGACTATTTCAACACTTTTTAAGCACATACTAAACAAAAACACTCTTTCATTCGGTAGGCTTCACAGTTCTTTCAACACATTGATCTTTGTGTTTCACGAGGAAAGTTGCCATGTCGGCAGGAAGTGAAGGAGTATGCGCTATTTCCACTAGTTGAGGCTTAATAAGAGACAGGGCTAAATCTTTCAAGAAAATTCTTCTCTTCTTTTTTGGATTTGCCTCATTCCTGCTATATCCATTAGATCATGGAATACAACCAATAGCCATCTTCTTGTCACCCGTGCAACGGAATATGCAACTCCCAGTTGATAGAATGTGTCGACTCCTCTCTTTCTTATATAGTAATCCAAAACTATCTCTGGTTTACCTGTAATTTCGTCAACAATTCCAAAATTGTGCATAGTTCAAAGCAATATAACTGCCATGTTTTGCTTCGGCACATACAAAACTAGCGTCATATCATTCTGAAAACCAAATAAAGAGGAGTGGATAGCCCTACACTTCCCAGGTAAAGTTCTTGTGGGATCTCGTGTTTGTTTTTTCTCAATGTGCCATGCATGTTAGTCGCTTTTTCAAAAGGGAGTTGGCTAAGGAATAGGTAGTGTACTAATTATCCATTGTAACGTTTCTTCCTTAGACTTCAGTGTGAGTAACTAGCCTTCCTACAGTATCACAGGGAGAATTAGAAACATCGTATGCCCCTTTAGGTTATTTTCCACAATATTCTTCAATATTACTAGTGAAGAATGTTTTAGCATCTGCTAAAACAAAAATCTTTATACCTTTGTTTGTTTGTTCGGGATATACTGAACAAAAGAACAGTGATCCCAGAAAGGTTGAAACTTTTCACGTACTGTCACAAATTGTCCTACACTATAAACATTCTTGCAGTTCACCACAAAGGCATCCAATATTTGCCTTATTGCATCAAGTTTATCAGTTACTCTTCTTTCTTGCATTGTACTCTTGTCGTCAAAATGGATGCCTAATAAAAGGAACAGAAATATTCTGTAGCTCATCACAGCTCTCGTAATCTCGATACCAGTACCATTTGCTGTCCACAGTCCAATGACATTTGTGTGGTTTGTTTTCTTAGTCCTGATGAGAAACAACAATCCCAACAACGCCATAGTTCACACCTTGTAGTTTCCTTAGCATCCCTTTCTCTGGAATATTATACACATTCTTTCTTAGAGTGAATGTATATGTTCAAGTATTTTACAATTTCATCCATCATTTCCAGGCTAAGCATTGTCCACAAAGCCTCTGTTTCACTTGTGACCCCTCTGGCAACACACACAGGCCCACGGAATACTTTCAAAATAGTTTTTTCTTCTTGTTTTCGTAGTCGCATTACCACATATTTTATTCCATTTACATGTTTTGTCCCTCCCAATAACAATACTACCAGTAGAGACTGGCTATTCACAGTCATCTTCCGAATCGTGGACTTGATCAGAATCTGAATCACGGTCACTTCATGTGATAAACTCTTCTTCTTCTTCTTCAGAGTCGTCACCATTTATGTTGTTTGGTACAGAGGAACTCTGAATCCTAGTTGAATAACCAATCAAGCTTTTTGTCTGTCAGCTTTGATCTCCCCTGCACAGCAATATACCATCCTGTTACGTGTTATCTTTTGATTTGTTAAAAAGGAATGAAATAAAAGTGAAGGAAAAATTGCTTATATTGACCAGGCGCATGGCGTATGTTGTACACTAACATGACACATTCACAGTTAATTTTAAATTACTGTAGCTCACATGAACCTAAGACAACACAACTTTCCACTGTTCTAGCTGAAACAGTAATGCAGGAATAGGTAGGGGCTTGCTATTATAAAACAACAATGGAACTGTGCATGACAATGTTATTTGCAATTGGCGCACTTTACACACAGGTGCACCCGCTCGAGGGTTAAGGGAGGGGGGGATAAAATCCTGACGATGAATTTATGAGCTCAAGAAGGACAAATTAGCTTTGATGAAGACACACTAAGACACCATCCAAGATGATGACACTTATTACTTCTTGAGCAGCCCAGGAATGTGTGAAACACTCTTCTTCTTTTCCTCTTCTTCAAAGGCAAACATTTGTAAAACTACCAATACATAAGCTTCTGTATAATAAATTGGACACAGTTAGTTCTGTACAAAGTTCTCCTTTAAAACAATGACTGTGCACAAATTCACACTACTTTATCATCACATCAAGTTTTCTTCTACTCATATAATCCGAAAAACAAAAATCTGTTCCATTTTGAAATTTTTCCTGAATGTTTTGCAGCAAATGCTGCATTACGGTTCATTATATAATATGAATAACCTTTTCCAGAAGGATTGAGTTCTTCATTTTTGGAAAAAAAAAGTTCCTAGGTACTGGTCAATATTCTGAGAAGAGTCCATAATCTCAATTTTCTTTGCGCTTTGAAACTTGATAAGTCACTACACTGTCAAAACAATGCAATAAAACAATGAAATCAGTTTTCTGTAAGTGGTGAAAGAACTGGCTGCACCTGTGTGACTATGAGCTTGTGTGTCAACTGTCTAACAGTGAGAATTCTCTTGCCAGTGTGTATCAGCCAATTGATGGAGGGAGGGGGATCAAAGACATTCACATTTACTTGTGAAAGAAGACATACACTCTAAGACAAAAAGTCACCACAAAAGGATTATCCAAACTGGTCGCAAATTGATATTCATACAAGTATCAGCAGAAAATGCAAAATGTAAACTTTGGCAGCCGATGGGTGAATGAGTGATGCTGCAGCACATTTTCACAACACAGCTGCTATGGTAGTAAATGGGTTAAGTTGATACCAGGGCATAAGGTCTTTGTGAATGTCATTCCACATACTCAACTGGACATTAACTATGTCTCACACACAGGCAGGTGAACAGTATGCACAGATGTCAACATTTGCGAGAGGATTTGTAGCTGTGCTCAAAGAAGCCAGTTGGAGTAATCAGCAAATCGCTTGATGTTTGACTAGGAGTAATTTCACTAATTGACAATGTTGGAAGGAAAGGATAAAACGAGCCTGAAAACAGCGTCAACAAGGAAGCGGTCAACCTGGAGAGATAACAGAATGTGAGGACTGAGCAGTTGTCAGAGAGGCACTAAGAGCCCCCGATTCACCACTGTCATTGATCTAATGTGCAACTGGTGCTTTCGTGACCACAAGGACAATTAACAGGAGGTTAAGAGAAAGAGGGCAGAGCATGTGACACCCCTTACACCATCTACCATTGGCCTCTGCATCCAACCATGATCGTCTGCAGTGGTGTAGGGTTTATTCAGCCTTATTAACTGGAGTAGAGATGTCTTCAGTGATGAGGCCTGCTTCGAATTGAGCCCTGAAGACCAGTGAAGACATGTCAAAATGCCCTGGACAGCGGTGGAATGACAACCTCACTGCAGCCTGCCTTACAGCCAGACAACCAAGAGTGATCCTCTGAGGTGACATTTCTTTTCACAGCAGGACCATTTTGGTTGTCATCCACAGCACCCTTACAGCACAGCAGTACGGTGACAATATCCTACTCCCCATTTTGTTGCCCTTCATGGCAAGCCAGCCTGGGCTTCCCTTTCAATAACATAATGGTCACTTGCATACTGTGATTTTCTACTGATTGTCTTCATATTTACCAAACCCTACCTTGGCCGGCAAGGTCACCAGATCTCTCCCTGATCGAGAATGTTTGGAGCACTATGAGAAGGGACCTTCTACAAGCCTGGGATTTTGAGGATCTAACACAAAAATTGGACAGAATTTGGCATGATATCCCTCAGGAGGACATCCATCAACTGTATCAATCAATGCCAACTCAAATAACTGTTTGCGTAAAAGCCAGAGGTAGACCAACATGTTATTCACTTGCTCAATTTGTGAAGCTCTTTTTCTTAAATACATCATCCAATTTTTCCGAAGTTGTAATCATTTGTTTGTCTGCACAACTACATCACATCTACCGATTTCTGTCCCATTCAGATAATTCCTTCGATGTGCAATTTTTGGAGTGTATATTAGGGTTACTACTATTTCAAAAACTTTTTTGTTCTTTTAGCTACATTTCACTCGCAGTATAGTGTACAGTCTAACTGTGGCAAATAGTAAGCTACACACTATCACACTCTTTCAATACAGGATTATAAATCAAGTGCACGTTTGATAAATAGCGTCTTTTCAGAATGACTTATGAAAATGTAAATGATTTATTAGGAAGTCCCCCATAACCACATGTCAAATGATCAGAAAGAATACTTTCTTCAAAATCGAGCGAGAAAAGTTACACAACTAAAAAAATCAAGCAAATGAAAAGTAGCCATGTTATTTCTTCACAAGGAAAGTAAAGCTACTTATGAACACTTCGGTTTTTTTATTATTTTTAAAAAAAGTGGCATACACTTTCAAGTTTTTTGCAGGGTGAAAATTGGAAAAAGAGGCTTTTCCTCCTTCAAATAGTCACCTGTGATGCCCAGGTGCCCAATGTAAACACACAGCTGTGAATGAGATCACTCATGTGTGTGTGTGGAGAAAGAGGCTTACAACTACAAGCATGCCAGTTCTTGCATGCAATGCAAGCACAGGCACACTGTGCATTGGTGTAAATGCACCTTAAGGGAACACATATGTAGGAAAGACGTATCCTCAGTTAAATTTGAGTCTGAAACTGATAACAGGAAACTGGAAACTCCGTAGGAGAGAGAGGGCACCACACTTGTCGCAAAATTTGTATATAATATAAAGTCGAAACACAGACAGTTGATGGGCTTCCATTCATAAAATATATATCTATCACTATGTGTAGCACATGGAAGCATTACAGATACATTCATCATCATCATCATCTTGGACAGTTTCCAGCCACTGGCTGGGTCTGTCGGGAACACAAGCCTCTCCATCGTGTTCTGTCTTTCCACCATTCCCCCTCTTCCACCTTCGTCCAGTTCTCTCCTCTTCTCGTCACACATTCCTTCACTCCCTTCACCCATCTATCTCTTGGTCTTCCCCTGGGCCTCTTCCCCTCCAGTTGCAGATCAAACATCCTCTTTGGAATTCTTCCCTCATCCATTCTCTTCATGTGTCCATACCACTGCAGTCTTGATTTTTCTATCCTGTCCTGTACTGGTTCCTCCTTTAGTCTTTCCCTCACATACACATTTCGCAATCTGTCTAGTCTTGTTACACTCAACCTGCTCCTCTGGAACTTCATTACAGATACATTAAAATACAAAATTTATATTTTTTAAATTTTCAGCTTACATATTCCTGCATCAGATCATCAGTAAAGTAAATACAATGCTTTGTAGGGGATGGAAGTATGTAATTACATTACAAAGCAAAGGCAAAGAGTCTTAATTTATATATCTGAGACAGCTTATAACTACTCTGTGTCAAGGAGTAAATTTTCCTTATAATGAATTCATACCACATTTATGTTGAACAGATAGTTTCTTTTGAGAATGTGATAATTTGCACTATAAATTTCACAGATGACACTATATACCTTTTCACATTCTTTGACAATAAAGCAGAGTCTCTGTCGTTCATCAGAATTGTTTTCCACACATGTTGTTTCTGCATCTACTATGCTTATAACGTCCAGTACAATGGATGCCATGTCAACATGTAGTTCCTGTAAATAATAATAATAATAATAATAATAATAATAATAATAATAATAATAAATGAAATAAATATTAAAATACAATAAGATTAATGGCACAGACACTAGCATCTTACAGCAGAAATGATACATTAACCAATGAATGAGTGAGTGCATACTAATACAAATATTAATAGAGCAGGAAAGTCCTGGCAGAATGTAAATAAATTAGGAGTAAAGAACACGAGTCACTAAACAGCAGTAACACTGAGTTGTTGTCAGACATACACACAAATAAAAATGAAACTTGTTAGCTTTTGGAGTAAACCTTTCCTGAGCTAGCGTGTGTGTGTGTGTGTGTGTGTGTGTGTGTGTGTGTGATCCTCCTAAACCCAATGTGCCTCCATCTATCCGAAGGCATGATCCACATCTCTGTCCATATTAAACCCACTAAACAACAACAGTTCCTACAGTTCAGCAATTGTCATCCCCTCCACATAAAAAACTTCATTCCAAATAGGCTTGCCATCCGCAGTTGGAATATTTGCAGTGATGAGAACTTCCTTGACCAGTATGCTGAAGGTCTCATGAAGGCCTTCACAGACAGGCACAATCTGTCAAATATAGTCTGCAAACAAATTTGCTGTATTGTATCCTCACATACACCTAACCCTCCACCATCCCCAAAGATCAGCTCAGAAAAGTGGCCCATCGTCAATCAGTACCAACCCGGACTGGAACAACTAGACGATATCCTTCGCCAAGGCTTTGATTAATTATTATCGTGCTCTGAAATGAGGAACATCCTACCCATGATTCCCCCCCACAAAAAGTAGTATTCCATAACCCAGCCAACCTTAACAACATCCTAGTTCATCTCTCCATCCCTGTGACACTCCCACTTCTGACCACTTACCACAGGGATCATTTCACTGAGGAAGACCGAGTTGCAAGACCTGCCCAATCCACCCACTCTACACTTCCTATTCCAGTCTGCTCAGAGGCTTACCACATCCTGTCAGAGGCAGGGCCACCTGTGCAAGCAGCCACGACCTAAATAAACTCTGCTGCAATCCCTGCACAGCCACCAAACAGTGACCTGTAACAAAGTTGACCACCCAGTGGTACATCATGCATCTGAGCACAACATGCTCGATTTCAATGGCTGCTTCACAACCCAAGCCATCTTGATCCTTTCCATAAGCACCAGCTCTTGTGAAATATGCAGATGGGAGTTATCCTTTCAACACATCCATCCCTCCTGTAACCTTTCTGGCCTCACAGTCTCCACTGTCCTCGTAACCCCCACCCAACGATTTTTCCTTCCTCTGTCCTATTACATGCTACCTATACACATATCCACTCCACTTTTTGCATGTGGCACTCCCCACCAGGTTTGCCACCTGTGCATTGCATGCCTCACCCACATACCTGCCACATCTCCCTCATATTCATATTCATCCACATCTACAACCCTGCCTCCTGCTTTCCTAGTAAGCAAACTGGCTGCCCCTCCATGCCACTTTCCTTGACGTTGACCTCCACCTGTCCAATGGCCAGCTTCACACGTCCGTCCACATTAAACCCACCAACAAGCAACAGTACCTCCATTATGACAGCTGCCACCCATTCCACATCAAACGGTCCCTTCCCTACAGCCTAGGTCTTCGTGGCAAACGAATCTGCTCCAGTCCGGAATCCTTGAACCATTACACCAACAACCTGAAAACAGCTTTTGCATCCCGTAACTACCCTCCCGACCTGGTACAGAAGCAAATAACCAGAGCCACATCCTCATCTCCTCAAACCCGGAACCTTCCACAGAAGAACCCCAAAAGTGCCCCACTTGTGACAGGATACTTTCCGGGACTGGATCAGATTCTGAATGTGGCTCTCCAGCAGGGATACGACTTCCTCAAATCCTGCCCTGAAATGAGATCCATCCTTCATGAAATCCTCCCCACTCCACCAAGAGTGTCTTTCCGCCGTCCACCTAACCTTCGCAACCTCTTAGTTCATCCCTATGAAATCCCCAAACCACCTTCCCTACCCTCTGGCTCCTACCCCTGTAACCGCCCCCGGTGTAAAACCTGTCCCATGCACCCTCCCACCACCACCTATTCCAGTCCTGTAACCCGGAAGGTGTACACGATCAAAGGCAGAGCCACGTGTGAAAGCACCCACGTGATTTACCAACTGACCTGCCTACACTGTGAAGCGTTCTATGTGGGAATGACCAGCAACAAACAGTCCATTCGCGTGAACGGACACAGGCAGACAGTGTTTGTTGGTAATGAGGATCACCCTGTGGCTAAACATGCCTTGGTGCACAGCCAGCACATCTTGGCACAGTGTTACACCGTACGGGTTATCTGGATACTTCCCCCTGACACCAACCTATCAGAACTCCGGAGATGGGAACTTGCCCTTCAGCATATCCTTTCTTCTCGCTATCCGCCAGGCCTCAATCTCCGCTAATTTCTAATTTCAATTTGCCGCCGCTCATACCTCACCTGTCTTTCAACTTCATCTTTGCCACTGTACATCCGCCCCGACTGACATCTCTGCCCAAACTCTTTGCCTTTACAAATGTCTGCTTGTGTCTGTGTATGTGTGGATGGATATGTGTGTGTGTGCGAGTGTATACCTGTCCTTTTTTCCCCCTAAGGTAAGTCTTTCCGCTCCCGGGATTGGAATGACTCCTTACCCTCTCCCTTAAAACCCATATCCTTTTGTCTTTCCTTCTCCTTCCCTCTTTCCTGACGAGGCAACCATTGGTTGCGAAAGCTAGAATTCAAGCTTTCGCAACAAACTGTTGCCTCATCAGGAAAGAGGGAAGGAGAGGGGAAGACGAAAGGAAGTGGGTTTTAAGGGAGAGGGTAAGGAGTCATTCCAATCCCGGGAGCGGAAAGACTTACCTTAGGGGGAAAAAAGGACAGGTATACACTCGCACACACGCACATATCCATCCACACATACAGACACAAGCAGACATATTTAAAGACAAAGAGTTTGGGCAGAGATGTCAGTCAAGGCAGAAGTGTAGAGGCAAAGAAGTTGTTGAAACACAGGTGAGGTATGAGTGGCGGCAACTTGAAATTAGCGGAGATTGAGGCCTGGCGGATGACGAGAAGAGAGGATATACTGAAGGGCAAGTTCCCATCTCCGGAGTTCGGATAGGTTGGTGTTGGTGGGAAGTATCCAGATAACCCGGACGGTGTAACACTGTGCCAAGATGTGCTGGCTGTGCACCAAGGCATGTTTAGCCACAGGGTGATCCTCATTACCAACAAACACTGTCTGCCTGTGTCCATTCATGCGAATGGACAGTTTGTTGCTGGTCATTCCCACATAGAATGCATCACAGTGTAGGCAGGTCAGTTGGTAAATCACGTGGGTGCTTTCACACGTGGCTCTGCCTCTGATCGTGTACACCTTCCGGGTTACAGGACTGGAGTAGGTGGTGGTGGGAGGGTGCATGGGACAGGTTTTGCATCGGGGGCGGTTACAAGGATAGGAGCCAGAGGGTAGGGAAGGTGGTTTGGGGATTTCATAGGGATGAACTAACAGGTTACGAAGGTTAGGTGGACGGCGGAAAGACACTCTTGGCGGAGTGGGGAGGATTTCATGAAGGATGGATCTCATTTCAGGGCAGGATTTGAGGAAGTCGTATCCCTGCTGGAGAGCCACATTCAGAGTCTGGTCCAGTCCCGGAAAGTATCCTGTCACAAGTGGGGCACTTTTGTGGTTCTTCTGTGGGGGATTCTGGGTTTGAGGGGACGAGGAAGTGGCTCTGGTTATTTGCTTCTGTACCAGGTCGGGAGGGTAGTTGCGGGATGCGAAAGCTGTTTTCAGGTTGTTGGTGTAATGATTCAGGGATTCCGGACTGGAGCAGATTCGTTTGCCACGAAGACCTAGGCTGTAGGGAAGGGACCGTTTGATGTGGAATGGGTGGCAGCTGTCATAATGGAGGTACTGCTGCTTGTTGGTGGGTTTGATGTGGACGGACGTGTGAAGTTGGCCATTGGACAGGTGGAGGTCAACGTCAAGGAAAGTGGCATGGGATTTGGAGTAGGACCAGGTGAAACTGATGGGACCAAAGGAGTTGAGGTTGGAGAGGAAGTTCTGGAGTTCTTCTTCACTGTGAGTCCAGATCATGAAATTGTCATCAATAAATCTGTACCAAACTTTGGGTTGGCAGACTTGGGTAACCAAGAAGGCTTCCTCTAAGCGACCCATGAATAGGTTGGCGTACGAGAGGGCCATCCTGGTGCCCATGGCTGTTCCCTTTAATTGTTGGTATGTCTGGCCCTCAAAAGTGAAGAATTTGTGGGTCAGGATGAAGCTGGCTAAGGTGATGAGGAAAGAGGTTTTAGGTAGGGTGGCAGGTGATCGGCGTGAAAGGAAATGCTCCATCGCAGCGAGGCCCTGGACGTGCGGAATAACCAGAGCCACTTCCTCGTCCCCTCAAACCCAGAATCCCCCACAGAAGAACCACAAAAGTGCCCCACTTGTGACAGGATACTTTCCGGGACTGGACCAGACTCTGAATGTGGCTCTCCAGCAGGGATACGACTTCCTCAAATCCTGCCCTGAAATGAGATCCATCCTTCATGAAATCCTCCCCACTCCGCCAAGAGTGTCTTTCCGCCGTCCACCTAACCTTCGTAACCTGTTAGTTCATCCCTATGAAATCCCCAAACCACCTTCCCTACCCTCTGGCTCCTATCCCTGTAACCGCCCCCGATGCAAAACGTGTCCCATGCACCCTCCCACCACCACCTACTCCAGTCCTGTAACCCGGAAGGTGTACACGATCAGAGGCAGAGCCACGTGTGAAAGCACCCACGTGATTTACCAACTGACCTGCCTACACTGTGATGCATTCTATGTGGGAATGACCAGCAACAAACTGTCCATTCGCATGAATGGACACAGGCAGACAGTGTTTGTTGGTAATGAGGATCACCCTGTGGCTAAACATGCCTTGGTGCACAGCCAGCACATCTTGGCACAGTGTTACACCGTCCGGGTTATCTGGATACTTCCCACCAACACCAACCTATCCGAACTCCGGAGATGGGAACTTGCTCTTCAATATATCCTCTCTTCCCGTTACCCACCAGGCCTCAATCTCCGCTAATTTCAAGTGGCCGCCACTCACACCTCACCTGTCATTCAACATCATCTTTGCCTCTGCACTTCTGCCTCGACTGACATCTCTGCCCAAACTCTTTGTCTTTAAATATGTCTGCTTGTGTCTGTATATGTGTGGATGGATATGTGTGTGTGTGTGTGTGTGTGTGTGTGTGTGTGCGCGAGTGTATATCCTTCCTTTTTTCCCCCTAAGGTAAATCTTTCCGCTCCCGAGATTGGAATGACTCCTTACCCTCTCCCTTAAAACCCACTTCCTTTCGTCTTTCCCTCTCCTTCCCTCTTTCCTGATGAGGCAACAGTTTGTTGCGAAAGCTTGAATTTTGTGTGTATGTATGTGTCTGTTTGTGTTTCTATCGACCTGCCAGCGCTTTCGTATGGTAAGTCACATCATCTTTGTTTTTAAATATATTTTTCCCGCGTGGAATGTTTCCCTCTCTCCCTCTCTCCCCCTCTCTCTCTCTCTCTCTCTCTCTCTCTCTCTCTATATATATATATATATATATATATATATATATATATATGGGAAACATTCCACATGGGAAAAATATATCTAGAAACAAAGATGATGTGACTTACCAAACGAAAGCGCTGGCACGTTGATAGACACACAAACAAACACAAACATACACACAAAATTCAAGCTTCCGCAACAAACTGTTGCCTCATCAGGAAAGAGGGAAGGAGAGGGAAAGACGAAAGGAAGTGGGTTTTAAGGGAGAGGGTAAGGAGTCATTCCAATCCCGGGAGCGGAAAGACTTACCTTAGGGGGAAAAAAGGACGGGTATACACTCGCACACATATCCATCCACACATATACAGACACAAGCAGACATATTTAAATATGTTTAAATATTTAAATATGTCTGTATATGTGTGGATGGATATGTGTGTGTGTGCGAATGTATACCCGTCCTTTTTTCCCCCCCTAAGGTAAGTCTTTCCGCTCCCGGGAATGGAATGACTCCTTACCCTCTCCCTAAAAACCCACTTCCATTCGTCTTTCCCTCTCCTTCCCTCTTTCCTGATGAGGCAACAGTTTGTTGCGAAAGCTCGAATTTTGTGTGTATGTTTGTGTTTGTGTTTGATTGTGTGTCTATCGACGTGCCAGCGCTTTCATTTGGTAAGTCACATCATCTTTGTTTCTATATATATAACAGTAAGTTTAAGTTTAGGTGTTCACATGCAGCTGTGAAGTTTTGTTTTCTACTCAGTAAAAATGCTGTTGAAACTGTTTTAATGTTGAAAACAGCTTACCAAGATGACACTATGGGAAAAACTCAAGAGTACAAGTTGTTTGCTTTATTTAAAAAAACTAGTGACATGTCGACTGATGACAAACCTTGTTCCATCAACTGCCCGAATTGATGAAAATATTGAAAAAACTCAAGAGCTTGTGCTGGCAGACCATCGACAGACAATTGATCAACTGTCAGAGATTAGTGGGTTATCTTCCAGCTCAGTTCAGCGAATTTTAAGGGAAGATTTGGGAGTGAACAGGGTTGCTGCCAAGTTTGTTCCTCGGGTTCTGATTGACAATCAAAAGGAATTTTGAGTTGACACCTGTCGTGCTTGGAAACAACAGCTTGAAACTGATCCAGATTTTCTCTCAAAGGTCATTACTGGTGATGAGTCATGGTGTTATGCTTACGACCAAGAAACAAAGCAACAGTCAAGCCAATGGAAGACGTCATCATCATCCCACCCAAAAAATTGTTGTCAAGTCATATCAAACATCAGAACAATGCTGATTTGCTTTTTTTGATGCCAAGGGTGTATTCATTCAGAATTTTCTCCCCCTTGTCAGACTGTCAATCAAACCTTTTATTTTTGAAATTTTAAGAAGATTGCACAACTGTTCATCAAAAAAGACCCAATTTGTGGTTCTTCTACCACAACAACACACCTGCACAAAAAGTCATCTCCATTACACAGTTTTGGCTAAAAATGGCATGGTTCCGATGCCTCACGCACCTTGCTAACCTGACCTAGTTCCTTGCTACTTTTTCTTATTTGCGCACATGTAAAAGGGCATGAAAGGGCACCAACTAGACAATGAGAGTCAAGAAAAAAAGTGAGGGAGGAGCTGTCAGCCATTTCTAAAGATGACTACAAATAATGTTTCAAATAGTGGAAACACCAGTGGGACAAATATATTAGTTGTATTGGAGAGTATTTTGAAGGGGATAAGGTTGTTTTGTAAACAATTTGAAAATATATAGCTTTTAAAAAATAGTTCCAATCATTTTTGGGTACCCCCTCATAGACTTAAGTTGCAGCTATGCTAGATCTGAAACTTCTGCACAGCCGTTAATTCGGGTACGGCCACCTATCTGTCATCGACCATATTAAACGGCCATCGACAAATGTGGCCGAGAGCAAAGTTGCCACTCAGCGACAGATCATACGGCTGAGCACAAGCTGGATACCATCCTGTCAATATAATATTATCTGAAAGATGTAGACAGGACTTATCCTTACATGACATTCATCAATCACACAAGGTCCTTGAGTTGAATCTCTTATAGCCTCTGTACTTAACCCACCTCCCCGAACATTTTACCACAAAAATCACTTGCATATGATCCCTCTACCAAATTAATCTACATCCACACTTCTCTCTTCACAATCTCCCTCTATCTATGTTCCATCCCCCCTCCACCAAATCCTTGCCTTCTATTTATGTGCATATTAAACAACATGCCCTTTTCTTACCAAAGAAACCTAGCAAACACCACGTGAATGCCATTCCCTTGCTGCCTCTAGGCCTATACCGCAGTCATCTCCTTCTTACTTCAACCCTCCCTTCCCATATTTCTTTGAATCCTCTCTTTCACCGATTCCACCTGACACAAACCCCTTACCTTACTCAAATGGGTCACAATGTCAGAGCAATGAAGCCCCATGCGCGCACTTTTGTGTGTGTGTGTCCGGGTGCTCTCAAACTGTGGTGTAGTGGACTGTTTACAAAGGGTTATCTTGTACTTTTCTGACTGTAAACTACCCAGGACTTTCTGGTATTTTTAATTATTATAATTCCTACAATAACTATTATTACATTTCAAATAAAAAACTGAAGAATGTGTTGGTATTACTCCACAAAATACTTAATGTTAAACATGCTAAATTAATTTAAAGTTGTTAAAAGCTCAGAAAACTCACCAATATTTCCCCTAAAGCAGCTACAGTGGCATCCCTTCTTAGGGGTCCTTTGATGCCATGCCATATTAATTCATACACTGATCTTGTCAAGGCTGAAATAAGAAAGGATAAAATATTTATCAGAGTCATTAATTTGTCCACTAGAGGCACAATTAATAATTATCTTTCAGAAAATTTTATATTTAATTGAAAATACCACAGAGATGATTTTTATATCAATATCACTGCACATATTCTCAGTAGGGCACTACGTGGAAAAATGAGGACCATGAATTTCCACTGTAATTACAAATAGTATTATTACGCTCTTCACATCAAGTGATTACATGTTAAAGTGCCAGGCACTAACATAAAATTACTCTGTTGATTGGAAGGATACCATCTTTAATAACTTCAAACTATAAATATGAAAGGGGAATTATTTCTCTTAAAATGTAATCTCTTACCGAAAGTTGGCAATCCACACAACTGACAAGACAGTGCAGCATAAAATGCTTCTGATGCACAAATGTGCCATCCAATATCTTTCAGCCCGAGTTTCTCCATCATCTAATGAACCTTCAATCATAAATCTTTCCTTCAATAATAAGTTGTACTACATTATATCTCTCATGCCTCCCTCATAAGATGTCCCGAGTATTGTGTGTGTGTTTGTTCCATAATCTGTAGCAATTCTATTTGTCTTTTCATTTGATGAAAGAAATTGACATTCAATATTTTCAGTATCCAGGGTATACACAAGAGACAGCAATATAAATACGTTTCAAAAGGCTTCAATTGATCTGCTTGAGTCCCACATCTAAATATCACAACAATAAAATCAGAAAGAGCATGTATACTACCAAATCATTCTGGTTCTCTACTGACTGCAGCTGACCTCATGAACGATTTTCTCATGTTGACTTGTGTCCTGTAGTGTGCAGTTGTGGATTTTATCTTTCACTTGGAGTTGCATCGAGTTGCATTGATGGTCAAAACTAGTGCTTGGTATTTGAAGGAAGACACTCATTCAACAGAATTTCCTTTTATTGTGGGATTCATTTGGATTTCTCTGGTAGACAATACAACGATTTTGGTCTTGGAAGGGTTAATAAATGAGCCAAACTCTTCACTGAGCTTAAATAGGTAATTTATCATGCATTGAAGAGCAGTAACTATCCTGCTATGAATGTGGTCTCATCTGGATATCCGACACTATTAAGAACCTCCCCATTTAGTGTATTTCCTCCTAGCATCTTCTGTCAACAGTTCCTTGAAAACTGCCTTGTACTAAATGTTAGATGAAGGAGATAAACATCCTTGATGACCACCTTTCGAACACCTTTCATGGTCGAGGTCATTAAGGAAGTCCCTCTATCAGTTTTAAAATCTGCTATCCAATTCTACTATAAAATAGAGATTATATGCAGATCATTTCATTCAATATCAATATGTCGAAGAATATTTATTAGTTTTCCATGCTTCACACAGTCAAAGGCCTTTTTATAATCCATAAAGCAAGTACAGACATACACATTCCTATCCTTGCACCACTACACACAAGAAACTGCCTCGTATGTGGCAACACAATTTCAGGAACTGAACTGATGTTTTAATGTGTATAATTAGTAGAAAAATTTCAAGTATTGGAGACATCAGTCACCACACTGAGGCGAGATACAGCTTCTTTGACACTGGTATGAACAAAGAATTCAACTAGTCAGTTATCACTGGTAAAGGGTAGATTTAATTGAATTACTAGATTAAATTGAATTACAAAGCTGAAAGTATTTTGTAGAGAGTTATGATTTTGGTGAAAGAAACATGAGAGGAGAGAGGATGTTACAGTTTGGGCAGTCATTAACATACTGGACTTGCATTCAGGAGGATGATGGTTCAAATCCACATCTGACCATCCATGTTTATGTTTTCTTCGATTTCCCTAAATTGCTCCAGGCAAATTTCACAACGGTTTCTTTGAAAGGAATGGCTGATATCTGTAACCATCCTTCAATCGTTACAAGCTTGTGCTCCATATTTAACAACATTGATGTCAGTAGGACGTTAACCTTCCTCCCTTCCTTCTTCCCTGTGGACCTATGGGTTTAGCATTCTTTTGAAGTATACAACACCATTTTTTGTTATTTCAGGGCTAGTTTCATTTATTATCTCATTAGGTGGAGGAGGAATATATCTATTATCCTAAATGAGGATTTCAATTTGTTCTTTCCACCTTATCCACTACAATCCAAAATGAGGTCAATTACAATTTCACAGATTTTACTACCTTGTTTCTCATGAAGCCCACAGTGCTCTTTAACCTTTCTATACAGGTTGGAAAAAAGTATATAAAAATGATTCTCTTGAAAGACCGCAATTTCTTTGAATTTCTGTTATGTTTGTGTTCCTTGGGCTTCTTATGTTTTCGTTCCATGTCTCTGTGCAATTTTTGTATTAACTGTAATCTTTTATTTTATATTTCTTCTTTCATTCATAAGTTACAAAATTTCATCAGTTACCTGGTTCTACATTTTGTTGTTACTGTTGTTGCTGCATCCAAGATTAATTTCCAAGATTTGAATAATACAATCAATGTTAAAGATCCAGGTGAGCTCTAATTCTCCTGGCCAGAATGATATTTTTTATCATTGTTGTGTGTAGATGGTTGACCACTCCTAGTAGCTTTTTCCAAAGTGAAGCATTTTAAAACCCAATAGTAACGGATTACAAAGTCTGTTAACAATGTACCAGTGTACATTTTAACACACACCACACATTTCTTCACATGTTGTGTAATCACAATCAAATCAGTTTGGTTCCTTGCAATACTTAAGTGATGTCCTATGAGGGAGAGTGAGTAAAATGTAAACAAATCAATTTGCTCCACTCAAAACTGTGCCAGCCAGTCTCCTCTCACGTTTTTATCGCCAAAACTGTGAACTGCCTACTGGGTCATTTCATGCCAAGTGGTTTAGAGATTCCTGGAAGACAATCACAGATTTTGATGAAATTTTGTACGAAAAATCACACGTCCCCAATGAAGACTGGTAAAGTTTCACAATCATTAATTAAATGTTTCTGGAGAAACAGTAATTTGTTTTACCCCCATAGTGCAGCGACTACAGTGTACCTGTCAGTTTTCGGAAACTTTAAGACATAATCTTCTTGGTAATATTTTCTCAAAAGAAACAAAACTAGGATATCTTGAACAATTTTTAGTGCTCTCTTAAATGAAATAATAAAAAAATGACTTCATGAGTGATTTGCATTTTGATACTTTCAAGCCAAGTTGGCCAAAAAAGACACACTCTAAAAAATATGAAATTTACACTACTGGCCATTAAAATTGCTACACCAAGAAGAAATGCAGATGATAAACGGGTATTCATTGGTCAAATATATTAAACTACAACTGACATGTGATTACATTTTCATGCAATTTGGGTGCATATATCTTGAGAAATCAGTACCCAGAACAACCACCTCTGGCTGTAGTGACGGCCTTGATACACCTCGGCATTGAGTCAAACAGAGCTTGGATGGTGTGTACAGGTACAGATGCCCATGCAGCTTCAACACAATACCACAGTTCATCTAGAGTAGTGACTGGCGTATTGTGACACGCCAGATGCTTGGCCACCATTGACCAGACTTTTCAATTGGTCAGAGATCTGGAGAATGTGCTGACCAAGGCAACAGTCGAACATTTTCTGTAGCCAGAAAGGCCGGTACAGGACCTGCAACATGCGATCGTGCATTATCCTGCTGAAATGTAGGGTCTCGCAGGAACTGAATGAAGGGTAGAGCCACGGGTCGTAACACATCTGAAATGTAACGTCCACTGTTCAAAGTGCCGTCAATGCGAACAAGAGGTGACCGAGACGTGTAACCAATGGCACCCCACACCATCACGCTGGGTGATACGCCAGTATGGCGATGACGAATACACACAGCCATTGTGCATTCACCGCGATGTCGCCAAACACGGATGCGACCGTTATGATGCTGTAAACAGAATCTGGATTCATCCGAAAAAATGATGTCTTGCCATTCGTGCACCCAGGTTCACCGTTGAGTACACCATCGCAGGCGCTCCTGTCTGTGATGCACCATCAAGGGTAACCGCAGCCATGGTCTCCGTGCTGATAGTCCATGCTGCTGCAAACGTCGTCGAACTGTTCGTGCAGATGGATGTTGTCTTGCAAACGTCCCAATCTGTTGACTCAGGGATCGAGACGTGGCTGCACAATCCGTTACAGCCATGCGGATAAGATGTCTGTCATCTCAACTGCTAGTGATACGAGGTCGAGGCCGTTGGGATCCAGCACAGTGTTCCGTATTACCCTCCTGAACCCACTGATTCCATATTCTGCTAACAGTCATTGGATCTCGACCAACGCGAGCAGCAATGTCGCGATACGATAAACCGCAATCGCGATACGCTACAGTCCGACCTTTATCAAAGTCGGAAACGTGATGGTACGCATTTCTCCTCCTTACACGAGGCATCACAACAATGTTTCACCAGTCAACGTCGGTCAACTGCTGTTTGTGTACGAGAAATCGGTTGGAAACTTTCCTCATGTCAGCATGTTGTAGGTGTCGCCACCGGCGCCAACTTTGTGTGAATGCTCTGAAAAGCTAATCATTTGCGTATAACAGCGGTTAAATTTCGCGTCTGTAGCACGTCATCTTCATGGTGTAGCAATTTTAATGGATAGTAGTGTAGCTTTTTACATCTCTGGAAGTAATTGTGGTGTACATCTGAAAACATGTGACTTTAGAACATAATATTTCATCCTCCTTCTGCTTTCTAATAGTTTACAAATTGAGGACAAAGTTGACAATTTTTCTAAAAAAAAAAAAAAAAAAATGCCAAAGATGGCTGTATCTGGTTCACTTTTACAAAGAGTCTTCTGCAAACTCATTTAAACAATTATTGTTAGAAAGATCATGTTCTAAACCACCTAAAAACTGTAGTTCGTTTTGCAATGTGAGCATAAAAAGTCCTAAAAAAGACGACAAAGTGGAGGTGCATTGAAAATGGGCTCATATTCCACTGGCACTCAAATTAAATCTAACATCTTTCATTATGTTCTACAATTGTTTAGTACACTCTGGGGAAGACACTATCTTGATGACTAGGAACTGAGATAAAGTCCAAATAACTCAAAAAGAGCCAGCAAATGGGTGTGTCTTGTCATGATTCATTGTGACACATTTCAGTCTGTTTTTCTGCTATAACTACAGAATCACTCTGGTTATAAATTTCAGAATTTAACTGTGCATTACCAAGGCAGTGAAGACCATGGGAGTAAAATTGTTGCATAACAGCTGCAGCATACATCATATAAATAGCCTGCAGGTTTTACACCACTGTCACAAAAATGTAAATTTTGATGAAGTTCACAGCAGCCTTCCTGACTTTTTTTGGAATGGATTCATGTTACAGAGAATTATTAGTATGTCTTTTTATTGTGTAATGCTATTGATGTGCTAGTTTCATCCTGGTTTAACATATAGCATAACTTAGTTTATCATTAATGTGGAATATCATGGTACACAAGAAAAATTGAATAAATGTGTTGGTATAGTATTTGATGGTTTTACCACTGCTGGTTCCTTTTGAAGTGAGAAATCCAGCATTCCTATTGCCATTGGGGCCAAACCCGATAGCTGTACAACACTAGCCACAGTTTTTTTTTTAGCTGATAGCACATTTCTGTAAGTGTTAGATGCCAAATCCAGAAGAGGTCTCTTTTAGGATCCTAATCTTATGTTTACTGCAAGCTACTTGAATTTTTTACAAGTTTCAATAATTTGCCATAGAATGTCATGATCAAAACTATATTGCCAGCCAGATTATCTCATTGACGAGACTGTTTGGAAAGATATTTTGATAACACAGAACTCAAAAAAATAGACTTTTCAAATGTGATTACCTCAAATTATTACAGCTGAAAAAAACTATTCTTTTTATCAGATTAATTATTCCATTTCTTTTTTATACAAAAAATTGCAAAGCTGAATGCTGTAGATACCCTTTAAAAAAAATGACAACTTACTTGCAGCTTTTTGACTGAAGCTCATTTCCAAGTCATCAGGATTTTTTATACCTTCCATACAGATTACTAAACAAGATTTGAGTACCAGTGGAATATGGGCCGATTTTCAATGTATATCCACCTTGTCATTCTTTCTTAGTACCTTGAACATTCACACTGGAAAACCAAATATAATTTTTTGGTGGTTTAGAATATGGTCTTCCTAATGAAAATGGAGTACAAGAGTTTGCAGAAGACTTTTCTTGTAAAAGTAAGCCAAAAATAGGCATTTTTTTGTTTTTAGAAAAATTGACAACTTTGCCCTCAATTTTTAAACTATTGGAAAGTAGTAGAAAAATGAAATTTTGTACTGTAATACCTTGTCCTGATAAGTTATTAGGTTTGAAGTTTCAGGTGTATTCCATAATTACTTCTGGAGATATCTATTTTTTCAACCAAATTTGACTCAAATTATCCATGTGCAAATCGGCCAGGAAATCTTTTTTTATTTGCTTAAGAGACCACAAAACATTGTACAATATGGTCTAGTTTTGTTTTGTTTCAAGAAAATATTGCCAGAGATATTATTTCTCAAAGTTGCCTAAAACTCATGAGTGCACTGTTGACAGTTGCTCTGTTGTGTCAAACAAATGGTTATCTCTATGCATGTATTGAACTGGTGAAAGTAAAACTTTACCAATGTTCACTGGCAATGTGAGTATGATCACAAAAATTTCAGCAATATCCATGATGGTCATGCAGGAACTTTCTCTGAATTCAACCACATGGCAGGGAGTGGCCCTAAAGCATACTTTTGGTTTCAAAACCTTTTTTCAAGTTAAAATCATCCATGACTAATATTACATCATTGCTGCGATTTGCTGCTTCTTCTAAGGTTCACAGAATGATTCTGTTTCTTCATCTTTATTGGCAGCTAGATCATAGACCTGAATATTGTTTGTAATCCAATGTATTGTTTTTAAACTCAGCAACATTATCCATTTATTAACTACGATAAACTCAGGAACTTATTTTGCAATCACTGATGAAACACACATAGCTTGTCACCAGCAAGTTGTGAATACAAGGAAGTACAACAGTGACCACTTGAGTCTTTATTAACTTAGTAATATCAACATGACTGCAGCAATATTACACAAACATAACTGCAAAGAGGAAGTATTCACGTCAACAATGTATAGTGTCACTGATCTTTCACATCCTCCACATCCTAGTCAACTTTCAGTGGGGCAACCAGATGGACTAGCCTTGTAACATCCCTGCCATCTGGGGTAATGAGGATGACCATACAAGGTAGTTCTTAACCTTTTCGCAGTGCTCAAACTCTTGTCGTCTCCCACATGTGACGGGGAAGGGCCTCCTCTTGTAGAAGTACAATATCTCAAATCCAGACCTCCCTTCAGTGATTTGCCAGTGTTCTTGACTTGATGGAAAGTCCTAATGCAATAAATACTCTTTGCTCCACCACTTCCAAAAGTCCTCGGATATCTTCTGCTGCAGTTTAAATTGCCTACCAAGTATGCTGTTTATGGTGGCTCAAGGCCCATGGATAGGGTGGTAAGTATCCCGCCAATAAGAAAGTGAGCTAGGATATGCACTTCGTCCACAGTTTGCGTAATAGGTCACGAATTAAGGGGGGCTTCTATTTTCACGGGTATTGTTTCTAGGCCTTCCTCATCTGTACTGCAGCACCCTAACACTTTGTGGAGGCATTGTTTGGTTGAGCCAACCATCTGTTCCCGCCATCCACAAGAAATAAGCATGTCTTGTCAGCAGACACAGACGTCCATATTTCTGTTATCTCTTGGTTACCTGCATTTAAAGCTTGTACGTTATAGCTATTTGCGTGGAATCTCATGCCAACCTATAAACTCTGAAGGGCTAATAAGAAGTGGTCCATTGTTGAGCTGGTGGTTAGTTCCAAACAGACAACTTTAGTTACAGCACAAGTGATTAATAGAACGCATTTCCAGTTTAAAGTGATGCCTGTTTATGAGTATAGGGATCTAGCAAAATCAATGCCAGCAACTTTAAAAGAACTGTGAGGTTTCAATCTATCAACTAGTAGATGTCCTCCTAACTGTTGGCCAACAATGGTATAAGCAATTTTACAGGGAAGACAACTACGCAGGACTTTTTTTATCACATGACAGGTTTGTAGTATCCATGACTTTCTTAGTTGTAGAAAACCAGAACCACTTGTAATCCAAGATGATGTAGATTGCTACATGTGTAAATGTTCAGAACTGTGATGAAGTTATGGTTTCCTTCCAAAATTAGGGACTGCCGTTCTTCGTTATACCAAAACCAGTATCCTCACAGACACAAATCATATAACACAACATTTCAAGCCCTTTTTGGGCATTCGTACTGTCATACGTCCCTTCTGACAGACAAACATGTAGGGAGGTGGTGGACTGTGCATACGCTAGATTCTGAGGACTGGATTCTACAGGATATTGAGATGAACTCTAGTACGAGCTCTAGGCAAGTGGGCCACCAACATGGTGTAAGCCAAAGTACGATTATGTGTATGCTGCATGACAACTGCTTCTATCCCTATCACTTACGACGAGTACAAGGATTATCGGCTGTGGATTTCCCTCTAAAGGAAGGATTTTGTTGATGGCTTTTGCACCAAACCCAATTATGGGACTTCTGTCATCAGTCCTTTTTACAGTACTCTCCTTCACACACACTTTCTGCAACCCAAAGGAACACACGGTCACATGGTCAGAGGAATTGTCATTTGTCTGCATCATCTACCATGGCAACTATGCATTTCCAGACACACTTCCATAGGACCTTCGCTCCCATTTCCAGTCAGGAATCCATACCTGCAGTTTGTCAGTTTTATTAATGTTCACCCTGCAGCGATCCTTTGGTTCGGACAAGGCACTTCTTGATGTTTCTCTAACAGCAAAAGCAGATGTTGCCGGCCATAATAAATATCTTCTCAGTCGTAAGAATAGTGTGACGTGGTAACAATCTTCAGTACAATGCCTACTCTACAACATGAATTGCGTGTCATACCTTATATGGTGTTGCAGCAATTCCGTCTATTGCTGCTGACAAGGAGGCGGCAGTGTCTCACCCAAAAGATCCCCCTCGCTAGTCTTCATAAAGAAATTGTCACCAATGAGTCATGAATACAAGGAAGTACAAGAGTGATCACTTGAACCAAAGAGTTTATTAACTTAGCTATACCAAAATGACAATAGTGTTATTACATAAACATAAGTGCACAGGGAAAGTACTCAGTACAACAATGTACAGTGTTGTGGATCTACCACATAGCTGCTCCTTGTCTGTTCTTTCAGGAAAGTATAAATGCTCTTCCTTTGTTTTCTGACTCCAGGTCCAGACCACTGAATGATTATGTCACTAATTCCCATAATGTTGATTTCTAATTAGCAACACTCTGTACTCATATTCACAAGTTTTCTGGTCACAAATAGAATGTATGTATTGAAAATAGCAATTCTGAAATTCCTATTGTAAATTTTTATCTTACAAGAACTGTCAAGCTGAATATCACTCACAGCAATGTCCACAATATACCCCACCTCCTTGAAGGTCCAATAGAGGACAATAGGAACTCTGGAGACTTTTACTTCGAGCACGCCCATGCTTTGTGAATTTATATAGATAACTTTCAAAACCTTGAGTGCAGTCATTTCCCATTGCCTACTCTGTCCTAATGTTGTTGACCAAATCTCGTTCCACCACCTTTACTGACTATTTCTTGCACCCATGGACAATAGAATGCCATTAACTACACACACTCATCCACTCATGTAAACTGTTAGCACTTGGCATCCTCTTACACCAGGAGATATTCAGTCCTTGCATTTGTTAACTGCCTGCATACATATATAGATGGATGTCAGGTTTTTTGAAATGAGGACCAATAAGATATTTCCAAGTTTCTCTGGTTCTTTAGAGAGATAATTACATTTTAAGATTTTTTTTTTTTTTCAGTAACTGACAATTGTAGGTAGGGTTCCTAATCCAAATTAGCACTCCCGTTATGTAGGAGAGAATTCTTTGGGAAAAAAGTTATCTTGACATGTGCCTTCAGTTATTCTTGTAAAGACAAAACCATGGCATCTAGCATATTTTCTGGGCCAATCAAGGCTAAAAAATAATATCAAATAATTTTAACTGTGTTCTCCTTTGAAGTAAACTCAATCATTGTTTTCAATTATAAGGATGTACAACAAAATGCCGACTATAAATTTTCCCTATTATTTACAAAGGAAAACAACCAGATATATTTTATTACTTCTGTGCTACTAACTGTATTCACAATATATTCTGTAGGTAGTATCCACATATGCCACTCAATGCACCTTCAAAAGTATATCACGATAACATAAATAATTCAGGAGCTATGACCTCATAAACTCTGAAATATGTGAAAAACTGTCATGTTGTGCATGACATTTAAATTTATTACTTCTTTAGTACTAAGTTTATTAGCAACATATTTTGCAGGCAGTATCCATATATGCCGCTGAAAGTGCCTATAAAATTATATCATTGTATAACACATAGATCAGGATACAGGATGTCATAAACACTGAGATGCATGAAAAACTGCTACATCATGCATGACATTTAAACCTATTACTTCTTTGCTAATAACTCTATTCACAACATACTTCACTGACAGTATTCACATATGCCACTGAATGTACCTACATGAAAATTTCATTACACGACACACACTTCAAGAAATATGACATCATAAACACTGAGATCATGGAAAATGCCACATCATTCACCAAGTTTTATTAAACTGATTCTTTACTATTAAGGGGAGCTGGAACGATGAAAATGACAACATTTTCTGGTCTTTTTCATTAAAAAATTATTTGGAGTTTTCTGAATAAAACAAATCAAGTTTCACCCTTCTAAGTGAATTCTAAGTGTGTTTTTTATTGCTGCAAAGTTGACGCGCCGCACAAACGGTTGTAGCGACTTGGTGTGTCACCCCTGACGGCGCCGCTCGCTGGCTGCAAGCAGGGTATCTTTGCGGAATTAGACAGTGTTTTGTTTTCCAACGTTGTATGGCTTTATTTCTGTGACAAGTGACTGTTCATATTGGTAAACATAAACGCTATACAGTGTGGCTGACTTGTGGAGTCTGCTTTGTGTTGTTTAGCTGTCCAATTTTGCGTATTTGACGAATTTTCCTTGTACCTGTTTTATGTATTTGGTTTGTGGATATCAATTTCCCCCGTTTCAGCAATCGAGTGTTTATGAAAAAGCACAATGAGTGGAAGAAGAAATCTTTTGTTGTTTCGAAGGGAGATGCTGCTCAGACTGCTTCACAGACTACTCCAAATGAATGTGATAGAACTTCTTCCAGCAAGAAACTGTGACAGCAAAGAAAAATTTGAAAACTATGAAATTGACAGTAATGATGTGAATGAAATAATTAACATTTCTTTGCTCTCTAATATTTTGAAACATAACGTATTATGCCAAGTTTGCAAAGAAAGAGGATTGGAATTGAAAATAACTTCACACATTGGTTTGGCATGTAAAATGTTACTGAAGTGTAACAAATGTGTTGCTGAAGTTTCGTTTTCTATTTCTAACAGTATTCCTCATAGTGGAAATAGTGGAAAGAAGGTGTATGATACAAATGTTACGATAGTGTATGGCTTGCCTTTCCACTGACAAGGGCAGTGCTGCAGGGACAATGTTATGTGGAATTATGAACTTGCCAAAACCAACAACTAAGTTTGCATTTTATAATGAATTGGTGGGATCTTCTGCTTAAGATATTGCTCAAGCAACAATGAAGAAAGCAGTTGAAGAGGCTGTGACAGAGAAAGCAGTTGAAGAAGCTGTGACAGATGATGGTAATTGTAGAGATGTAACTGTTGCTTTAGTGGGATCATGGCAACGAAGAGGTCATAAATCTCTAAATGGCATTGTGACAGCTACCAGTGGAGACAGTTGCAAAGTAATTGATGTTGCTATTCTCTCGAAACATTGTAGATGTAAGGGCAATACCAAGGACGAACATAGTGAAAGTTGTGAAGCAAATTTTCACGCCACAAGTGGAGCGATGGAAGTAGAGGGAGTGAAAGCAATTTTTTCCAGATCACAGGAGTGGTATAATGTACGATACACTAGCTATCTAGGAGATGGTGATTCTAAAGGATATAAAACTGTAAAGGAACTCAAACCTTATGGCAATGAAATTCACATTAAAAAACAGGAGTCCATTGGACATGTGCAGAAGCGCATGGGGGCTCGCTTGCGCAAACTAAAGCAGACATTAGGGTCCCAGAAGCTTAGTGATGGTAAGACCCTTGGAGGAAGAGAAAGATTGACAGATTGTAGAGGTATTATGGGTGTGCAATCAGGTAAAATACAAGAAGCACTGACCATATGAGGAGAGCAGTAAGGGCATTATTTTTTCATACTGCATCAACAAATGAGCACCCACAACATGCACTGTGCCCCACAGGTGACGACTCATGGTGTAAGTACCAATCAGGAAAGGAATATGCCCATAAAAACAGTTTGCCAAATGCTGTAATTGATGTAATCAAGCCCATATTCAGAGATTTATCACAGCCAAGTTTATTAGAAAAGTGTTTGCATGGGAAAACACAAAATCCAAATTTAATTTGGATTAGGATTCCCAGATTGTATAGATAAAAACATTGCATTTTGGAGTGTATGATGCAGTGGCAACATACAACGAAGGAAACATTATCAAATGTGATGTGCTGAAACATTTAGGTTTTCAACCAGGACACACCACAATTTCCACAATGCACCTAATTGATAAAGAAAGACTAAGAGGTGCAGGAAGAAGAGACAAAAGCCTACAACATGCAGCAAAAGGTAAGAAAAGACCAGTGAAAAGGAAACTAACTTTGGAAAAAGAAGAGGATGCTGATAATCCATCATATGGGGCAGGAACGTATTAAAAAACTTTGGAAGCCATTTCCCGTAACTTTAAAATTTTCATCTTTGAGGAACATTTTCTCAAAAACTGCCAACAGTATATCAATGAAATTTATACACAATATTGTTTACTTCTTTTCCTTCATTATAACTAATTGTAAAAAAAATATTGTATGATTCAAGAGTTATAGACAAAAAATTGCAAAATTTTAGAGAAAAGAATAAGCATCTGTTTAAAAAAAATTGTAAAACTAAAACCAATAAATATTTCTTAACATATTCATTGAACATGTAGTCCCAATTTCAGAGCAATATGTTTCACGGTTTTAGAAAAAAGTTCCTTCTATTTGTTAAAATTAACATGGAGGAGATGGATTGTTCTGGCTCCCCTTCAGACACTCCTACATATGAGTCAAGTTAAGGAAATCCTAGACATGTGGCAGTAATTTTGACAGCTTTCAAATGCAAAGTGCAAACAGCTGTAGGTGAAAACAAAACACAGAGCTACGAAGAGGCATTGCCAAGGAGGCGTTTACAAAATTGCACTGTAGACATGCAAAACAGGTGCCTGCAGCATACAGAAACTGTCTGATATGTTTTCTTAATTTGGATACTGTACTTACACATTTGTGCACTATGTATATTCCTTTGCACAACCGTTTCATAAATTCAAAGGTGACTACCTGCAACATCAGCAATGCTGCCCAGTCATACCAAAAATTTGCCACCTATTATAGCTACATTGCAGCAATGTTACCAGTAATGTTACTGTGCCAAATATTGCACTAAAATACATTGATGGCCTGTCTAAATGCACCTTAAGTGACACTTCAAAGTTAATAGCTGTGGGCTCTCGTTGCATTATTTCAAAGACCACATGTGTAAAATTATTTTAAAAACAGGATACATTACTACAGAGTCACACTTCCACAATACTTATTGCTTGACAAACAAATAACTTTTCTTACCAGAGGCATCACACTCGTCACTCAGAATTGGACTATGGGTATTTGTACTGTTGGCGATGATCTGCTTAAATATTTTCAGGCTGTAAAATTAAAAGCATATACTTAATATAGTTTCCACAGTGTATGCTAACTCATACCAACACAAACTCATACAAAACAGGAAGGGTATGGAAGAAAACAAAGTAAAAACACACTGTTGCAACAATAGTAATGTATAAGCAATGCATTACAGTACCACGTTTTCATCGAATTTAGAGACCCTAAATGAGTTCAGTTTCTTTAAGTTTCGCTGAATGTTTTTGTGCCCATGGCTGATACATATACATTTACAGCCCATCTCAAATTTTGGTGAGTAAGAGTAAATTACAATTAAAGATGATGATGAGGGAATTTAATGCAAAAGTAGGTACTTGGCAAAAACCAGACCGAATTAAAAGTGAAACTAAATACATTTTATGAAATAATAAATAGAATGCACAATATGTGAAGCTCCTGTACCATTTTCTTATTGTAAGCGGTTACAGAATTGTAAGATTATATATACAATGTGATCAAAAGCATCTGGACACCCCCAAAAACATACGGTTTTCATATTAGGTGCATTGTGCTGCCACCTAATGCCAGGTACTACATATTAGCAACCTCAGTAGTCATTAAACACCGTGAGAGAGCGGAATGGGGCACTCCGTGGAACTTACAGACTTCGAATGTGGTCAAGTGATTGGGTGTCACTTGTGTCATACGTCTGTATGCGAGATTTCCACAGTCTTAAACATCCCTAGGTCCATTGTTTCTGATGTGAAAGTGAGATGGAAACCTGAAGGGACATGTACAGCACAAAAGCATACAGATCGACCTCGTCTGTTGACGGAAAGAGACCACCACTAGTTGAAGAGGGTCATAATGTGTAATAGGCAGTCATCTATACAGACCATCATGCAGGAATTCCAAACTGCATCAGCACCCACTGCAAGTACTATGACAGTTAGGCAGGAGGTGAGAAAACTTGGATTTTATGGTCTAGCAGCTGTTCATAAGCCACACATCACGCCAATAAATGCCAAACGATGCCTCGCTGGGTGTAAGGAGCTAAACAATGGACGATTGAACAGTGGAAAAACGTTGTGTGGAGTGACGAATCACGGAGACAATGTGGCGATCCGATGGCAGCTTGTGGGTATGATGAATGCCCGGGTAACATCATCTGCCAGCGTGTCTAGTGATAACAGTAAAATTCGGAGGTGGTGGTGTTATGATGTGGTCGTGTTTTTCATGGAGGGGGCTTGCACAAATTGTTGTTTTGCGTGGCAC
Source organism: Schistocerca americana (assembly GCF_021461395.2). NCBI lineage: Eukaryota > Metazoa > Arthropoda > Insecta > Orthoptera > Acrididae > Schistocerca > Schistocerca americana. Next base: position 231,982,513 of record NC_060125.1, on the reverse strand, counting down.
TATCAAAGCACAGGCCTACATTGATGTTTTAAGCACTTTCTTGCTTCCCACTGTTGAGGAGCTATTTGAGGATGGCAACTGCATCTTCCAACACGATCGAGCACCTGTTCATAATGCACAACCTGTGGCGGAGTGGTCACACAACAATAAAATCCCTGTAATGGACTGGCTTGCACAGAGTCCTGACCTGAATCCTACAGAACACCTTTGGGATGTTTTGGAATGCCGTCTTCATGCCAGGCCTCACCGACCAACATCGATACCTCTCATCAGTGCAGCACTCCATGAAGAATGGGCTCCCATTCCCCAAGAAGCTTTCCAGTACCTGACTGAACATATGCCTGTGAGAGTGGAAGCTGTCATCAAGGCTAAGGGTGGCCCAACACCATATTGAATTCCAGCTTTACAGATGGAGGGCACCACAAATGTTTAAGTAATTTTCAGCCAGGTGTGCAGATACTTTTGATCACATAGTGTAAGTGAAATTAGATACAGAGCTTGTTTGAGTTGATTTCATGTTTCTTAACCTCCAGAAAGCCCCCCATGTAGTTCCATAATGTCATCTAGTAACTAAAACTACATTCATACTGAATATCTGAACAGATATTATGATGAGATTGATGACAACATTGCAAACAGAACTCAGTACATTTACTTGGACCTCCCAAGTCCAGTTTTGATAAACTGATTTCCCAATACCACTTCTGACTATTTATGTGAACTCTGCAATATCGATTTTGGAAATGTATTTCTGGCCGCATGATCTCATCTTTTGCAGTCAATTTTTACTCCCATGCAAATATTCAGGTGTTTTTGAAATTATCTTGGGTTTCAGGTTTCATCGTGTTTTTAAAAATGTCATCCAATCTGGATGTAGTGACTTTTTGTACAATGAAGGAGAGCAAGAAATATTAAACTGAGCACAAAATTACACACTTCTTATGTGTAACTGATAAGAAACAGCCACCATGGCGACTAAACCATCCAGTACCATTTGTGTAAAACAACTGATGGCCATAAAATTGATATTTGATGCGGCAAAAATGAATGAGGTTTGAACATATGCATTCACCAGTGAAGATATGTTTGAGACATTCAGTTTCATTCATCCAGAATCTGTGTCGCATGTAAATGTAGCAAGTGTGATGTTCTTAATGGAGCGCAATGTGCCATGTGACTTCAGGTAATGTGACGGTGCCACTGTGATTTACACTATTCATAAATGACTTGGTGTACAAAGTACAGTGAGTTGATATGTAAGAAAGTTGTTATAAAATGCAGAGAGACTTGAGATGATTTTTGTCAAATGGAAGGACTGGCAGCTTGGCTTCAGCACAAATACATGCACTGTAATGTGCATGAACAAATAGTTTTACAGCTGAATCAATCACGGAAATCTGTCACACATAAACTGTATCCAAGAGTTTCTGCCTAAGTTATTTAACACAGAATGTCCCCATAAATTTAACTGTTGGGAGGACAGATATCAAGAGTCAAATTTACTGGAAAGATCCTTAGAAAGTCTAATTCATACCAAATCAGTGTGCTCACAAAAATCAAAGAGCTCACACTTCAAACAAGTCAAGAAGCAACTATTTCCTCCAACATAAATCCCAAGTAATGATCACATCAAAATCAAGGAAACTAATGCAGGAAGCAAATGATACTCCAAGTACAAAGGAAGCAACAGAAAAAAAATATCAAAAGGAACAATGCAGCTATTCAAGTCAAGTTGTGAGTTTACAGCAAATGATGATAAGAACATAATAGAAAAAAAACATATTAGAATACGCTACCATAAATCAAAAGAACTATTTTTAAGAGCCTTGGCAAGGATATGAGAAAGACAGTGAAAATCTGGTACAAAAAAACTGAAAATAATAACAGTATGCAGAAACAAGCAAGAAATATATGTAGGGTAAGCATCACTTTTCATCATTTGAGATGGCACAGCAATAAACAGGAAACAGAAACCTCCAGAGGCATTCCACGATTTCTTAAAAAATTTTCTTTAGTTCATGATATGGCTACAACAAATATAGATGAAAGTGAAAAATAATGAGATCCTGAAAGTAATGCCAGATGAGATGTGCAAAGCTGTTCAAGATAAAAAGAAAGGGGGAATGTCAGACAATGGTGGTTCACTAGAATTACTAAATCTGGAGGCAAAGATATACAAATGGAGCTGCCTTTGTAAATGGATATATTACAATAGATCATTAGCAAGCAGTAAACCAAATTATAGAACCACAATATATATGTATGAATTACCACTGAAGTCAGCAATTTAAAGCTTTTGAAGCAGGTTAATAAAATGTACATTAATATGCTAAAGAACATATGAGTCAATTCTACAATTTATCAGGGTAATGAGAAATTCGGAATTGAGTTAGACAAGGAGATCACATATCACCAAAACTATTCTCAGCCGTCCAAGAAGAATCTCATCAGTGATAATGAATAGAAGCTTAGTGGCAAAGTAGGAATTACTATAAGAGAAACGAAAAGCTGTAGAACTATGGTGACTGTAGGAAAGGTAAACGCCACTTCAAGAATGATAGCAAGACATTAGTGTAGCTGCTCACAAGATTAAGAGTTAACATTGTCTGTAATGTGCACAGAAATAATATTTTAAAGGAATGAAAGGTATGAATGCAAACTTCCAAGAGCTCAGATGGCAAGTTTGTACTAAGTAAAGAAGAGAAGACTGAAAAGTGATAGAAATATTTAGAAAGCCTAAAAAAGGAAAGATTCTTGAAGACAATACTATGGGCAGAATAAAGGAAGTGGATGGGGATGAGATATGCAAAGTGATAATGCCACAAAACTTTAGACACAGCAGTTAATGACTTAAACGAAACAAGGTACGTAGAGTAGATGATATTCCATTGGAATCAATAAGGTTCTTGGGAGAACATAATATGAAAAAATTATTTTCCCTGGTACCCAAGGGATATCACACAGGTAAACACCCTCTGGCTTCAAGAAGAAAGTAACAACATATTGTTGCAAAATAATGACTCCAAATATTTACATAATTATGGAAAAGATAGAAGAGGTCAATCTCACAGAAGATCAGTTTAGACTTATGACTTACCTTAGAAGATAGGTTGCAGAAGCGCAAACCTAAATGTATAGCATGCATAGATTTTAAGAAAGATTTGACTATGTTGACTGGAAGAGAGATAAAATACAGTGGGTAAAAAAAAGGTTATCTCCAACTCGTACAGAAACCAGACAGCAGTTATAAGATGAAGGACACAAAAGGGAAGCTAGTAGTTGAGATGGGGTGAGACAGTTTTGTAAGCTGTCCCCATGATATTCAATTTGCTACGATAGCATGAAGTAAAGGAAACTAAGAAAAAATTTGGAAAAGGTATTAAAGTTTATGGAGAGGAAATAGAATCATTACAATTTGGTTATGCTATCGCATTCCTATCAGAGACAGCAAATGTCTTAAAAGATGAGTTGAATTAAATGGAAATTGTCTTGAAAAGAGGGTATAAGAATAACATCAAAATAAGTAAAGCTATGCAAATGAAGTGTAGTCGAAATAGATCAGCTGGTGCTGAGGCAATTATCATCAAATAAGCTTTCCTAATCATTGGCACTAGTATGAAGCTAACAGTGGGCATGAGGGGTCATTAACTGTTTTTAGTGTGCTTTTAAAATGTGTTGATGTAATTAACGACCCTGCCAAGGGTAAGTTTCATTGTGTAAAATGATTTTAATGTCGAAAAAGTTCACTTTATTATCAAAATTTATAGTCAGATAAACAAATTTTATGGAAAGATGATGAATGAAGCTTCAATCTGAAAATGGTGTATTGTATGTCACGGCAGACAAATAAACATTCACGATAAAGAACAATCAGGCAGAGCTTCAGTCATGACTGAATCAAGGACTGACAAAAATATTCAACAGACTAGAGATTTCACTAATGGTGGACTGAACTTGTGATTTATCAAAATTTCACTATCAGTAATTCATCAAACTGTTAATAGCAATTTAGGTTACAGAAAAGTGTGTGCCAGGTGGTTTCCCCAACTTCTGACGAATAAACACAAATAACAATGAATAAGATCTGTACCAACTTTTCTCACTTGGTACGACCAGGATTGAGAATAGTTTTTGTACCTCATTGTTACTGGTGACGAGACCTGTAATTCAAGTAAAAGTCCACAAACAGAGCATCAGTCAATGGAATGGAATCATTCACAATCCCAAACAAAACAAAAAACAGCCAGATAAATTTTGAGCATCAAGAAGGTTATGGCCACAATGTTTTGGGATTAGAGGAGCATCTTACACATTGAATTTAAGCATACACGAGAGATCAAAAATCGTGTGAATAATTATCCAGTGGCATTATGCTTCTTCGCAATAATGCTCTCCCATATTCTGTTGCCCTGACAAAGGATTTGCTTTGGAAATTTAAGTGGGAGGCTTTGGGCAAAAGTAGGAATAACCTCCGTACAAATTGTCAGGAAGTCTTTACTGATACATTTGTTTCAAAAGATAGAACAGATCGGTAGGACATGGCCCGAAACTTCCATAACTGATTCATTCGATAATGGAGGGTACAGTGTGTGTATGGGGGCAATACTTATGAACATAAGAAAAAATTTGCATGAGATACACTTTTATTCCATGTGATCTGATGGTACACAGTGTGTTGCAGATGTCGGAAAATATCAGTTAACATTGTTAACATATATTGACATAGGCCTATAGTATCCTAATGTATTATATTGCTCAATGTTTTCAATTTAACAGCTCCCTTTTTACACAGTTGAGTGTTTGTACGTATAACATGCAGATTTGCGTTTTTCCTGGTGTTGTGTTCACGTATTTCATTATTTTTTACGACTCTGGCGTCATTTGGTTTCTAAAAAATTTTAGCGTCTTGAGAATGTAGAGGCAAGGCAGTCTAAGGATTTCCAACTTTCTGAAGATGGGTTTGCAGAAGTCTCTGGGTTTGCTCCCAGTAATAATCCTCATTGCTCTCTTCTGGATTCTGAATGTGCTCAGAGCAGTTGGAGAATTTCCCCAGAATATTACACCATATTTTAGGTGGGCTTGTATGCAAGCGTAGTACGCGCTGGTTAATGTTTTCAGGCTAGCACATGATTTCAGTACTGCATAACAGCCAGTACAAACCCTGGCATTTACCTTTCCTGTATGTGTATTCCATTTCAGGTTATCTTGAACCCACAGACACAGGAATTTGAAAACAGTGTCGGTATATATTGGCTGGTTATTTACAGTGACAAATGGCTGAGAGGAATTTGCATTTTGTGTTGTGTGAAAGTTCATGAAAGCTATCTTTTTGGTGTTGATAGTTACTCTGTTGATTTTGGCCCAATTGCTGAGTTGTTCAGTGGCCAAGTTCACAGCTTTTTGCACAGCCTCTGTATTCTCCCCTTTGAGGAGTACAGTTGTGTCATCAGCAAATATTACTGTTTTGTGTGCATCAACATTCAGGCTCAAGTCATTAATATACAGGATGAAAAGTAGGGGTCCCAATACTGAGCCCTGTGGAATACCTTGCTTTACAGTTTTATTACTTGATAGTATTTCAGTTATTGAGTTGCTTTGTCTATTAGTGTATTTCACACTGACACTCTGCAAGCGATTGGTTAGGAATGTAGCAATCCAATTGTTGGCAATTCCTCTGATACCATAGTGTTCTATTTTTTCCAGTAATATTTTGTGGTCAACAGTGCCAAAAGCCTTTGACAGATCCAGAAATATGCCTGTTATGGGTTGTTTTCTATCTAACAGTTCTAATAGTGTATTTATGCAATCATATACTGCAGTTTCAGTAGATTTGTTGCTTCTGGGCTCAACTTAGTAAATCTTTCTTTTTCAGTGAAGTCCATCATTTTTTTGTACATTATTTTTTCAATAACTTTAGAAAAGCAGGATGAGACTGGGATAGGGCTGTAGTTATTCATATCTTTATTATCACCTTTTTTGAAGACGGGAATTACTTTAGAAAGTTTCAGAGCTTCAGGGAAGATACCTGCCTGGAAAGAACAGCCACAGAGGTGAGTTAATGGTTCAACAATTGTTTGTTCACAATTTTTGATTACAGCTGCTGGGATACCATCAATTCCAGCTGCATATGAATTTTTTAACTCTCTGAGGGCTTTTGCAACATCTTTTTCAGTGACTTTGGTGGACATGCGTGGACTGCTGCATCAAACCAACTTTCAGGCTAACGATGAACAGCAATACTAAAAACATAATAATTCAATCCCTCTACAGAAATGATACTACGACATTACTGTAGCTATTGATGAGATTAAAAGTTAACATCTTCTGTAATGTTCAAAGAAAGAATATGTTGAAGAATGTCAAGTACCAATGCAAAAAATATAGCTTCCAGAAAGTCCTACAAAAATCACTAAATGAAGTGTTCTATGATCTGTTTAAGGTAATTAACTGCACATATCAAAACACACTTTCTGAAAAATTTAAATTTTATGGTAGTGAAGGTATAAATAATAAAGATAGTATTTCATATTTAATCAATAATGGAAGAGGGAATTTTACTAAGCAACTTTGTTAAGCTTTGATAACTTACCAGACAGGGTAAAAACCATTACTGGTATGCCAAGATGCCCTATCCACTATTACAATTCTTATTACATGAACTAACTAACTTTGTTATTCTGATGAAGCAGAAATAATTCCCTATGTAATAATATCTGCAAAATCAACTCTACTAATCATCTTCCAGCAGAAGGACGGGCGACTGATATTCCATTCAAAACAATTAATAGGTTCTATCTGGATGAATTATAATATTCAGTATGTTAAACAAATTTCTCAGTTTACACCCTGGTAAGAATCGGTACTACAAGCAATAAGTCACTACAGTAGCCACAGTGTCACTTCTTTTGTTTTCTGCAGAACAATACGACAGCATTTACCATGAGGTGTGATAGGAATGTACTAACTATCAATGAGAGATTAGTACACGAACAAATGTTATGTATCAATGAGTTGAAACAATTCTGACAAGTATCTAAACATAGTATGAATAAAGTATTCAAACAAAACAGCTGTATGAGTTCAAAATCTACAGACAATACCTTACAAAGGTATTCACCATAACAATAAAAATTATGTGGCAAATGATATAATGCCGATATTATAATGGCAAACAACATTGTGTATTATGTAAGCACTGATCACTGATTGTCTTCTGTATCACTGCTTGAACTGCTCAGTAAGTGTAGTCAAACATCTTGGCATTACTCATCACATTTTTAGACTTTGGGCTATGGTACAGTTTGACTTCCCATGACGACCATCATTCTGCAGAAATAATTTTTAAAAAACATTGAAGGCATTGCAGTGACAATTTAAGGTAACCTTTCATAGCAAACTTCACCATGAGTAGTTTCCAAAAAATAAGGAATGCTGTCAATTCTGGTGTTCAAATAATATCACCTCTACAAATGCTTGTCTCTTGTCAACATAAACTAATAAAATGTTCTCCAACTTGCAGCTACGTCTAGTGATTAAACATCCATGACCTGTCATGTTTGCTGGTATCATCTTCATACAACCATGTGACATCATATAAATGTGATAGACCATATGGACATTTGAAACTCAGTTCCACTGAGTCAAAGTACTATCTCATACACTATGTCACTTCACTCAGCTTAAAATGTTTAGGCTGTGAGATTTATACTTGTGGTTACAGGGGCAACACTTGTAAATTCCACACGTGAAATCTTCAAAAGTCACAGGACAATTCTTAATCTCCCGTGTGACTAATTCTGGTAACTGTTTCTAGGCAAAGACTGACCTGTGTGTTGGAAAACTTGTTAATGGTAATAAATTGAGGGCTAGATATTCAGCAGAATTAAATCAAACCTCAGACTTCCATCTGCAGCCATGGATCAAAGACAAAACATATCTTCATTGCCATGTCCAAAACAATGACCCATTAGTACTAATAACATTCAAACCATTGGTATTAAAAGATGATAGTCAACAGAGAAATTGCTGCAAAAGTTAGGCTACTGTATGCAAGCATTATCACTGAAAACATTCATTGTAATCCTATACAATACTAATCAACATAATTGTTTCTATAAGAAATGTGCTATACTTCTCACAGGCTTTAAGCCCAACTTAGAATTTACAGATCCTACTACATTCCTGACTTTGAAAGAGATATAAATTTATACTTTATTTGGTACTTCCATTACAGTTGGGTCAGCCTACAACACTCCTTAGAAACTGTAAATAAATGGAATGCTTTCTAAATCTGTAGCTACCGATGTAGTTCAAAATCACACTACTGTGATCTCTCTTGTGAATGTTAAATTTGGAAACACAATTATCAATTGCAATCTATGATTGACTGACTGCTTCAATGCTTTCCCCACCCCCTCTCTCGCCCCATTTCACCCTCTTTTAATGACTGAATGACTGCAGCAAAAACTGAAAACAATGCAGGACTAATGAAAAAGTGAAAGAAAAAGTGGAAGATCTTTCTAAGCATAAATGAGTGACATATTCTTTGACCAATGCAAAGGTTACCACATAGAACTTGGACATCAAATATATTATGTGGTAAGATTTACACTATTACAGTATTTTTGAATGCTGAAGCAGAGCAGACACATCATATCCCATCAACCTAGATGATTCTCACCACCTGGTGGTAACACTGACCACAGGGTCTATTTAACCCTTTTCCTTCCATTTCTGCATAAATTTAGATATCTTCTTGAAAATAAAAATTATCATATAATACAATGGAATTTGTTGATTTGAATTCGCACACTTTAAAATAAAGCTCAAAAAACCTTTAAGCAAGGCCTACATATCTGCTTATAACTTCAATTCGGAAAAAATTTCCTTGGCCCAGCAAAAATGGTTAATGCTATCATCATCAGGTTCTTGTATGTTCAAATTCACACATTTTAATGAAATTGTCTGACCAGTACAAACAATTTTAACAATTAAAAATTCACATTCCTTTAAAAAAGGGTAACATTAATCCCCTACCTTTTTTTTCCCCACAGGGGTAACATTGACCCCATCAATATTACCACCGACTTTCTATTAATCCACAAGTATTTACCTAAATATGAGGTAAAACCAAAGTGTAATTTATAATCATTGTTTACAAGTACACTTGGGGCAACATTGAACTTAAATTCATACCCTTCGACAGTTTCTGTTGTTCAAAGCGTTGTGTTTACTGCAGAAGTTTTTAACTGTAAACAACGGATACAATAGGCTATAACTTTATTAGATAGCAAAGTTATAGAATAAAGTGTCAGTTCGAATAGATAAAGTAAAGTCACAACTAAATCAAAAATTCAACTGCAATGCCTAGAACTTAGCAAAGGTCTCCAGGTGCAAGATTGTACCCAGATGTGGATAAGGAAACATTGGAATAAGTTATCTCGTTAATTAAAAAGAAACTGTACTCTCTAATCTCCCAAGTGAACAGAATATGGAAGAAAAAAGGAAGCTGGAGCTGAATCTCTGGTTTCTTATTTAAAGTCACTACCTGAAATGAAAAAAACAACTGCACCTTCAAATACAAAAAGAAACAAAACTGATGTGATCCCTGGTCAAACTGTTTTAGCTGTTCATGCATTGAACATTGATCCAAAATCATTCAAAACGTCATGAAATGAAAATGCGTCTGCACTACATACGAAGTTCAAATTGTTTGCAGGTCCCAATGATACAAATTATCCTCGACCTAGTTGTTCCAAGTCATCCACAGCTCATGAAAAACTCTTAAATGCCAAGAAAATTCTCTTCCAAAAGTGTGATAATTCTTTGTCAAATGAGTTAGACATAATGAAATTGCCAGACTCTGGAAACCAATGAAAGTAATTTTGATCCTTCAGACGATGCTGTTGTTGAAGATTTGCTGCTCAGTAAGTGTGAGTGTCAAGATCTTTTTTTCCAAATGACTTTCTTAGGGTGAAAATAGTTGGGGGTAAAAGGGGAGGCAAACTTTTTACTATGAATTATTATAAAAAATGCAACAAAGGAATAGGTAGGCTTCACTCTGTGACTCAATGTAGACAACATTTGTTCAAAAAGAACATGATATATGAACTCCCCATTCTGTTATGTGACTGGCTACCTGCCTCCACCAGAACTATAGGTTGAGGGACATATAATTCTGTATAAATTTCTAGGGAGGATTTTAGTAAAAGAGTTGAATGGTTTTTGTCAGTAAAAGTTTCCTGTAGCATGCTTTAAATTAAGGACTGATAATTATGTTTACAGAAATGTGCATTTCACCAATACCTAGCTTATCGACATTTTACAAAGCAACCAGTTTTCAATTGGGATCACTGAGAGAGAACCATTTACAGGGTTAATACTCACACTGCACTACACCAACATTTATCCAGGACCATTCGGCATGTGTTTATTACAGTAAAACAAAATTGAGGTTAACACTGACCCCCTTTCAACATTTTTTGTTCTACTAACTTATGAAAAATATAACATGCACACTACACTACTGGTGTTTGTATAAAAATAATGTACACTATCTTTGAATTTGAATTTCAAAGATAATGTATCATCAGCCTCCAAAAGACTAAGATCATGGTGCAGGGAACCACCAATCTTCCATCCATCAGCATTGACGGCGATCCTCTCCAGGTAGTTGATGATTTTACCTACTTGGGACCTACAATATGTAGCAACTTATCTGTGGACACTGAAATTACCGATAGAATTGCAAAAGCATTGGTTGTCATGGGTAGATTGAAAAACAGAGTAGCTATAGAAGAATAGAACTACTCACATTAAAAACTAAATTGCAAGTATGTTAACGCTTGTGTTATCAGCACCCTTTTGTGCACCCTTCGTAAACACAAATCCCGAATGAACAGCTTCCATCTCCGTTGTCTTCGGAGTACCCTTCAGATCTCTTGGAAGGACGGAGTACCTAACACAGAAGTATTATGGCTTGCAAGCACAACCAGCATTCATGCACTCCTCAGCCACCATTGTCTAAGGTGGCTAGGACATTTCAGGCGCATGGATTCTGAGCGAATACTGAAAAAAGTGCTGTAAGGAAAACTTCGGGAGGGCGTGAGGCCGATAGGAAGACCACACCTTAGCTTCAAGGATGTCTGCAAGAGAGATCAGACCAAGGCCAGCATCAATCCAAGTCAGTAGGAAAGTACAGCTGGTGACCGTGTCAAGTGGCTACAAGCTGTGTGCGATGGGATTGAGCTTGCAGAGAACAAACACATGCAAGAAGACACCAGGAAGAGGGCAAGATGGAAGGAGAGAGCAGCCTCTGGTGGATGCCCTTCACATTTCAAGTGCCCAAACTGCAGCAGAGAATGCCACTCTCAAGTGGGACTTTATAGCCATAGCAGATGCTGCAGAGTCTGAACCAACTACACTACACCACCATCCTTCGAGGATGGACGGATGCCATTCCATTCAATGTACACTAATAAAAAAGGCCATGAATAAAACTGATATGTGCGAGTGGTATTCTACAAAAATATCGAAAAAGGAGTGAATCTTAGCCCATATGATGGTACTTGTCAGAGGTTTCTGTATTTATATTGCTATTTTTAGTTATTTATAGTGTTGTAAAGAAGGAATGTGTCTGACATTATAAATGGCTGAAAAAATTACAAAGCTGTGTTCACTTATTGCCATAATGATGAACATTAAATATGAGTGAATGTCGTCAACACCTTTCTATATTCTCTACTCCACAAGCCACACACATTAAGGTGTATCCACAAAATGCCTTTTCCTGTTCAGCCTTGAATATGCACTTGATGCTTCCAAGGATGCAATAAGTGCATGTATTTTAAGCAGATATTGGAGGAACGAGGAAAAGGTGTCCAGGTCTTGTGTCCAGATTATAAAGATGTCATCAACAAACCTGAACCACATCAGAGGACTGTGGATTTTAGGCAGCATGTAGAAGGTGGGTGTGCAAGCTGTTGTTGGGACGAGTAGGGAGAGGGATTCACATGAGAGATTCTGTGAAGTGCCTAAGGATTTCAACCTGCGAGCCCAATACCTATACAGAAATCTTTTTAAACAAAAACGCACTACAATGAGAAATCAAAGAAACCAACAAAATGCAGTATCAACAGCCAGAGGTGACCCGTGTAGCTCAAATTCCAAGACCAAAACCCAAACAAAAATTCTAAAACAAATCACACTACCCAACTAGTGAAAAACCACTAAAACAAACAAAACACAGTACTGACAACCAGAGTTCAGTTATAATGCTTGTGGCGTTAATCAACCCAAAACAAAATATGAAATCTTCGATGCCAGTGGGTATCAATCACTTCATATGTATGCAAAACATTAATGCCCCGAAAAATCGATCTTTATAGCTTGTGAACAGTCATTCTACTGAATACAAATTTAACATTTGTGTCGTTAAATTAACACAGATGTAAATTTGGCAATTTTGTAAAGCCTTTTGCATAAATGTTTACACAAATCCACGTTGTCATGGTGAAGCATAAAGACCCCACTTCAAGTACAGTCTCAGTGTGTGGCACAGTTTATTCAGCCAAATCGGACAAGCAGGTTTAAGGGATCTTCCAAACATGGTACAGGAAGCACGCACCCACCTACGCAGACATCAATACAGGAATTTTATGCACACAGGAAGTGTTGATCAGAAGCACCTTACTGGACAGTCTGTAACAAGTGAAGCTGACACAGAGCATGTAATGTTGGTTTTCACTTCGCAGGATCTCATAGAAGCTGCAAATTGCTAAGGCAATCAAGCACTGGGTCCTGCAGAAATGTTTACAGATGTATCTATACTGACTGCAACTGTTGCACACACTGAAACCAGATGGCAAGCCACTACGTATGCCACTCGCTGCAGACATTCTTCAATGTTTAGAGGAAGGGGGAAATTTTCTAAGCAATCCATCATTTTCTGAGGAAACAACATTCCACATGTGTAATTGTTGTTATGGTCTTCAGTCCAAAGACAGGACGATGCAATTCTCCATGCTACTCTCTCATGTGCAATAACACTGTAACCTACACCCTTCTGAATCTGCTTCTGTATTCATCTCTTAATCTCCCTCTAACAGTTACCTCCAGTATTAAATTGATGATAACCTGATGTCTCAGTATGTGTCCTACCAACCAATCCATTCTTTAGTCATTTTGTGTCCTAAATTTCTTCGATCCCCAATATTATTCAGTAGCACCTCATATGTTGTGTGATCTATCCATCTAACTTTTAGCATTCTTCTTTAGCATCACATTTCAAAGGTTTCTATTCTCTTCTTGTATAAATTGTTTATTGTCCCTGTTTCACTCCCATACGTTATTCTATATAATGAGAGCGGTGCCGGCAGACCCTCCTGAACGAGAAGCCTTGGGCGCAGCGCCCAGACGGCGGGAGAACGGACGCTGTACCTGGACTGCACGCGGGGCGCAGACCACAATGACTCATAGGAAGCGCCTGAGGGAGGAGTGGGAGGGGGATTGTCCTAGTACCGGCTCACCGCCGGTCAGTACATCAGCACACCTGATGATGGCAATGTGGTCAGCCGAGATTTATTTCGTCATAAAATACGCCTGGAGAAATTGAAGAATCGTACAACAAATTTCTCTTCTTCAGAAATGATTTTCTTGCCATTGCTGGTCTACATTTTATATCCTCTCTACTTCGGCCATCATCGGTTATTTTAATGCACAAATAGTAAAACTCATCTACTAATTTAAAAGTTTCATTTCCTAATCTAATTCCCTTAGCATCATCTGATTTAATTTGACTACATTCCATTATACTCGTTTTGCTTTTGTTGATGTTAATTTCATACCCTCCTTTCAAGACACTGTTCATTCTGTTCAACTTCTCTTCCAAGTCCTTTGCTGTCACTGACAAGATTACATAATCACCAACAAACCTCGAAAGTCTTTATTTCTTCTCCCTGGGCTTTAATTCCTAATCCAAATTTTTCTTTTGTTTTCTTTAATGCCTGCTCAGTGTACAGATTGAATAACATCAGGGATAGGCTAAAGCCCCATCTCATTTCTTTCTCAACTGCTGCATCCCATTCATGCCCCTTTACTCTTATAAATCATCTGGTTTGTGTAGCCTTTTGCTCCGTGTATTTTACCCCTGCTACACATGTGGTAAGGTAACAAATACAATGCTTGCATGGAGCACAACCAATCCACATACTGTGATGGCAGAGCTAAGAGACAGCCTGAAAGTTAATGTGTGGTGTTGTTTGATGGTTGATCACATTGTGGGACAACTTTTTCCCCCAGAAAAAACAATTAATTCCAACAATTACTCTGATACACTAGATCTGTTTGCCTTACCACAACTCTCTGACCGCCAAGACACAGCTGTTTTCAACAAGATGGTGCATTGCCACATTGGGCTCAAACTGTGAGAGATGTTCTAGAGCAGGTGCTTTCAGATCATTGGATTGGCAGGGGTGGCCCAATTCTCTGGTCTCTTAGGCAGCCTGACATTGCACCAATGGCCTTCCTATGGGGGTATGCAAACAACTGAGTCTACCAAATGCCTGTCAACAACAACAGTGATTTAATGAATTGAATCGTAGTTGCCACTGCCATAGCTGATGCAGATATCTTGCGCCGACAGATAAATCTTGAATAGAGACTTGATGTTGGGTGTGCCACCAACAGCGCACATTTTGAAATTAATTGAATGGCATAAAAACTTTGTTAGATAGTGTGTCACATACTCCAAACATTGTGTGAATGTCTTAATTTGGATGCTGTAACACATTCAAGATATATGGTACCTTCTGAGACACCCTATGTATTATCTCTGCCCTTCTTGCGTGCACTTGGCAGGAAGAATGATAATTTTAGTCTTACCTCCACTATTGTAAGAAGCGGGGTTTTAGCCATTGTAAGGACAAGGCATGTTTAGTTGGCATTTGAAAATCAAGGGAGCAAATAGATGTCAAATTTTGTGAACCAGATTTTTGAAGAGTTTAAAATATAAGATGTAATGAGTTAATACTTAACATTTTACTATCATGTAAATAGTACATTTCTTTAGTACAAGCAAGCAAGATCCAGATCATTATGTCAGCCCCAAGACGAGACAATGAGGCCAACATCGAGATACTCAGTTAAGTACCATCTTCACAGTTTATTACTGTGTGCATTTCCTTTCAATTTCATTCGAAATATCAAACATAAGCTATGGATTAGTTACTGCACAAATATTTTTGAGAGGGGTGTGTTACAAGGTCAACTTCAAAGGCTCGTTCCAATACACAACTTCTAAATGAAATCGCACAATACACCTAACAAAAAAACATGAAAACTAACAACAACATGGTCTGAACTATCAGAGCTCAACACTGATTTTGATACAGAAATCCTAAAAAGAAATTGCACTACACATCTAGCTAAAAATCATTAAAAGTAAAAAACTGCAGCATTCACGAGTTCAGTTATATAACTCAATTTGAAACAAAAAGCCTGTAACAGATGACACTACTCTATGACACAAAGCAAGACAGATACACACAACACAAATTTGTGAACATTTGGTATTGACAACATCAGTAAACCGTCCATAGTACCACTACACATAAAACTTGTTCATACGACAAATATAAAAAACCACAACAATGTAGGCAAAACAAACTCCACAATACCTACCACTCACAATCCAACATACAAGGGATGTTCAAAAAGTAATGCAGCGCTTTTTTTCTGAAAGCATGTTGGTTTTATTCAAAATTTAAATACGCCACATTATTCTCCACTCTTCCGCCTATAAAATACTATTTTTCAACATAATCTCCTTTCAATGTGACAGCGTTATACCACCTTAGTGGAAGGGCCTATATTCCTGCATGGTACCACTCTACTGGTCTACATCGGAGCCAACATCTTGCTTAGACAGGTTTGTGTGACCAAGCTGCGATGATGACAGATGCCTCGCCCAACAATTCATAGTGCTTTTGTTCACCGTAAGGTCTCTGCAGACATTCTGCAAGTGTCTATGAACAACTGCAGTGCTCTGGTTTTTCACTAAAAGAAATTCAATGACAGGTCTCTGCTTGGAATGCACCTCCATCACAGTTGTCATTTCGAAGGCTACACAAAGGAATGCCACCCATCAGAACTTCATGAAACTTCAGAACCTGAATCGGGAATATTTCACGATGTCCCACATCAAAGTCTCCATTTTTCAACTGAAGCTGACCAAGAAGAAAAAGTGTTGCATTACTTACTAAACACCACTCATTATTACTAACACAACCAAAAATTTGAAAAAAAAATTGCAATAACAACAATTTTGATGTACAAGAACCACACAATTCAGCACAGACACTCATACTACAATAAAGAAGTAAACCAACAAAAAAACATAGGCATATTCACCAACCAAAGTCATCCAACTCACAAATCTAGCAATAACAAAATCAACATGTCATCAGCGCATTCTCTCAAACTGTAAGTCTAGGCTTCTCAAGCCACGTACCCCTCCGGCCGAAAATGCAACTTGTACGTACTGGTCCCTGGTCCGAGATGCAACAACTTTGTTCAATCTCACGCATTCTTCAGAAACATAATACTTCACATATCTGTCAATTAAGCTGAAAAACTGTGGGAATTTAACTATGCTAAATGCAGGGAGTAGTGATCAGGGTGTTGTAATTAAACCTAAGGGAGTATGGAAGAAGAGCATTTAATTAACATACAAAATGTTACATACTTAGCAGTGCACATATTAAAAAGGACCATCGGATTTACTGAAGCCAACTATTTACAGTCTCGCAAATTTACTTTATCAATAATGTTAGAACTTTTTTTACAGTTTAACATTTACACTTACAGAAAAAAAGCTTTTAACTTGATGTAGAATCGTACTGACTGTAAAGTATAATTAACTACTTTTTGGGAACATGCACGAATGCATGGATTTTTCATTAATTTTTTGGGTCTTTTCTATCCTAAATTACTTTGTAATTTTGACCAAACAAGCCTGAAGGCGGAGAAGAGTCACTCAATGATGCAGTCTTGGCAGGGCAAGAAAAGAGGCAATTATAAAATAGTTGTATGAATGAGTTGGTGTTTTAAATAAATTAATCATAGAAGTTTAAACTGAACTAGTTAATTGTCAACATAAAAAAAATAAAAATTGGAAAATGAAAAAAAAAATCCATCATTGGCAACTTATTGGTAGGCCTATATAATTGCAGTTTACCAAAGCAAACAGTGACGAGTTACAGTTTGGGAAAAAAATTATGAAACAGGGAACAACAATAGAAAGAAATGGTAGTTTGAAATATACTGTTTCAAACAGTATTCTTCTGATTTGCAACATAGACAAAAAGCTGTGGTGAATTGCATTATTAAAGAGCAGTTTTGACAGGTACGGCTGTCATTTTTTATTGTTATAAGTCATGAAATTGCCTCTCAGATGAAGGCTTTGTATGTCTGAGTGTCCACCACAAAGTAGCTTTTAAAGATACTGCTTCAGACGATAACACAACACAGAACGCTCTTAGGCAACCATAAAATTAGCACTAGAGGGGGCAAAGCAGTGAAAACCTTAGAAGAAACAAAGGCGAATAGAAACATACTTATTTCTTAATATGCATATAAACTGCTACTGATCATCTATTATTTACCTTATTATTAATTTCACTCTACAGATGGGAGCATCTTCGGATACTGATTTCCCTCACAAGGCAATAAAGGTTCCAAGCTCGCACAATCACTAACACTAGGTTGGACTCGCCTCCACCTCCACTTACACACAAACCAAACAAACGCTGTTGGTTTAGTATAATGGTCATGACAGCAAAAAAATAAAGCTGCTTCTTAACACTGCATAAAGATCACAGCAAAAAATTAAGTGTTCAAAAATACTGCAAATCCTCCCTTTCCTTTACAGCTTTCTCATAGGCAAACACAGTTAATTTTGAGAATTCAAATGAATAGTTGTTTTTGCCAAGTTAGGAGGCAGAAGAAATCAGCGATAAGATGCTTATCAAACAACCTGGATCTGAAAGTTGATAAATAATTATCATTTGTCGTGCAGTTTAAGATTCCACATGAGCATATATTCTGCTGGATTGTCACTAAGGATTGGATATACCCAGCAAACCATTCTCTAGCAAGTTCTCTTGGAAGAAGTGGGATTGCTGCAATGTTTACACCAGCGCAAAGGAAAGAACACAGCTCATGTTTCTCACAACTGTTATTCATGTATGTTTGTTCAATGAGCACTATTTGTTAAGATACTAATATGACTACTACTTTGCTAAAGATCAATCTAATACAGGTATTACCAGGTACGACGTTGAATCAAATGTCGGGTCAACGGAGGCGTCCGATCCCACCGTCAGCTTTGACCCATGATATGAGGGTCTTGGTGTTGTATAACGTCATGACGGCACGGAGTTTAGGTTATGAGTATGTTGTATTTGTAGCTGTCGTCTTGTTTCAGTTGGTGGTGTCCTCTGGTGGTGTACTAGGTTCATTTGGGTGGCGGTGCTTGAAGTGTGCATTTATCGGTCATGACTGTTATAGAAGAATGGAAATTAGTTTCCGTGAGTTAAGAATTAAGTTTCCGTTATGTTTATGTTATTGTGGTGTCGTTTCATGTTACTGGTCTGCTGTTTGTCATGCAGTAAGTCGTTTAATTCAATTAGTAGCTTCTTTTGTTAGGTATGGATATGGCTCCTAAGTGTGCGGGCTGAAATGGGGGACGACACGTTGTCCATCATTAAGTTTCTGCGACTTTTTGGGCTTGAGACGAACACAGTGAAATGCAGCGTATGCAAGCACAATATGTGAGTTGGGGATTAGTGTGTAGCGCCGAAACTTTTATATGGTAAGTAGTCATTTTTTTGGGTCTATTGTTCGTGTGTTATAATGTTCAGTGGGGTTTTTATGTGTTGTTGGGTCGGTGTTATTTACTGCAAGTGTTGGTGGTTGATGATTTGGTATTGGCACTTGTGGTTGATTTATGTATCTTAGGAGGAAGTACTCAATTTCAATTTTTTTGGTATCGTCAGTTGCATTTGAGCTGCATAGGTCATGGGAAGTGACCGATTGCTATTTGTCGTTGTTGTTATGTGTGGCTTTGTGTTTTTTGATATCTTGAGCTGTTGTTGACCTATATAGGTCAAGGGAGGTGTTCGATTCCAGTGTGTCATCGTAGCTATGTGTGTTTTGGTATTGTGAACTGTTGTTGACCTATATAGGTCAAGGGAAGTGTACAATTCCAATTTGTCATAGCTATGTGTTCTGGTATTGAGAGTTGCTGTTGACCAATATAGGTCAAGGGCAGCATCCGATTCCAGTTTTTGTTGTTTTAGGTATTGGTTTTGTGATATCAATAGTTGCGGTGTGATTATAATTTTTGGAGTAGTTGGTTTTTATTTTGTGGTATCGACAATTGCGGTTGAGTTATGTAGGTGAAGGGAAGTGACCGGTTCCTGTCGATATTGTAAGTGTAGCGGAACTTGGGATTTTGTGGTGTTTTTGTGTGGTTTGGGATCATGGTGTGTGTCTGTACGTGTTTATATTTAGTTCATCCCCACCCAAAAACTACCAATTTCCCGCACTGGTACCGTTAGTTCGTTTATATTTTTGGAGAGAGATGTGTGTGTTGGTTTTATATGTATTTCTGTGTTTGTTGTCGTTTATGAAATGATGTCATAGTCACCGTATTGGAGACATTGAGAATGGTCATTTCTGCTTTATTGGCGACATCATGGGTCAAAGCAGATGGGTGGAATCGGACGCTTCTGTATTCCCCAAATGTAGATTACCTGTTTGAAAAATTACAAATGGAGAATGTGTCACAAACAAATTGCAAAACATTATGACACAGTGAGAGATACAGAAAACTCATAATCCAATTTCCATACCTCACTAAATGTGCTGTGCAAGTTCAAAAGCCTACTGCTTCAATACTATTCACACACAAAATGGACTTTACTGGGATACCTGGTCTTAGTACCATAAAAGATACTCTAGTATAGTCAAGTTGCCATATGATGATCCCTGACTGCTAGAAGTGCTGTTGCCACTTTTTAACTATGAAGTGCAAACAACTGCAGGTGAAGATACAACAGCCATCTATAGAGCTGCAACATCACTAAGTTGTTGCCATAGAGACATTTACAAAATCAAAGTGTGTGAAGCAGCTGTGCCCAGCCCACTACAATAGTTAAGAGATCATCTTATGCTGAATTCAACTACATTGAGTTTGTTACCCGAGGGACTGAAGACATCAATCAGTTGCACTAAAATATGTTCAAGTTGTCTACATTATGAAGAAAAATAAATATTCTAAACATTTTGCAAGCAAGAAGACAGCCAGCAACTGTAATAATTCTTAGAATAAAGTTACAAAAGCTTTATAAGCAGCAAACTGAATGGCTTGGTACACCATCTACTTTCTTAATCATAGTGGACCATAGGTTCTACCCAATGAAGTTGTCTTGACAGCAGCATCTGCCAGTACAAGGTGTAGTAAACAAATGTGAAGCCTTGTTAACGTAAATATACTGCAACCATACTGATACGACCATTTTAAGGGAGCTTAATAAGTCTATTTTTCCCATCGCTACACAGCAATTATACCAAACTGCTTAGAACAACTTATATTTCCAATAAACTTTCTTATGTGAAAGGCTTGGATAGTGGGTACATAAAAATTTGCAAATATTAGCAAACAATGCACTAATAGTAGAATTTTATTTTAAACTATTGCAAAATCAAAACCAGAAAATGTTCCCATTCTACATGACTGAATTGTATTCTTGACACATGACAATGAACTCTGGAGGCTGGACAGTGTTTCAAATAACAATTGGTTTCACTGGCTTGTATCATGTATTATAATGCCTTCATTAAAAACTTTATGTGGGAATCTTTCCAATTCCTGCGCTCTCAGAATGACTGTGCATTAATGTATGTTACTGAACATGAACTGTTTTGCAGTAGCCCACTACAGACTATGAAATACAGGTGGTGATGGTGGTAGAACAGGAAAAATAACTTTCTATTGGTAATTAATCAACAATACTTTCTCCTAATGTTTACTGTCAAATAAAATATGTAGCCTGTGATATTTGATGGCGTCACTAACTAAAACACACACACAATCATTCTTTTGGCGCAATGGGCACTACAAATTCACATTTTCACACGATCGAGTCACAACCCACCTTCCAGGCAAGAGGTTTCATAATACTAACTTACTATAACTGGCAATAAAGTGTAATTTCATTTGTATTAACTATTATTGTGCATAGCTGGTTTGTCAGCTACTAACGCAATATTTGTTTATGCCTCAATTCGTTAATTATTTTGGTTCAACGTAAAGATTTGAACTTCCATTAAGGGCAGTTTCGTCATTTCATTGGTTTTAAACACACGTATGTTTTACATTCACGCATTTCTGCTAGCTGTTTTGAAAATTTTTTTTAAGTTAGAACAATGCTGAACCTGCCTGCCTATTCCATTGAGCTACAATGCCAACATTTAACGTCTCAAAGCACCGCCAATGTAACGAATAAAAAACAAGACATACAAAACTATTGTTTTTCGCTATCCTGACACTTGCTGTAACAGGTTTATATAAAAAAATAACTTATTTAAGGTACACCTGAACTACTCAACACCTGGAAGCGGTTCGAAGACGATTACCATTTAAAGCTATAATCTTCACTAGATATGAGACATTTGCAACACAACACACGATATTTTAAATAAATATATTAATATTCTGTCAGAGTCGACTTACTAATCATTTTTTCCTTGTTTTTCCCAGTTTTTCCATATCTCACATCCAACCACCGAAACAGCCATTTTGAACAAACTACAATCTCAAAAACGCCGTCACAGATATGGATGAATTGTTTCAAAATTACTAGCTCAATATCAAGTACGAAAAATACACATCAAAGTAATTAGCCTCCGTTGTTATATTAAAAGTTATTTTAAACATATTTTACAGCTTTACGTTGAAGTAATATTTATCAACAAACTCAGCAAAAAATCCTCAAATTCGCCATAGATATTCATAAATCATATAGTAGTTGTTCTATAAACTGTGCAAGGTGTTTGGTTGTAAACATTAAACATATGTTCTTTCGGCCGTCGATATGTATGGAGACAGTGATTTAGCTATGGAGAACACCAACATCAGCAGTTACAAGCGAGGTAGAAAAGCTGAACGTAAACAGACGAGATATGCTAGTATGCTTCTACGAGACACAGGAATAAAGTGCGTTGATGTACCAACAACGGTAAGTAGCATTATTCAACTACTGCTTACTGTTCCCAAATGATGTAGCATCTTTCCTGGTAGTTAAATGACTTTGTTTCCAGAATTTGTTCATTGGTAACGCAGGGCTAGTCAGCGGAATGAAAAGAGAGAGTTTGCTGGAGGTGTTTTCATCATATGGACTTGTAGAAGAAATTGTTATGCTACCAGGGAAATCGTTCAGCTTCATTGTGTACCAGGAACCTTCGGCAGCAGCTCTTGCATATAACGCTGTCCATGGCAAGCAGCTGAAAGAACTTAATATGAGATGTCTGTATTTGGCATACACAGAAAAACGTGAGTTCATTAGATTCGTGTCCTCAGTCGTTTATGCCTTTCAGTTATATGTTAAATCAAAAATAATAATTTTGATTTGATTAGTTCCTTATTGGTTGTCGACCTCATCTAGATAACTTTATTTCTCAAATTTGCAGTGCCAGATACCCAAAAACTAAACATTAGCAATACTCTTCCATCTGGAATAGAAGTACTTGAAGATTTTGTGACACGGGATGAAGAAAATGTGATTTTGAATTGTATTGACTGGTCAGAAAATGAAACTGATTCAGGTATATCATTTATCTTGCCAACTTTATAACATTAACATTATGTTTGTGGTGGTATCTTCCACTTGTTTAGCCACCAAACCATAAATTGCTTGATGTTCTTATAATAAATAATTTATATTAGGCGTAATTATTTTTAAAAATTAATGATTTGTAGGATTTCTCTCCAATTGCAATCGATTTTGCGATTTGACAAACAGCTACAATCAATAGGTGTAATCTCTCAGTGAATGATAAGTATTGTAATAATAATCAAACAATAATGTACGCTGCTTTTAAACATTTTGACGCTCAAACTGCCTAGGCCTCATATATTTCTTTTTCTAACCTACCTAAACAACTCAAGTAAATAATTTTAATAGTTTTTCGATTGATAATAAAATGACTGCAATATGTAGGATATTGAAGGAAAGGGGGGAGTGTCAGAATGCTGCCTTTTCTTACATTTAGAGCATAGTTTATTTTCTTGAAGTATTACAGGCTTGATCATGATAGACCAAACCCAAATAATAAACACTGTGCCAGTTTACCTGTCCCATCACTTTTCCCACCCTTTGTTCCACGTGAATGTCAGATGAGTATATCTAAAATTGCATCACTTATAGCTCTCTACATGGAAAAAAAAAGCTAGTTTATATTTGTTTTGGTTCATCTTTGCTTTTCAGATGTTAGGTAATTGTTAACCGACATAAGGTAGACAAACCAGTCTTTATACGTACCTAAATTAATCCTTGTTCCATAGATCATGAATACGACATTTTGTAATGATGCGGAATGTGTCACTTCAACATAAGTTTCCTTTACAGAAAATAATTTTTTTTTTTTCAGTTACTACTGCATATCTAAGAATTCTTGTATTGAGTAGGAGGAGTTGTCATTCAGAAATTCTTTTAATTTGCTTATAAATGCTAGTTGACTGTCAGACTTTTAATACTACTTGCAAATAACCAAAGATTTTTGTGGCAGCATAATTCACCCCTTTCTGTGCCAAAGTGAGATTTAATCCAGAATAGAAAATTTCTTCTAGTGTTGTAGCTATGCACTTCGCTGTTGTTTTTGAATTGGGATGGGTTATTAATGACAAATTTCATAAGTGGATATATGTATTGTGAAGGTACTGTGAATATCCCGAGTTCCTTAAATAAATGTGTGCAAGGTGATTTTGGGTGGGCTCCAGCTATTCTGATTACACACTTTTGTGCAATTGTGCACTATTGTGAGAAGATTTGTGTAGGTTCTCAACTCATTCCTTGAAAATATAAAGTTTTATAATATATAGCTCTCTTACTTTTACTGAATATCTGAAATTGTTAATACTACTAAAAAAAAAAAAAAAAAAAAAAAATGAGCCACATCGGCACGACAAGTTTTTGCAATGTAAGATTATCATGTATACTAGTCATTAACACTCTTATTGACAGTTAGCTGAACATAGATTTAAAGGATTCTACGTAGTTTTATGGGAATTAGAATATGAAGATATGTTTTGAGTTAGGGAACAATGCAATAAGCATTCTCTGAATGGAACCTGTACAAATGTAGGGTCATCTGAGTACATGACCATCTGTGGTGGGGTGGGACAGTTGATTGGCCATGACATTGATAAGTGAACCATTCCAGTATGCTCCTGAAATCATTTAGGAAAACCAAAATCAGGATGCCTGAACAGACTAAACTGCTTCAGGACAATTGTCAGCATGACCAATGACGTCATCAAGTAGATTATACAATATGGCAGCCATGACGTCTACATCTATACTCTGCAAGCCACCATGAGATGCATAGCAGAGGGTACGCCCCTTTATACCAGCTATTAGGGTTTCTTCCTGTTCCATTCACATATAGAGCATGGGAAGAATGATCATTTGAATGCCTCTGTGTGTGCAATAATTATTATGATCTTATCCTCACAATTCCTGTGTGAGCGATACATAGGATGTTGTAGTATACCCCTGGATTAATAATTTAAAGCCGATTCTTGAAGCTTTGTTAACAGACTTTCTCGGGATAGTACCTGTCTCTTCAAGAGTCTGCCATTTCAGTTCCTTCAGTATCTCTGTAACACTTCCACAAATTAAACAAACCTGTGAACATTGGTGCTGCCCTTCTCTGTATACGTTCAATATCCACGGTTAGTCCTAGTTCACTCATTACACACACTTTGACACAAATAATGGGAAAAATATTTAACTGCAGAAACTAATGGGAAACATCGAGAATTAGGGATCTACATCCATACTCAGCAAGCCACCTGACGGTATGTGGTGGAGGGTACCTTGAGCACCCTATCGGTTCTCCCTTCTATTCCAGTCTCGTATTGTTCATGGAAAGAAGGATTGTCGGTATGCCTCTGTATGGACTCTAATCTCTCTGATTTTATCCTCATGGTCTCTTCGCGAGATATACGTAGGAGGGAGCAATATACTGCTCGACTCCTCGGTGAAGGTATGTTCTCGAAACTTCAACAAAAGCCCGTACCAAGCTACTGAGCGTCTCTCCTGCAGAGTCTTCCACTGGAGTTTATCTATCATCTCCGTAATGCTTTTGCAGTTTTTGGGGTGGGGCTGGAGGGGAACTAAATATATGATAGTCCTAATAATGAAGACATGTTGAAACATATATTACCAAATGCAAAGATCAAACAAACAAAATCCTCAGTGTTCATCAAAACTACAGTACTATAACTGCATTGAGTGGGGAACTGATATTAGAAATTTCACTCGACCTGTATGTCTCAATTAAAGTCCACAATACCATGAACCCACACATAGCTCCAAAATCTGGTGCCAGAAATTTCACTTGGCGCACACAGCTCAGACAAAATCAACAATACCACAAAATCACACACAAATCCGGTATTTAACACTTCACTTGGTTTATAAGGCTAAAACAAAGTCTGTGGTACAATAAAAATGTGACGTTAATAGTTGAGGTAAAACAATCCAATGCAATTACCAGTAATTGACAACACAAACCAAAAATTCATGAAAACTTAAACCGCCGCCAGTTTTGATAGATAAGAAATGCACTGTCATACACATCAATACACATACCGTAGGTACTGTAATAATCAAGTAAAACTACAGGAAAAATCCTTACCAATCATGGCTACCAATATATAAATCTAAGCTGTCCAACCCCGCTCCCCCCCCCCCCCCCCCCCGTCTCACACACACACACACACACACACACACACACACACACACAAATAAAATACAAAACAATCTCACCCCGTCACCCTTCAAAGAAAAAAATCGCTCACCTACCGTTTAATGCCCACATTATCAACAAAACCCAAACATAAATATGTTGTTGTTGTTGTTGTCTTCAGTCCTGAGGCTGGTTTGCTGCAGCTCTCCATGCTACTCTATCCTGTGCAAGCTTATTCATCTCCCAGTAACTACTACAACCTACATCCTTCTGAATCTGCTTAGTGTATTCATCTCTTGGTCTCCCTCTATGATTTTTACCCTCCACGCTGCCCTCCAATACTAAATTGGTGATCCCTTGATACCTCGGAACATGTCCTACCAGCCGATCCCTTCTTCTAGGCAAGTTGTGCCACAAACTTCTCTTCTCCCCAATCCTATTCAATACTTCCTTATTAGTTATGTGATCTACCCATCTAATCTTCAACATTCTTCTGTAGCACCACATTTCAAAAGCTTGTGTTCTCTTCTTGTCCGAACTATTTATCGTCCATGTTTCACTTCCATACATGGCTACACTCCATACGAATACTTTCAGAAACGACTTCCTGACACTTAAATCTATACTCGATGTTAACAAATTTCTCTTCTTCAGAAATGCTTTCCTTGCCATTGCCAGTCTACATTTTATATCCTCTCTTCTTCGACCATCATCAGTTATTTTGCTCCCCAAATAGCAAAACTCCTTTACTACTTTAAGTGTCTCATTTCCTAATCTAATTCCCTCATAAATATATCTAACATAAAATAACAATTTATAAAATGACGCTAAAAATCTGTCAAAAATGTTCCACCAGTTCAGTTGAAACCCAGTATTAAAACTAAATAACCTCTAACTAAACTCCATCCAAATAGGTCTCAGAAGACCCTAATGTTACTGATCGACTGCCGTGTCATCCGCAGCCTATAGGCATCACTGGATACGAGTATGGAGGGGCATGTGTTCAGCTCACCATTCTCCCGGCTATTGTCAGTTTTCGTGACTGGAGCCACTACTTAATGAAGTAGCTCCTCAGTTGTTCTCACAAGGGCTGAGTGCGCCCCGCTTGTCAACAGTACACGGCATACAAGTCCTAGCCAAGCCTGACAGCGCTTAACTTTGGTGATCTGATGGGAACCGGTGTTATCACTGTGGCAAAGCTGTTGGCCGTTAAAATTAAACAACCTTTCCTGAACAGATTGATTGCAGACATCATGTGATGAAAGAGATGTGTCAACTGAATATGAAATGTTTTGCTGAATTTTTTGTTCAGTTAAATCCTTAAAACAGTCCTCTGGATTGTCTACCTCAGTTCTTTTCTTCCAGTAATCTTTTGTTTGTTCACTGAGTTTTTTCTTCATGTGTTCTGTGCATTTCAGCCTCAGGGAAACAACTGTTGTTAACTTCTTATCCCACAAAAGATCTTTCTTGTTAATCTACTGCCTTGCATTTGATATAAATGTCCAAATATACATGTCTTCTTTTCCTCATTATATGTTTTGAGACATTCCATCATTCCTAAGTAATTTCCAAACTATTCGCCCTTCCAGTATTTCTAATTTATCTAAGTTACACTATAATGTTAGATATTTCCAGATAGATATTCTAGCTTCACCACTGCACTGTAATGCCTTGTTTTTGTATTTTTAGACAGTCATTTTTTGTTGTCGAAGTTTTTTGTTATACTGTGTGCCATTTTTGTTCCCTCCCGAAAGATATTTAATTTTTTAACCTCTTCAGTTTGTTTTCAGAAATTTTGTTGCACTTTTAAGACAGTTATTTTATTTTATTTCTGTAGAGATTCTTAAAGACAGTATGCTGTCTATTTCTTCAAATAAATTAATTTGTTTTACAACAGCTGTCATATTTTTTAGAAAGTGTAGCACAGTCATCTGCAAAAGTGAAGCAGTTTATTCCAATGTTTTTGTTGAAATCTTATAGTGATTCAATTTTTCATTCAAAATTCTCACTATTTTTTTTATAGAAAGCAGTTAAAAAGAATTACGGATAGATCATAACATTGCCATGCACCTGCATTTCTTTCTAAGGGCCGAGACATGTCTCCAATGAATTTCACTTCAGATTTCGTAAATGCTTCACAAATTGGATTTGCTTATTTAGACGTTCAACCAAATTCTCATATTATTTTATCCATAGTTTAAACAATAGAAAATTCAGAGTGGGATGTAACAATATTATGAAAAATGAGAGTAGCAACTATCCTTTTCATAATATTGTTACGTTTTATCCATAGTTCGTCTGTTTATGGAATTGTATGCCTTTTTAAATTGGCAAACATCACTACAGTAACTTTCCAATTAAGTTGTCTGTGCCAAATCATTGACTTTATATTAAATATGTCTTCAGAATGTGATCTGCTCTTCTCAAAACCACCTCGATACTCACCAAAATGACTTTCAAATGTCATTTATACCAAATTTAGTAAAATCTCAGAAAATGTAAACGGTGTCAAAGAAATTCCTCTGTAGTTGCTAATGTTTTGTTTATTGCCTGTCTAATGTAGAGGATGTATCGGGCTACCTTCCACACTACAGGAATTTTTTTCTGTTTTCCGTATTTTCTCAAAGATTAATTTTAGCTCCTTTTTTATTTCCAATAGAGGTCATGTAAAGAGTTCTAGTAACATTATCTTTTTTTAGGATTTCGATGAGTACTTCAATTTCCTTGGGAGTTGTAGGTAAATCTTCATCTATATTTTCTTGAGTATTTGTGAATTCCGGTCAATTAAGAAGCTGATCAAAATGTTTTGCAATTATGAGGGACATTTCATAAATAATGCATGGGTTGGTAGTACTGTGGTTTGTTTGCTGTAACAACAATGAAAATTACAGAGATAGAGTTGTGAGTTTGAGGAAGAAACACAGGTTTTTGTTTTTCGCTGTGTACTCCAACATAAAATTGGCGAGCGGTAGAAATGGACCCTGCAGAGTTCTTAGGTACTGTGACTGTTGAAAACCAGGAGGTCATACATCCAGAACTAAACTTTACACGGTGAAAATCCGGCAGAAATCTGTAGTGCAAGTGAAGTTTGTGGTGAGTTTTGGGTTAATAGTTTTCATGGTGGTGATACAAGCATAGATGATAAACCCAAGACACGAAAGGCCAAAAATATCAAAAGGTGAGCGAAGTGCTAAACTTGTGGCAGATGCCCTTGAAGAAGATCGCCGTGTGACTTGTGAGGACCTCTCTGGAGCCACAGGAATTCCCTCAACATCAGTATTCCATATTCTGATAAATGATTGGAAGTAGAGAAAAATGTCTGAGAGATGGGTCTCACACTATTTTACTGCTGAAGAGAAGCAGAAATGCCTGGACATTGCACTCTTGCTCAAACAATGATTCAACTGTGAAGGTCAAGGGTTCTTGGTTGAATTGTCATTATCAATGAAACATGGATTAGAGACTTTGAACCAGAGTTGAAATCACAGTCCAATGAGGAGAGCTTCAGATTCTCCACATCGAAAATACTTTCAACACTCTTAGTCAAAGCTCAAGCAAATAATGATTTCTGCTTATTATCACCAAGGAATCATCATGACAGAGTCCCATGTGTAACAAGTGTCACAGAAGTCACATGAGTCCACCAACCTTCAGCTTGTTCCCGAAGTTGAGAAAATGTATGCATGCACGTCATTATCTTTCTCTGGAAGAGCTTTCTACCACTATAACCTGAGCCATTCAACAGGTGAACAGAAGTGGTGTCATGGATGGAATAATAGAGCTTATGAGACATTTGGGATTCAGTCATAGAGAAGCAGAGAGACTGAATTGAAGGACTGTAAAGATATATTGAAGGGAAAAAAGTGGAAGTAAAAACAAAAAAGTGTGCATTGTTTATGAAATGTCCCTCATACTTCACAGTTTTCAGTGTTTCTTAAGCCACGTCTGCCATTTTCATTTATCAAACCTGGACTTCATGTTTGGTATTAATCATGGGTATTATTTTTTGGAAACGTGGCTCAGTGGGTAGCACACTGGACTCACATTTGGAAGGACAATGGTTCAAATCCCCATTCAGCCATCCAGATTTAGGTTTTCCATGATTTCCCTAAATCACATCAAGCAAATGCCAGAATGATTCCTTTGAAAAGTTTTCCTTCTCCATTTTTTCCTTATGTGGGTTCTTGTCTCCAATGAAGACAATGTCGAGTAGACATTAAACACTAATCTTCCTTCATTTTTACTACTGTGCTCATCCACTTTGTCATCATGTTCAGTGCATTTAACACCTTGTGTATCTGTCTGTATTCACATTAGTAGTATCTAAGCATTCAATGCTGCCCCTTGAGACTTTGCCATTGCCTTGAGACTTCAGCTCTTCTTCTAAGTTACATTAGCATTCTGCTGTCTTTTTTAGCATTTCATTCCGCTTTTAAGTCAGTGTTTGATTCATCTAGTTTACCATCTAAGTCAGCAAGAGTTTTCAATAACTCTTCCACTGACCAGTTGTTATTGGCATACACTTACAGCAATAATAATTCTACAAAAGCCTCCTCCCAGTCAACATTGACAACATGTGAGTGACTTTGTTACAAAAATTAAACTAATCTTTTGAACACAAAATTCACTTCAAACATCCCTAATCTGCACCATCACCCAAATCTCCCTTCTCAGTTCACATGGTGTACGTAATTAAAGTTCCAGTTTCAAAATGGTTTAGAAATAGACCACTGCACAGAATGACGTCAAATTAGAACAGCATATTATTGGAAATGGTGTCGGTGGCCGGGAGTTACCAGGCGGGAAGTGCAAGTCTTATTGAGTGCGACGCCACGTTGGGTGACTTGCGCGTCAACAATGGGGATGAAATGATGATGAGGACAGCACAACACCCAGTCCCTGAGGGAGAAAATCTCCCACTCTAGCCGGGAATCGAACCCGGGCTCCCGTACGTGGCATTCCAACACGCTGACCATTCAGCTAAGGGGGTGGACCAGCATATTATTGACACATTGGAAAACATCATGAAGCAAAAAATAAAATAAACAAAGGTGTTAGCAGTATGTGGCACTTTAAGTGTCTTCATGTAAGTGGAGTCAGCTACAAATGACAGATGAATCATGATACAATGGCTATGGTTTGAGTTTCATATTACACCATCCTCACTGTTCAACGCACATGACTCCACAAGTTTGGCAGTTAACAGTTGTAGCACAGTTCTAGGTAAGCCCATCCACCCCAGTTAGGTCATACCACATTGGATGGAAAAATCAGTTTTTAATTGTCCTGGGGCCAAAAACCACACGAAAAGCAAAATGACTTTGCTTTCTAATTGTCATGGGACTGGCGCAAGACATGTTCAGTATGCTGCCCACCACTTTCTGCCACAAGTTGAAATTGAGAAACAGCTTGTTCCACAACAGATAGGAGTGTCTCAGTGGTAATGTGTTGTGCGAATCATGCCTTCAGTTCAGAAACATTTGTAATTGGAGCACTGAACGCAGCATCTTTAGGATAATCCCACAGCCAGAAGCCACATAGATTAAGGCTGGATGATTGGGATGGCCAGGCTGTAGGGAAATGATGGCTGATAATTCTAGCATTTCCAAAATGTCTCTGCAGCAACCTTCACTGGCTGTGCAATGTGCAGACGAGCATCATCGTGCATGAAATGATACTACCCACATGTCCACAATGTTGAAGGGTTAGAATGACATTGCTGCACGAAAGACTCTCATTGCTTTAACCAGTGATGGTACAGGTAAGAGGATGCACAGGACTATTCTCTTGTAGGGAGGGGGGACTGCCCTGAGACAAATGATGCCATCAGCTTACACCACACACTCAGAGCGATCCCCCCAGGGGGTCCACAACTCTTTTGTGGACACATGCGTAGCGAGCACCCCGAGCTAATGTGGCCCTCCTTCCTTTCTGGGCTGCATACCTTCCCTTTCCGCATCCTTCCCCGTCCCCCATCTTCGCCCCACCCGCCTCACCTCTGGCTCTTTCCTTCCCTTTCTTCCCCTCTGGGAGTATGGTTTGTGCCTACGTCCGGAGACGGACGCTCGAAACTGTTACAAATTCCTTGCTTTCTACATTTGCAAGTCTTCGTCCTTCCTCTGTCCTTCTCTTTTCCTTCCCTCTTCTCTTTGCCCTTTTCTCCGCTGCAGCGTTTGAGACCCCTCTTCTTTCCTTTCCCTTTCTCTTTTTTCCTCCCTGTGCGTGTCTGAAGGCCGACCCACGCACTTCCATGCGTAGCCGGTGACGGGGTAACGCGTAATTCCCCGCCCCGGGTAGACAGGTAGGACACGTACGTACCCCCTGGTAACGGCCAGGCCCAGGGAGGGGTGATTACCCGAGCTGATACCTTCTGAAAGTGCCGATTGGTCCCTCCGTCCGTTTGTCGGGAGGTGTGACCTGAGGTGTGAACAATCACCTAAGGTGGGAGTGCCCTCAGAGAGAGCCCCCACAAGGGAGGAGCGCGCCATCGGAGACGCCGGTAATCATGGGGGATTCTTCCGCAATGGTTTCCTCACCTTCCACTATGTCTGCTCACAAGCATAAGTTCACTGAGTCTCAGCCACAGACAGTTCTTCCATCGTTGCCACAGTTCCTTGTTGTTTCTCGGTCTGACGAAGGTTACGACTTCTCCACGTTCAACCCTTTCATTATTCAGAAAGGTGTCGACGCAATTGCAGGTCCTGTAAAGTCTTGTTCCAGATTACAGAATGGCACCCTGTTGTTAGAAACAGTCAGTGCCCTCCAGGCACAAAAATTGCTGCGTACGTCTCTGCTCCACACCTTCCCTGTCCGGGTGGAACCGCACTGTACCTTAAATTCCTCGTGTGGAGTCGTTTATACATGCTCCCTCGATGGATTGTCTGACGAAGAAATTCAGCACTACCTGTCTGACCAGGGCGTAACGGCTGTTCATAGAGTTATGAAAAGGGTTGACACGAACATCATTCCAACCCGCACTGTCTTCTTGACATTTGACAAAGTTCAACTCCCATCGAAAATCAAAGCAGGCTATGAGATAATTTCCGTTCGCCCTTACGTCCCAAACCCTACGCATTGCTATCGATGTCAGCGGTTCAATCACACCAGCCAGTCCTGTTCCAATCCAGCCAAATGTGTTACGTGTGGCAAGGATGCCCATGAGGGTTCTTGTCCACCTCCATCCCCTCGCTGCATTAACTGTATGGGTGACCACGTTGCTTCCTCTCGAGATTTCCCCGTTTTTAAGGACGAAAAGCTCATCCAGGAAATAAGAGTGAAGGAAAAGGTGTCGACCTTTGCTGCTCGAAAATTATTCGCCAGTCGACAGCCCACCGTGCCTCAGACAGGAAAATACAGAACTGTCCTTGCTTCTCCTCGGCCAACAAAGGAGGCGGCCACACAGACTTGCGACCTCACTTTTAGTGCCATGGTCGTCAGATCAGCCAGCGCAAAGATCGCCCGTTCAACCTCACCACTTTTGCCTGCCCACTCTATGGCTCACCCTTCGTCGGGTTCTGCTAAATCTCGAGCCCAAAAGTCAGACACCAAGACTTCGAAAAAAGAGCATACTCGTGAAGAGTTTTTACGTACCGCAACTTCACAACCATCGGTTCCTCCTTCATCTAAACATCATACTTCCAAGAAGGCTACAAAGAAACCCGGTTCCTCTCCTTCTCCGCCAAGGCGTGTCCCATCTACAGCACCACCTGGCGGAAATCGCCCTCGGACGTCTTCTGTGTCGCCGAGGCGCACTGCTGGTGGCCGGTCAACTGGCCGATCGCTGGTGGCAGGAGCTGCTCCTGAACAACCTATGGATCAGGATCTTCTGCCTTCGGCTGAATGCCATTCCATGCTGTCGGTCGCAAGCTCTGAGCAGTCGTTGAGTTGACAGCACCCTTGGTCACATTCCTCCATTTTCTGTTCACCCTATGTCCATTATTCACTGGAATATCCGCGGTATTCGAGCCAATCGGGATGAATTGTCGATCCTCTTACGATCCTACTCGCCGGTCATCTTCTGTCTTCAGGAAACAAAGCTGCGTCCCCATGACCGCTTTGTTCTCCCTCATTTTCAGTCCGTCCGATATGATCTCCCCTCTGTTGAAGGCACTCCAGCACATGGAGGACTCATGATTCTTCTCCATGAAACTCTCCATTATTAACCAATCCATTTAAACACTTCCTTCCAAGCTGTCGCCGTCCGTCTTTCCCTTTCCGGATACTCGTTCTCTCTTTCTTTGTACTGTATACATTCCATCGTTCACACCAATGGCACGAGCTGATCTCCTTCATCTTCTTGGTCAGCTTCCACCCCCCTATTTGCTGGTTGGGGACTTCAATGCCCACCACCCGCTTTGAGGATCTCCACATCCTTGTCCACGTGGCTCACTATTGCTAGACGTCTTCCATCAAGCGGATCTAGTTTGCCTCAACACTGGGGTCCCTGCATTTTTATCTGCCTCCACGACAAATTTATCTCATTTGGACCTTGCGGTCGGTACTGTTCCGCTAGCCCGGCGCTTCGAATGGTTCGCCCTTGATGATACATACTCGAGTGACCACTTTCCATGTGTCCTTCGACTGCAGCCTCAACTGCCATACATGCCCAACCTGATTGGACACTTTTTTTCGTCTCTAGCGACATTCGATGACCGTCACTTTCCCAGCGTCGACGATGAGGTCACCCATATTACCGACGTTATTCTTACAGCTGCGGAACATTCAATACCACGCACCTCCGAATTGCCCCGGCACCCCCCAGTTCCTTGGTGGAACGAGGCATGCCGTAATGCAATACGCGAGCGGAGACATGCTCTCCGTGTTTTCCACCACCATCCTACTTTGGTCAACTGTATCTGCTATAAGCAGTTCCGTGCACGATGCCGTCATGTCATCCGCGATAGCAAGAAGGCGAGCTGGAAATTCTTTATTAGCTCATTTAACACCTTCACTCCCTCCTCAGAAGTTTGGAGTCGGTTTCGACGGTTCTCAGGCGCGCCTAGTTTCTCCCCGGTCTCTGGGCTCACTGTCGCGCATGATACATTCGTGGACCCCGTCGCAATTTCTAACTCGTTGGGTCAGCACTTTTGCTGAGATTTCGAGCTCTTCCAATTACTCGCCAGCGTTTCTCCCGAAGAAACATGCAGCGGAAGTGCGACCTCTTGCTTTCTCCTCTCAAAATCGCGAAAGCTATAATACTGTTTTCTCCTTGCGGGAACTCTCTTCTTCTCGCTCCTCCGCCCCAGGACCGGATGGTATCCACTTCCAAATGTTGCTGCATTTATCAACCCATTGTCTGCGTTACCTCCTTCTCCTTTATAATCGAATTTGGACCGGCAGTACTTTTCCCAGACCATGGCGGGAAGCTATCGTCGTTCCTGTTCCGAAACCTGGAAAGGACAAACATCTCCCCTCTAGCTATCGCCCCATTTCTCTCACAAGTAGTGTCTGTAAGGTTTTGGAGCGTATGGTGAATTACCGTTTAGCGTGGTGGCTGGAATCCCGCAGTCTTTTAACACCTGCCCAATGCGGATTGCGAAAGCATCGTTCTGCAGTTGACCATCTTGTTGCTCTCTCCACTTATATCATGAACAATTTTCTCCAGAAACGCCAAACAGTAGCAATATTTTTTGATCTGGAGAGAGCATACGATACCTGTTGGAGGACAGGCATCCTCCGCACACTGTTCTCTTGGGGCTTTCGAGGTCGGCTACCCCTTTTTCTTCGCAAATTTATGGCAGAGCGCACATTTAGGGTGCGGGTGAACACTACTCTCTCCCGCACTTTCTCCCAAGAAAACGGGGTACCCCAGGGCTCCGTGCTGAGTGTTGTACTGTTTGCTCAGATTCTCTCAGCTCTCTCCTCAGTCTCCAAGCTCTTTATCCTGTGCACCCTCTGGTCCACCGGATTCAGGACTGTCTTCGCTTGCTCCACCTGGGGGGAGTCTCG
Source organism: Schistocerca americana (assembly GCF_021461395.2). Lineage (NCBI taxonomy): Eukaryota > Metazoa > Arthropoda > Insecta > Orthoptera > Acrididae > Schistocerca > Schistocerca americana. Next base: position 231,946,534 of record NC_060125.1, on the reverse strand, counting down.
GTGGCGTTCCTCTGGCTCCCGGGACACGTTGGTATCTGTGGAAATGAGGCGGCCGATATTGCAGCCAAGGCTGCAGTCTCTTTTCTTCGGCCAGCTATTCAATCGGTTCCTTTCGCCGATCTACGGAGCGTTTTATGTCGTCGTGTTGTTCATTTATGGCACGCGCATTGGTCAACACTTCCCCATAATAAATTGCGGGACGTGAAAGCTCTTCCTTGTGCTTGGACCTCTTCCTCCCGAATGCGTCGTCGGGAGGAGGTAATTTTAACTAGACTCCGGATAGGGCACTGTCTTTTTAGCCATCGACATCATTTAAGCGGCGATCCTCCCCCACTCTGTCCCCACTGCTCTCAGCTGTGGACGGTAAGACACCTTTTAATTGAGTGCCCCTATTTTAATCCGTTACGCTCCCGTCTACAGCTATCGCCTGATCTATCGTCGATTTTAGCAGATGACACGCGCTCAGCCAACCGCGTTCTCCAGTTTATTAGTGCCAGTGAAATGACGTCAGTCATTTGAAGCTTTTTTTTGGGGACTACCAACCACTTTCTGTAGTGGATTTTTAAGCCTTCCTTCTGCTTTTAGTTTCTCCAATTTTGTGACTTTGTTCCCATTGCTGCTGGTTTTCAATTTCGGTTTTTTCTGTTTCCTAAGTCACGGGCTGGGCGAAGAAAAAAAAAAAAAAAAAAAAAAAAAAAAAAAAAAAAAAAAAAAACACACTCAGAGCGACCTTTACAGAGTGAAGTACCTGTCGATGTACATGCAGATTTTGTGTTCTGCAGTTCGACATGTCCTTGGAGATGCAAATGGACTTCCTCTGGCCACAGAATGTCCCATGGCTATTTGTTGCCCACGTCCATGCAAACAAGAAATTCCAGAGTGAACTTTTCTCTTACTGACAGGTCAGTGGGATGGAAATCATGAACATGGGTGATTCTGTATAGATAGCAATGCAGGATGTTTCATAGGATTTTATGCACCTTGCTAGCACAAATGTCCACTGTTTGGGCAATTCCCTGTGCATTGCATATTTGCACATCACCACTCGACACCTCTTGCAGTGCTGTGTCCACACCTTCGGCAGATGTTGGATCAACTGCATTCCTCCCTCTGCCACACTGCACTTCAAAAAGACCTATCTTTTCGAATGTTGTAATCGTTTTCTCCAGACCCTTAACAAACATCAGACCAATGACTTTTTTTCTTACCCATGAGTGACCAGATGTTCTGCAGGGTTACTAGTGCACATTCACTGTTCTTGTAAAAGAGCTTTACCAGCAGCATGCCATCCTTCATGGGAACAGTCATATTTGGCATCTCGGACACAAACTGAGCAACAGCCATGTGCAATGTTCACATTCTGATGCTTACAGTGCCATCTCTTGGCCAGACTTTTGTTAAATATTTTTTGTTCCATGACATTTTCCCCTGTGTCAGTAATGTGCAGTTCAAATGTGACGTCATACCAACAAGTTATTCTTTTTCTACAGCATTTTGGAACTGGAACTGTACATTGATTTCCAACACAGATTATTCTGGTCTTGTTGCCAGGGTGCCACAATGCACTGTTTCTCTTTAAATAACTGTGCGAGCTTAGATTTGCGTTTGCGTAATTCGTCATGGGTGTAACTTTCTGCAGCTGAAATAGCAAGTACATGACCATTGTTCAGCAGGAGAAGCAGACTTTGTACATGATGTTCCTTTCAGCAAATATTACTTTTTAAATAAACACAAATTTACAGCTCTGAAGATAATCTCGCTATGTGCAAGAACTTCCTGGATCTCAAACTTTACAGTATAGAAAACATTACTTGCATGGACATCTTGATTTCGTACATCTGCTCTACTGTGGGATGCCAGCTTAAGGAGAATACACAAAGTCCACTCATTGTTCTTTTGACAGCCACATGCATATCATTCACCATCTCTCTATCTATGCCCCATGCTTTGTTAAACACCTATTATGTAGAAGTAACATTCAATCAGGTGCTGGAAGGTTTCTTGGAGAATGGCAGTCCATTTCTCATGGAGTGCTGCACTGAGGAGAGATATCGATGTCAGTTGGTGAGGCCTGGCATGAAGCCTACATAACAAAACATCCCAAAGGTGTTTTATAAGATTCAGGTCAGTACTCTGTGCAGGTCAGTCCATTACAGGGATGTTATTGGCATGTAACCACTCTGCCACAGGCCATATATTATGAACAGGTGCTCGATTGTGTTGAAAGATGCAGTCGCCATCCCCAAATTGCTCTTCAACAGTGGGAAGCAAGAAGGTGCTTAAAACGTCAATGTTGGCCTGTGCTGTCACAGCGCCACGCAAAACAACAAGGGGTGCAAGCCCCCTCCATGAAAAACATGACCACACCATAACACCGCCACCTCTGAATTTTACTGTTGGCATTACACACGCTGGCAGATGACGTTCACCAAGCATTCATTATACCCACACAATGTCATTAGATTGCCACATTGTGTACTGTGATTTGTCACTCCACACAATGTTTTTCCACTGCTCAATCGTCAAATGTTTACACTCCTTACACCAAGTGAGGCATTGTTTGGCATTTACCGGCATGAGATGTGGCTTATGAGCAGCCACTCGACCATGAAATCCAAGTTTTCTCACCTCGCGCCTAATTGTCATAGTATTTGCAGTGGACTCTGATCCAGTTTGGAATTCCTGTGTGATGGTCTTGATAGATGTCTGCCTGTTACACATTATGACCCTCTTCTACTGTCGGCAGTCTGTGTCAGTCAGCAGACGAGGTTGGCCTTTATGCTTTTGTGCTGTATGTGTCCCTTTATGTTTTCACTTCAGTGTCACAGCAATAACAGTGGATCTACGGACGTTTAGGAGTGTGGAAATCTCGCGTACAGACGTATGACACAAGTGACACCCAATTATCTGACCTCGTTCAAAGTCCATGAGTTCCGCAGAGAGCCCCATTCCCCTCTCTCATGATGTCTAATGACTACTGAGGTTGCTGATATGGAGTACTGGCAGTAAGTGGCAACACAATGCACCTAATATGGAAACCGTATGTTTTTGGGGGGTGTCCAGATACTTTTCATCACATACTGTAGCATGTAACATGGCGGTGTGTAATGTAACATGTAAGAACCAGCATGCTCTAATTGAGTTTTGAATTCAGAGAGCTCATCCACACATGGAGCACCCTGTCCTTCAGCATGACAATGCCGTACCCTGCACGAGCACTACAGCATCAGCAACAATCCGACATCTTGGTTTTACTGTCATAGATCATCCTCTATACAGTCCCCACTGGCCCTATCCGATTTTCACCTGTTTCCAAAACTGAAAGAACATCTTCAAGGACTTCACTTTGATGGGGAGGGACAGTGAAAGCAGAGATGAGGTTGTGTCTCTCCCAACAAAGTCGAACATTCTACAGTCATGGTGCCAACAAATAGGTCTCTCATTGAGAGAAACATGTTCATCATCATACTGGCTATGATGAGAAATAAATATGTAAAAAAGAAGAATAAAGGTGTAGAATGTTAATAAACTTTGCTGTATTTAATAAGCTTAAACAGGATTTTGAAAATCCTTGGAAGGTTTCAGTTTCGTATACAATGAATTTAGCAGTGAATTGGTGGTTATGTATTCCGGAAACTTGGCAGTGATATCCTGTTTGGAATTTTTTTTTCCCTATAACTGCAGTAGTTACTTCTGTAATTAATAAAATAGTTCACCATTTTATACTTTTGACCTCTTTGTTCTAAGGAAGTGTTGATAGTTCATGGTCCTGATGTAAATATAACTCATACACATTCTATTTAGTTTTTCTCCTTCAACATGGTGTATATTGCCTGCATTAATAGCAAAATTCCACTGTTTACAAGTTTGTTAAAAAAGTCTGTTAGTGAGAATAACCTCAACAAAATAATAGTTCGTATCTTGAACTTCCGAATAGTTGCAGGGAATCAGTCAGTTGTAATCCTTGCTTTCTTTTTTTTCTCCCCCCCCCCCCCCCCCCCACATACACACACACACACACACACACACACACACACACACACACACACACACAGCCACCACCACCACAGCAAGGGGAAACTACAGCCATAACTTTTCCCGAGGACATGCAGGTCTACTGTGTGGTTAAGTGATGATGGTGTCCTCGTGGTTACATATTCCTAGTCTGACCTCTGGGTAGGGACTACTGAGGGGGATGTTGTCATCAAGAGAAACAGAACTGGTATTGTACCTATCAGAGCATGAAATGTAAGATCCCTTAATTGGACAGATAGGTTAGAAAATTTAAAAGGGTATATGGATAGATTGAAGTTAGATAAAGTGGGAATTAGTGAAGTTCAGTTGCGGGAGGAACAGGACTTCTGGTCAGGTGAATACAGGGTTATAAGTACAAAATCAAATAGGGGTAACACAGGGGTAGGTTTAATAATGAATAAGAAAATATGAATGCGGATAAGCTACTATGAACAGAATAGTGAACGCATTATTGTAGCCAAGATAGAGACAAAGCCCACACCTATCACAGTAGTGTAGGTTTACACGCCAACTAACTCTGCAGATGATGAGGATTTTGAAGAAATGTTTGATAAGATAAAATAAATCATCCTGACAGTTAAGGGAGCCAAAAGTTTAATCGTGATGAGGGGACTGGAATTTGTTAGTAGTAAAAGGAAGAGGTGGAAAAATAGTTGGTGAATATGGACTGGGGGAAAGAAATGAAAGAGGAAGCTGCTTGGTAGAATGTTGCACAGAACATAATTTAATCATCGCTAACACCTGTTTTGAGAACCATTGAAGAAGGCTGTATACGTGGAAGAGACCTGGAGGCACTGGTATGTTTCAGAGTGATTATGTAATGGTTAGACAGGGATTTAGGAACCAGACTGTAAATTGTAAGACATTTCCGAGAGCAGATGTGTACTCTGACCACAATTTATTGGTTATGAACTGCAGATGAGAACTGAAGAAATTGGAAAAAGGTGGGAAATTAAGAAGGTGGGGCCTGGATAAGTTAAAAGAACCAGAGATTGCGGAGAGCTTCAGAGGGAGCATTATACAATGATTTACTAGAACAGGGGAAAAGAATACAGTAGAAGATGATGGGTAGCTTTAAGAGATGAAATAGTGAAGGCAGCAGAGGATGAGATAGGTAAAAAGACAAGGCATAGTGGTACTCATTGGATAACACAAGAGTTATTGAATTTAATGGATGAAAAGAGAAAATTTAAAAATGCAGCAAATGAGGCAGGTGAAAGGGGGAATACAAACATTTAAAAAATCAGATTGACATGAAGTGCAGAATTGCTAAGCAGGAATGGCTAGAGGACAAGTGTAAAGATTTAGAAGCATATTTGACTGGGGAAAAAATAGATACTGCCTACAGGCAAATTAAAGAGGTCTTTGGGAAAAGGAGAAGCAGCTGTATGAATATCAAGAGTGCACATGATACACCAGTCCTAAGCAAAGAAGGGAAAGTTGAAAGATGGAAGGAGGGTCATTAAAGGGAGATGAGCTTGAAAGCAGTATTATAGAAAGGGAAGTGGACATCGATGAAGATGAGATGGGAGATATGATACTGCTTGAAGAATTTGACAAAGCACTGAAAGACTTTAAGTTGAAACAAGGCTGCAGGAGTAGGCAATATTCCATCAGAACTACTGATAGACTTTGGAGAGCCATGGCAAAACACTTCCATCTGGTGTGCAACATGTATGAGACAGGTGAAATACCCTCGGACATTCAAGAAGAATGTAGTAATTCCAACCCCAAAGAAAACATTTGCTGACAAGTATGAAAATTACCAAACAGTCAGTTTAATAAGCCATGGTTGCAAGATGCTAACAAAAATTCTTTGTAGAAGAATGGAAAAACTGGTAGAAGCAGACCTTGAGGCAGATCAGTTTCAGTTCCGGAGAAATGTAGGAACACACGACGCAATACTAACCTTAAGACTTATCTTTTAAGATAGATTAAGGAAAGGCAAACCTACATTTAGAGCATTTGTCGACTTAGAGAAAGCTTTTGACGATGTTGACTGGAATTGTCTGTTTGAAATTCTGAAGGTAGCAGGGGTAAAATACAGGGAGCAAAACGCTATTTACAACTTGTTCAGGAAGCAGACAGCAGTTCTGACAGTTGAGAGCCATGATAGGGAAGCAGTCGTTGAGAAGGCAATCCCCAATGTTGTTCATTGTACATTGAACAAGCAGTAAAGGAAACCAAAGAAAAGTTTGGGGTAGGAATTGAAAGTTCAGGGGAAAGAAATAAAAACTTTGAGATTTGCCAATGACATTGTAATTCTGTCAGAGGCAGCAAAGGACTTCAAAGAGCAGTTGAATGGAATGGACAGTGTCTTGAAAAGAGGATATATGCTGAACATCAACAAAATCAAAATGAGGCTAATGGAATGAAGTCAAATTAAATCAGTTGGTGCTAAAGGAATTAGATTAGGAAATAAGACACTTAAAGTAATAGATGAGTTCTGCTATTCGGGCAGCAAAATAACTGCCGATGGCTGAAGTATATAAAATGTAGAATGGCAATGGCAAGAAAATCATTTCTGAAGAAATTTGTTAACATTAAATATAAATTTAAGTGTCAGGAACCGTTTTCTGGAGTTATTTGTCTGGAGTGTAGCCATGTATGAAAGTGAAGCATGGACGATAAACAGTTTAAATAAAAAGAGAATAGAAGCTTTCAAGATGTGCTGCCACAGAAGAATGCTGAAGATTAGATGGGTAGATTATGTAACTAATGAGGAGGTACTGAATAGAATTGGATAGACAAAGATTTTGTTGCTAAACTTGATGAAAAGGATGGATCAGTTGATAGGACACATTTCTAAGACAAAGGACCACAAGTTTGGTATTAGAGGGAAGTGTGGGTTGGTAAAAATGGTAGAGGGAGACCAAGAGATGAATACAGTAAGTAGATTCAGAAAGATGTAGATTGCAGTAGTTATTTAGAGATGAAGAGGCTTGCACAGGACAGAGTAGCATGGAGAGCTGCATCAATCCAGTCTTCGGACTGAAGACCACAACAAACAATGTAAATATTGGGCGTATCAGCATTTTGTAGTTGGCACTTAGTCTCTTATGATAGAAGTATGGATTTAAAATGTCGCAGAATTAAAAAATAACATCGATTAGAAGCACTTACATGGGCCATAATTTCAATGAAAGTGCTTCCATTTACTTCTGTTTATGTCCAGATAAGTGAAACATTCCACTCACTCAAAAATCTTTCCATCAAGGATTACTGTAGGGTGTAAGGGTTGATTTGTACCGCTATACATATACTTGGTCTTTCCTTCATCAATTTTCAAGTCCATCTTCTCTGCACTCAGTTTTAGAGCTGAGAATGCACTTTGCAGATCTCTTAAATGTTCTACTCAATAGGTCTAAATTATCTGCATGTACCAACAATTGTACAGACTTATAGTACTTGTCTGGATACCTGATTCACACAACACAATTTCGAGTGCCAAATTGAAGAGTAGCTGGGAAAGCTCACCCAGTTCATGTGATAGCCTAGACTGCACTTGACAGCATGCTGGGGGTAGTCACCAATTTCCCAGGCATCTGAAATTCCCACTTTGCCTTATAAAGTTTAACCTGCTTTATTGTGTCATATGCAGATTTGAAATCAGTGAAACTTGGTGCACACCAGTATTAAATTCGTTGGTCTTTTCTGCTAGTTGCTGTGGCCTCTGTAGTTGCCGCATTAAAATATATCTACTGTCTTGTGTATCAGGCACACTACCCCTACATGCCATTTTTCTGGCAACTCTTCCTTTTTCCATGTGAGCCACAAAATCTTGTATACCCTGTGATTTATCTCAACTCCACCAGCTTTGAATAGTTTTGATGGTATATTATCAATTCCTAGTGCTTTATTGTCCTTTAGTTGGGCAATTTCTTTGCATACTCTTCCTTGAGAGAGATGAGGGACTATGGCCTCATTATCTCCTTCTGAGTTCATTAGGATCTCTTCTACAGGAGGCTCTCGAGCATCCAACAGTTCACTAAAATACTCTACCCAGTGTTCCAATATCTCTTGGTCATGAGTTAGTAATTTGCCATTTTTACTTTTACGTACACTACTGGCCATTAAAATTGCTACACCACGAAGATGATGTGCTACAGACACGAAATTTAACTGACAGGAAGAAGATGTTGTGATATGCAAATGATTAGCTTTTCAGAGCATTCACGCAAGGTTGGCGCCGGTGGCGACACCTACATCATGCTGGCATGAGAAAAGTTTCCAACCGATTTCTCATACACAAACAGCAGTTGACCGGCGTTGCCTGGTAAAACGTTGTTGTGATGCCTCGTGTAAGGAGGAGAAATGTGTACTATCACGTTAACGGCTTTGATAAAGGTCGGATTGTAGCCTATCGCTATTGCGGTTTATCGTATCGCGACATTGCTGCTCGCGTTGGTCGAGATCCATTGACTGTTATCAGAATACGGAATCGGTGGGTTCAGGAGGGTAATACGGAACGCAGTGCTGGATCCCAACGGCCTCGTATCACTAGCAGTCGCGATGGCAGGCATCTTATCCGCACGGCTGTAACGGATCGTGCAGCCACGTCTCGATCCCTGCGTCAACAGATGGTGACGTTTACAAGACAACAACCATCTGCACGAACAGTTTGATGACGTTTTCAGCAGCATGGACTATCAGCTCGGAGTCCATGGCTGTGGCTACCCTTGACGCTGCATCACAGACAGGAGCGCCTGCAATGGTGTACTCAACGACGAACCTGGGTGCACGAATGGCAAAACGTCATTTTTTCAGATGAATCCAGCTTCTGTTTACAGCATCATGATGGTCACATCCGTGTTTGGCGACATCGCAGTGTACGCACATTGGAAGCGTGTATTCGTCGTCACCATACTGGCGTATCACCTGGCGTGATGGTATGGGGTGCCATTGGTTACACGTCACCTGAGACTTTATCTGTTCGCATTGACGGCACTTTGAACAGTGTACATTAGATCCCTGTGAAACCCTCCATATCAGCAGGATAATGACCGCATGTTGAAGGTCTTGTATGGGCCTTTCTGGCTATGGAAAATGTTCGACTGCTGCCCTGGCCAGCACATTCTCCAGGTCTCTCACCAACTGAAAACGTCTGGTCAATGGTGGCCAAGCAACTGGCTCGTCACAATACACCAGTCAGTACTCTTGATGAACTGTGGTATCGTGTTGAAGTTGCATGGCCAGCTGCACCTGTACACACCATCCAAGCTCTGTTTGGCTCAATGCCCAGGCGTATCAAGGCCGTTATTACAGCCAGCGGTGGTTGTTCTGGGTACTGATTTCTCGGGATCTATGCCCCCAAATTGCATGAAAATGTAATCACATGTCAGTTCTAGTATAATATATTTGTCCAATGAATACCCGTTTATCATCTGCATTTCTTCTTGGTGTAGCAATTTTAATGGCCTGTAGTGAGTTTTTCCAATTGTCTCCAATTCTTCAGTCTGTTTTCTTTTCCATTCTCTTTTCTTCTTCTGAAATCACTGTGACTGTTGTTTAGTGGTTGGAAGCTACTGCAGATATGAGCTGGCTGCACTTCCCAAGGGTCACATACAAGTCACGCCACGGGTATACCTACTACTGTATCTTTTGTGGACACTGTAGCCTCTCCACTAAAATACATCTCCTATCACTGCTCAACAATGAGACTGGCAAAACAATGGTAGGTATAAGAGTTCTGTACAAGGGAGGCAGGAGCCAGGAAGAACTCGAGGATCTACACTCGTCACCCGTACTGACAGGTAGAGGTGCGACTCGAACTGAAATTAAAACTGATCCAGTGTGATGTGTTTCACTTGTAGGGAAGCCTGCTGTGGCTCGTGTCAGGGGTATGCAACTACGGAATGGTAGGGTGTGTTAGTCATCAGTAAATCAAATGTACAGTGAATAGTGGTACCCCATAGGGAAGTGGTGGCAGGGGATGAGAAGGAACACCTCGTGTGCTGTGCATTTGTGTGCCAGATGGCCTCATCAACATATTGCAGAAGCTGTTGATGCAGTTGCTATGAGAACAGTGAGCTGCGGGCAGGTGATGATTGAGGAGAAAATTGGAACAAGTGATAGCTGTTGCCAGGGTCTCCAGCTTGTAGTGTACCGTGAGATTCTTAAGAATAACATGTTCCACTATTATCTCTTAGATCTGTGTGTGCCATTTCTGGTGTTTGTGCAGATTCTTGGAAAGAGAAGTGAACTGTGAACATCATTAAGGGGAGGCAGCGATTGCTCGTATCCACCTGATGTGGAGGCCTACTTACGGTTTGAATTTGCAGCTTAGTGCCTATTCTGTTGTAACATGTATGAACGAGAGCCTCTGCTAGAAGCCTAGCTACAGGAGAGTAGAATCATAGCGGTCTGTATATCAGCAACTGTATGTGTTTATGAAAGAAGCATTATATAGAAGAGTTTGTTAAGAGTGGTTACATTATTTCATAGAGAGTTGGAGTAGTTGTGTACTCTCTTACAGCCCTCGATCCTGTGCAAACTGAAATGAAGTCACACGGCCAGAAATAGTGGAACTGCATAGCAGATCCTCTGCAACAAGAAAGTACGAGGCAACAGTCAAGACTGAATATGTTAACATTTATTATGAACAGCGTCAGGGTGGCAGATCGTAAATGAATTGTTTGGAACAGAACTACCGCAAGAACCATCAATTATTTTACTTCAGGCTCTGAGACATACTGAGGTCATTCCGGTTCCTGGCAGAGGAGATTGAGGAGAACAGTCCTGCTCTCATGAGATTTCAGCGAAGTTCACAATCTGCAACATTCCAACCAGAACTGATTGTATCCCCTCTGGTTATTAGTTGAATGGAAGAGTTAAGCCAGAGACTTTGAAGATTATGTGAGGAACTATACTGCAACTTTCTTGACTTGGGCCATAGGTTTGAATACTGGGGTCCCCCTGAATGTATGCATGGGGTGCACACAAAGGTTTATTGTTATTATTATTATTATTGTTGTTGTTGTTGTTGTTGTTGTTGTTTTAATCTCTGTTTGTACAACCTTGATAATGATACCCGTAAGAGATTCCAAAGTGTTTTTGTGATGCCCCTCACATATGAGACTATTAAAAACGTAATGATGAACTGCCAGAGTATTTGCAACAAAGTTCCAGAGTTTGAAGTACTCCTAAAAAGTAGGTAGTTCATTCAACAATAATGAGAAATAGAAGACCGACCCAGATGGCTGCGTGTGTTAGCATGCCACTTCTGGGATTTGGGTAGGCTTGCTGGCCCGTGACTAAGTTAATACCAGGCAGGGAATGCACATATGGCCTCAGTTATACGGTCTGCAAACATTTGGAAAACGTTCACACACTTCCACAAGAGAAAACAGTAAATGCAGACAGTTTGGTCACACAAATTCCTACCTGGGACGGGAAAGTGGTGATGACAAGAAGGGCATCTGGCCACCATATACAGCTGACATTTCCAACCCAATGTTGACTCTGTGCAGATACAGGATAAATGCCAGGAAAGAGGAGGAGGAGATTAATGGGAAATTGAAATATTGTATTCTTCGCAGAAGATCAGAAACTCATGTCCACCAGTGGGGAAACTGGAGCTACTTGTGACTTTTTTGGGCAAGACTTGGCATAAGGACAGATGCAAACCTATAATTTGACCCTTCTAGCGACCACCAGACTCACTGGAAACTTTGAAGGAACATCAGCCCACTAGTACATTTGTTCTCCAGTCATAGTTTCATTAGATTACAGAGGTGAAACAGAAGATGAAGATCTCTTTAATGTTCTACAACTAACTTATTGGGTGTTGTGACGGAATATTATTTCTTGAAATAGAGAAAATTTGGATGAACTGAACTGACCAAAACTTCTGTCAGCTTCATCATGTAATGTAGTGATGATGATTCGAACTACATCATAGGTACACCTACAGAAAGAGGACAGAACGTAGCCAGTATCTCTTTTCCATATCTCTTAGTTCTCACAATGTAGGTTGTGATGACAGACTACTCTGTAGCATACCCCAAACTTTGCTAGGTTGGAAGATAACAATTTGGATAAGAGTTAGCGAGAGGACATTGAACACTGAAATCTGATATTTTTAGTGTATCTTGCTTTCAATCCTAGCCAAACCTCAAATGGGTCCCAATAAGTGACATAAATTTTGTTTATGTCCTTGAGCACTGGTTCAGCAAAGCTTAATTTCAGAAAAAACAAAAATTTTGAATTTTAGCCTTAGAAATCTTTTAATGAAACAAATTTTACTCCCTGAATTTGGCATCACACTGCTACCTGGCCTTAAGATTTATGTGCTTTCATGAAGTTTGCTATATTTTTGTCTAGATTTTTTGCAAATGCTCTTCTTGTTTTAGCTCAATCTCTGAAGCATCGGAAAGTTACACATTACGGTTTTAAATTTAGATACGATATCAATAATGTGGACAAGGATGATCCATTATCAAGAGAAATTCCCAGGGAATGTGACTTTATAACCTCTCGATTGAAAGAGAGGGGTTATAAGAAAGATATTTCTTTCCCAGACCAGCTTACGGTGAACCAGTATGCTCCTGGTCAAGGTAATGTATATTTTCAACATTCTTTAAAGTTTCCGTACTAAGCTAAACTTGTTCTTTATTTAGTAATGAAACTTGTGATTTATTTTACTGTGCAACAGGTATTCCACCTCATATTGATACGCACAGTGCCTTTGAAGAGCACATTCTGTCCCTTTCATTGGGTTCTACTGTTGTGATGGAGTTCGAACATGTTGATGGCCGCAGCACCAGTGTACTTTTACCTCAGAGGTCTTTACTCATAATGTCTGGTGAGGCAAGGTACTGCATGGCATTTGGTGTTCTTCTCATTATATTTATTCAGAAGGCAGTAAAATAACATAAATTTATATTTGAATATAAGGATAGGTTCCTGCTCACATAACACAAGAGGCACTGAGCACCTGAGTACCATGCAAAAAGGATGATGTACTTGTGTGTGTGTGTGTGTGTGTGTGTGTGTGTGTGTGTGTGTGTGTGTGAGAGAGAGAGAGAGAGAGAGAGAGAGAGAGAGAGAGAGGTGGGGGGGGGGGGGGGGGAGTTGAAGGATCTTTATTCAAAAGATAAGAGGTTTATCATATCCTCTGTTCTGCACCTCTCATACCAGATGAATAAGTTTCTATCCTGATACATATATATTAAATTCAGTCTTGTACTTCCAACTGATATATAGTTTCCTATTTTGGTCTTGTTATAGATATGCATGGAAACATGGTATTACTCCAAGGAAGACAGATATAATTCACTCTAAAGACGGGGGCCTTACAGTGATGAAACGCGGGACTCGAACATCTTTAACATTTCGTAAAATCCTAAAAGGAGACTGCAAATGCTCTTTTCATAACTTTTGTGACTCTTTCCAAAAGACCAACAACTTGCAACAGCAAGGAAATGAAGAACTGGCATCACAACTAGAAGAGTTACATGTGCATCAGGTGATTACTCTATCATCATCCAGTTAAATGTTTGGTAGCAGAAAATGTCATAGTTTATGCTGTCATCCACGATTTCCTCTCTCTGGTGATGGCATATTTTCAACCATTTGAGGTCTGTTTTTGAGCAACAAATTAATACAGCTTTTCTCTTCCACCATTAACAATGAACTCAGCAGTGCAAAATCTATCAGAAATAATTCAGAAGTTGCGCTCGCCCCATCTTCTGTGAATAGCATTTATAAGATAGGGCAGGTGTTGTGCCAAATTAATCTTAATTCGTATGATGTTTCTAATATTTTGACAAACATCTTGAAGTTCTGTTTTTTTTTTTTTTTTTTTTTTTTTAGTTATCATTATTAATTTAGTTATTAATTAAATATGTATTTTCAGACAAACATTGATGAAATAGCAAAGCTGTCAAAGGTTTCTATGTTCAGGTCTATGAAAAGATAGCTAACCACTTCAGTGAAACACGCCATAAGCCTTGGCCTAATGTCGTTGCATTCCTAACATCTCTACCTCGTGGTGCCATCCTTGTTGATGTAGGATGTGGTAATGGAAAGTACCTTGCACATAATTCAGATGTATTCAAGGTAGGTACCTGTGTTCTAGTGTGTTATCAACCATATGATACATTGTTGTGTTGCTGACTGGATATTTACTTATCTGGAAAGCAGATGAAATACTGTGGCTGGAAATGGGCCAGACCGTATTATCTAGTTTAATGGCACCTATGAGTTTATAAAGTAAAGAAACAAATCTTGATCTGAAAGTGAATTACATTATTTTTGTTTTAAAATTTCATATCTATGGCAATATGAGACCTTTATCTGTAACACACTACTGTTAAATAATTTTAGGTTGGTTGTGACCAGAGCATCAGCTTGACGAGAGTATGTCAAGAAAAGGGATTTGAAGTCTTCAATTGCAGCTGCCTTAGGATTCCATTGCGTTCAGACATTGCTGATGGATGCATTAGCATTGCTGTGATTCATCACCTTTCCACACAGGTAACTTATTACTCACATTTTCAGTGGCTGTCTACGTGTTACAGTTTCCATAACAATGATAGTTCATATAAGAATATGTTTTAAAAATTTATTTAAGGAATCATGAAATTTTAAGTAACACATCAAAGTCCGTACATTCTCAGCTGAAAGTAGGTGTAAGTAATGGAAAGTAGTGCAACACATTGTGAAATGCCCATTATTACAATGTCAGATGGAAAGGGGCCATCATAGTTGGTTGGCTAAAATGGGGTGCCTTTTTTTATCGCAATCTCCAGGTGACGCATTTGCTGCCACACTTTGTTTCCATATTGCTAAAGTGGTGGGATATCAGATCTGTCCCTGCTTAACTTGCCCATAGGAACGGCAGTGGGGGTGGGGGGTGGGGGGGGGGGGTGGGGGGGGGACTGTGGGACCAGTGAAATGGGAAATGGACGGGCTGGACAGGCGAGGCGGGTGCCCTGCCAATGGCCCAGTGATAGCTGACAGTCGAGCAAGGCCCAGTGACTTGTTCTTCTGTTGGGTAAGGGACTACCACAGGTGGCAGCTGTTGTATCCTGTAGTGATTTGTGGCTTCCAAGGCAGAAAACAGGGAAAGGAATACACAACAGTATTTAGACAAGAATTGTTTACTTAATTTCAATGGGGTGCAGTGGAACACAAGTGCAGGCAAGACCAGTGTACAGTCTGGAATAATCCAAGTCTGTATTAACACTGTAGTATCAATAGAGAGGCTGAGTATCCATAGTAGTAGTACACATAACTGAAGGGACCAATGATAACTTGCAGTGGCCTGTTATACTACTCTCCAGTAGCAGTGCTGCCAGCGCTGGATGGGCGAGGGGGGGGCGGTGTCTGTGTAGCCTGTCTGCTGTCAGTGGGTAGTAGTAATCAAATATCTGGTGCCAACCTCTGAAATAGGAATTGATCTGCCAGCATGGTGTCTGTGGTGATTAGAATTGTTTTGATCTCCATAGGTTCCCTGACAGTCTATTGTCACATGGTTTCCAGAATCAAGTACCAGTTACAAGTGCAGGGTCATGAAAAAGACATAAAACTCCACACTGAAAGCATGTATGTTGCACACACATATATGTACAGTATATACAGAACTGAAGTGCCTGCCTCGGCAGAGAGTTCTCCTATTTCTGTGTAAATTGAATATTCTTGCAAATTAAAATGTTTCATAAATGAGTAAGTCCCAGAACACTACAGAAGTATGAAATGTCAAAAGCTTCTGATATTTGACATTATTTTTGCTTATTTCCACCATAAATCATAAATTATTTCTAATGAAAGTTTGTCGTGCTGATTTTAAATATGGAAACTGATTTGCTCTTTGTCAGGTTTCGACTA
The DNA here is from genome assembly GCF_021461395.2 of Schistocerca americana. Lineage (NCBI taxonomy): Eukaryota > Metazoa > Arthropoda > Insecta > Orthoptera > Acrididae > Schistocerca > Schistocerca americana. The sequence continues at coordinate 231,930,670 of NC_060125.1, read as the reverse complement.
TAATGAAAAAAAATAATATTTTTTGTGCAACATTGTCCATTGGAATTTTATTCATTGTTTTTGTTTGTGTTTTGATATGTATGCAGTTATGTAACAGACAAATCCTGTCAGAAGACTTTTACACCATTCATGATGAAAGCATATGAACCATACTTTGATTCAAAGGTGTTTACTGACAAGCAGTGGGCACCACAGTTCCTCTGTTTGACATTTGTATGCATCTTTTGCGATTGTTTAAAGAACGTGAAGGATAACAATGTGTGGCATTTGGAATCCGTATGATATGGCACGAGTCCAGACATACGCTGTCGATTCTGTCACATACGTCACCAGATTCTCGTACCAAACCTGTGCATGTTTAAAGTACCCAGACATTCTCTCTGTTTCTACACCAGTTCCATATGGTCTCTTTGTTTGTTCAGCCTTGCAAAATGCACAGTTGATGAAAAATGGAAGTAAGTAGTGCTCTTTAATTTCCTTCCTACAACTCATATTCTGTCTACCAAACTGTTAAAGATATCCATTAGATAAATGATGTGGAACTTCCCAAGTTGTACTAAAGTGTCTAACATTAATAAAAGGCCAAGCAGAACTACTTGGTTTACATCATAATGAGTGTCATTTGCTTGTACCTGGTACAACTACTCCCAGTTTTGGCACAGACGTGAGACACTTATTTGCAATGAGTGGCACAGACGTTCAGTGTCTTACGTCATGACTTGGGGTAAAACACAGTGGTGAAGCATGGTGATAGTTCATTGATTCATCTAAGAATTTTTGAGGCAGTATTATTGCTACACAATGGCAACAGATATAAGCGAGTGCCAGATGCATAGGTATACAAAGGAGAGGTATAAAAATGTGTCATTATTTCTTGAAAATATATACTATCGGAGTAAAACTGGCACATCTATAGTGACTTGAAAGTAATTGATATTCTCATGTGAATGCAGATAGGATGCACCAAATACTGCTGTTCCATCGCAAATAGACAGAATGCACCCCCTCATAATAAAGAAAAATGACACTGTATGGTTCTAGAGACCTTTTCAAGTCTCAAACATTTATGATGTATGTATGCAGACTGAAGTTCTGAATAAAAATTTGTACCAAGGCTTGGATTTGAACCCAGGTCTCTGACTACAAACCTGTTAAATATGAGTGGACTGAAGCATAAATGGGAATTTGGATCGAAGAGGGAGGCGTGCTAGGGTAGTCCGTGCAATTTTGGAAAGCTACTGTGCCAGGGTGGCATAGTGCTTATCGCATCTCCCTAGTGAGCAGGAGACCCAGATTCAAATCCCAGCCCTGGTACAAATTTTCATTTGGTGCTTCAGTCTGCATATATACAGGGTGGTCCATTGATGGTGACCAGGCCAAATATCTCATGAAATAAGCATCGAACAAAAAAACTGCAAAGAATGAAACTCGTCTAACTTGAAGGGGGGAAACCAGATGGCACCATGGTTGGCCTGCTAGATGGCGCTGCCATAGGTCAAACGGATATCAACTGCGTTTTTTTTTTTTTAAGTAGGAACCCCCATTTTTTATTACATATTCATGTAGTATGTAAAGAAATATGAATGTTTTAGTTGGGCCACTTTTTTCGTTTTGTGATAGATGGCACTGTAATAGTCACAAACGTATAAGTACATGGTATCACGTAACATTCCACCAGTGCAGATGGTATTTGCTTCATGATAGTTACCCGTGTTAAAATGGACCGTTTACCAATTGCAGAAAAGGTCGATATTGTGTTGATGTATGGCTATTGTGATCAAAATGCCCAACAGGAGTGTGCTATGTTTGCTGCTCGGTATTCTGGACGAAATTATCCAAGTGTCCAGACTGTTCGCCGGATAGTTACATTATTTAAGGAAACAGGAAGTGTTCAGCCACATGTGAAACGTCAACCATGACCTGCAACAAATGATGATCCCAAGTAGGTGTTTTAGCTGCTATCGCGGCTAATCCACACATCAGTAGCAGACAAATTGCGCGAGAATCGGGAATCTCAAAAACGTCGGTGTTGAGAATGTTACATCAACATCGATTGCACCTGTACCATATTTCTATGCAGCAGGAATTGCATGGTGATGACTTTGAATGTTGTGTACAGTTCTGCCACTGGGCACAAGAGAAATTACGGGATGATGACAGATTTTTTGCACGCGTTCTATTTAGCGACGAAGCATCATTCATCGACAGCGGTAACATAAACCAGCATAATATGCACTATTGGTCAACGGAAAAACCACAATGGATGTGACAAGTTGTACATCAGCAACCTTGGTGGGTTAATGTATGGTGCGGCGTTATGGGAGGAAGGATAATTAGCTCCCATTTTATTGATGGCAATCTAAATGGTGCAATGTGTGCCGATTTCCTACATAATGTACTACAAGGTGTTTCACTGCATGACAGAATGGCGATGTACTTCCAACATGATGGCTGTCTGGCACATAGTTCGCGTGCGGTTGAAGCGGTATTGAATAGCATATTTCATGATAGGTGGATTGGTTATTGAAGCACCATACCATGGCCCGCACATTCACCGGATCTGATGTCCCCGGATTTCTTTCTGTGGGGAAAGTTGAAGGATATTTGCTATTGTGATCCACCGACAATGCCTGACAAAATGCGTCAGTGCATTGTCAATGCATGTGTGAACATTACGGAAGGCGAACTATTCGCTGTTGAGAGGAATGTCGTTACACTTATTGCCAAATGCATTGTAGTCGACGGACATCATTTTGAGCTTTTACTGCATTAATCAAGCTGTAACAGCATGTGTTCTCATAAATTATAAGTTCTCAAAGGTACATATATCACATTGGAACAACCGAAATAAAATGTTCAAATTTACCTACGTTCTGTATTTTAATTTAAAAAGCCTACCTGTTACCAACTGTTCTCCTAAAATTGAGTCATATCTTTATGACTATTACAGTGCCATCTATCACAAAGCGAAAAAAGTGGTCCAAATAAAACATTCATATTTCTTTACGTACTACATGAATATGTAATACAAAATGGGGGTTCCTATTAAAAAAAAACAAAAAAAACAAAAAAAAAAACGCAGTTGATATCCGTTTGACCTATGGCAGCACCATCTGGTTTCCCTCTTCATGCTAGACAAGTTTCGTTCTTTGTAGTTTTTTCGTTTGACGCTTATTTCGTGAGATATTTGTCCTGATCGCAATGAATGGACCATCCTGTATACATAACATAAAAAAGAAATCACTAATCAGAGATAGAAAGCAGACAGGAAATAAATACTTCCTTAATGTGCTGTCAGTTGATCATGTCAAAGGTGTCATGCTATCATTTCTTTAAAGTTGTGCCTCACGAATAATTCCCTAAGGGACTCTAAACAGAGACTCAGATGTTGTGAAACAAGTGACTTTTTTCAGCCACTAGTAATTAATGCAGAAATGCCACCTGTTATCATTCTCCTTCTTGAGGACTACATAGAAAGACCAATGACTTTCTGACAGGTAAATTATGTTGTCTTGTAGCAATCGTCTCCAGTTCTTAGTGAATTAGCCATCATTCAGATGACGAACCCACTAGGAGCACTGACTGATAGGCATTGATATTGTGTTTCACTTTGAGTCTGTCTTGTCACCACACCAGACAAAAATTGTCGCAAAATGCCCAACATTCACCATTGATGTTTCAGTCAAGCCAGGACCTGTTAAATGTGAATAGAAGATTCATCCAGTGTTCAGTTTGTAATGGTAGCAAAGTTTGATTTTCCACCAGTGGCACTCTTAGTTTACATTCCTAGACTGGTTCAACCATCCTTATGCACTTAACTTTAGAGATGAGTTCCAGCTGCTCATTACAATTGGTGACCCAGCATCCTCCTTGTGCATATTTCTTGATTTTAATGGTCACTGGCATACAGATTTCTTTTGTGAAGCTGAGGTCTTTTTTTGTACTTGACTAGAGCTTCACAGTCTGAGAATCCAGACTATTAACTAGATTTCACCCTGATGATAATGGCAAAATAAGTGTGTGTTCAATTCAATTTATAACATTATCCAGAGCAGTGGTTGTTGTATGAACTTGTATGAGTCTCTTCATCAATCTGGAACTCCAGTCCCCCACTTTCGATGAAAGCCTGTAATTTCTGGGTCAATTCCCACTCAGCGATAACTGTATATTTGTATTCTGGTAAAACAACAAATTTGAAGGGCTGTGTTCTCCCATTAACACCTATTCTTACAATACAGGTTGCTGTTAGTTGGGCTTATTTTTGACTTGCAACCTTCAACACAGTGATTTTTGAATCTAGAACATACCTTCTTCATCTGCGAATGATGTGCATCTGATATAATAGAAGTTGATGATCTGGAATTGACTAGTGGCTGGATAGGTTGGTCGATGGTGGTGATGGTGATGGTGATGGTGATGGTGATGGTGATGGTGATGGTGATGGTGATGATGATGGCTATAATGACGATGATGGGATTTCTCAACATCTTGGAAACTGTTGTCTGTTGAGGATTGTCATCTCCTGCAGGCTCACCTCCAAAAATGGCTACCTTGTTTAGTTTTTTATATTAGTGGCTAGAACATCTGTATGACAACAGGGAATGATTGATTATGTTGGAGAATGAGCTCAATGTGCTAAGCTTCGCCTTGTAGTCTTCTGCATTTGCCTAGCATGCCTAGCATTGTCCTGTTGTTTGACATCTTGCAGCATAATATGTGTTAAACTCTCTTATTCTTTCGTTACAGCAGTGCACAAAATCCTTAGATATTCACCAGGAAAAGATATCAATGTGTCGCTCTTAGTTCTCCATAGGTCAATTTTTCGGCACTGCTATTAAATTGACGAAGGACCCGGTTCTATCTGTATTCTTGATAATGCAGGATGTTGTTTCACGAGTGTGACATAAATCTGTGGAATCAGATTACATTCCTCCATATTGATCTGGCTTGTAGAGAGTGGTGCAGATGATTGACAAACCTCTTCGTGTTTAGTGATGTCACTTCCTCCTGAATTGGATACACATTAAATGCTGCTTCTTCTAGCCATCTGAATTTAACATTAACAGATGTCAGAAACCTTCTTATCATCTCTTGTGCATCTATTTGTCATATTAATGATGCGGAGTCCTGAAGAGCTTCTGTGACTGCTGTCTATATGGAAGCAGCATCCCCTGAAGAAAGGACATAGTACAGCCAGCCAGAGTGAATTTTCACTCTGCAGCAGGGTGTTCACTCACCAAAAACTTCCTTGCAAATTAAATATGTATGATGAACTGGAACCCAAACCTGGAACTTTTTCCTTTCACAGATAAATGCCCTACCAACTGAGCTATCCAGGCACAACTGACCTTCTCCCTTCATTCTTTTAGGAGTGCAGTCTCAAGAGGTATCCAGGAAAACTTCTGTGAAGTGTGGAAAGTAAGATACCAGTACTGGCAAAAGAAAAAATAAGGGCAGATTTTGAGTTGAGTCTCGATAGTTCAGTTGGCAGACCATTTGCCCCACGAGAAGCAAAGATTGCAGGTTGGAGTCCTAATCCAGCCCATGGTTTCAATCTGCCAGAAGTTTCATACTCAAAGTATTTTTAAAATGTTTTGAGAGCACTCACAATAGCAACTGGTCACCTGTTATAAATATTAAATAGGGAAACACTTTTGTACTCTTCTGCAAAATATTATTTAATTGATCATGAACTGGCTTTTGTGTTCTTAGGCCACCATTAGATGACAACTGAGTGTCGCAGCTATAGAAATTTTGGACAACTGCACAGATATTTCTGATATAGCTACAGTGTTTGTATAGAAAAGTATTAGTTTTTTACATGCAGAAGTTGTTAGATTTAATAAAACACAGAAAACATTACATTCAATAACAGATGAGTACTGAAGTTGAATTTATTATTGTAATCTAATTTGCATAACTGAAACTTAAGTTTACAGAGGCAGAAAAAGAAATTTCTTTGGTCATTTAGAACTAAGCCGGCATTTTGTGTCATATGTTTGTTTATTTCAAATATTTCCAGATGTTTCTTATGCATTTGTTAGGTTAACACCACTAAATTCAACTTTATTTCCAATATGTTGCTAAATGTAGTGATCTCTGGGAATAAAAATGTAATAATCTTCTTCGCAAACACCATATCTCATTATGTTATATACTTTCTATCTCCGGATCAGTAATACCTGTGTAGTCTGACATAATTTTCTCTGTGGCTGCAACATCCAGTTGTCAACTGACAGTGGCCTAAAAAAACTGAGAGCTGGTTTGTGAACACATAAATAATATCTTGTGGAACATAAGGAAAGTATGTTGTATTTAATATGTTGCCATGTTCTGTCAAGAACTGGTATAAACATTAGTTGATATAATCTACTACATTGATATAGCCTGAAAACTGTATTGCTTACCATGTAAAGTTCTGATTCAGCATTTAAGGGTAATTGCATCAGCTAAATTTATCTTTGAAATGAATGAGCCTCCTGTTAACTTAGCCAATACCTTTCTGGATGCAGAGTATGACAACTATTAACGTCAGATTCAGCATTGATATATACTTTAAAATTGTTACAAATCTGTATTGTACCACATGGCTTTTTAATTACCAATGTGAGCATCACCCATTGATTCATGCAATTGATGTTGTAACACCTGATGCCTCTAAATGTAATTGTCCAGACGATGAAGTTCTGCTTTCCATCATAGCAAACGCATGGAAGGATTACCTGAGTAAAAGCAAGGAGTTTTCAAGATTAAAGCGCTGCAAAGTTTTGGGTGCAGCCCCAGTTATAATAAAATAAGTCAGATTATTTCTTACGTAAATTATTAAATTCGTCGATAAAATGCTATTAGATATGATAAGTTAATCCTGTATTTGAAAATCAAAGCTAGTAAAGGTGTCTAGACCAAAAATCTTAGTTGCTGGTGGTGAAGATACTGCAAAAAGCATTACTGATGTACATAAATGTTAATAGTTGACATAAGCTGTTAACCTTATTAAAGCAGTAGGATGATTACTGTACATTACTAAATGAGGATTATTCGCCTTCAAAGATGATGAGCTGATATGTCAGTACTTCGACATTAATTAGGGATACAAAGTATTTGGGAAGCTCTTAAAAATCCACATTCATGGGTTGATCATCATTTCAGGTGGATTTGTTGTACTGACTGGTGGCACCTGTTCAGTGTGGTACTGTGCCCTGACAAAACCGTTGGGCTACTTGCCCACATTTGTTGCAAACAAGACACTTAGCAGTTTGCTGAGGAGAATTGCATCAGCTACAACTAACGAAAGAGTTGGTCTAGAATTGCTTTACCAATGCTGTGCTTTACGAACTGTCACCACAATTAATGCAACCAATACTGCCAGAATTGGAGGAGGAATTTATAACTATATGTTGTCTAGCCAAGTTTGTGTCCACATATGTGTGGTGGGACTGCCATGGAAACTACAAATGATGATGGTGTCGAGAATGGACTTTTGCCCTATCTAACTCATCGGGTGCATATGGTGCAGTTAACAAATCACTATCAGTGGCTTCTTGCGCTGCTGTTGCAAGTTCAAATGACTGATATAAACCACGACCCTTGCATAAAGTATAATCAGATTTTCTAAGAGCAGTAGCCCAAACTCCTGGTTGGGAGATCACACGAATGGGATGATCATGTGAGATTGCTAATAGGAAGACATAGACTTGTTGGGAAATTGCATTGCATTTGTAAATGCAATCACGTACAAGAGTGGTGCTATGAACTGTAAGTAGAGCTCCAGTGTTTGACGTACTTATCAAGTAGATGTGTGAACAGAAATTGAATGAATTCGGAGGTATGCTGCTAGGAGCAGAACAGGTCAGAATAACAGAAATGCTCAGGAAACAGATGGAATCCTTTGAAGAAAGTTTCCACAAAACTCTCTTGGGTAAACTTACCAAAACTGTATCAGAAGCAATTGTGCAATCATTGTGCTTACACCACATATATTTTGTGTTGGTATCATGAGAATGAGATAAGAGGGAGCAGGTACACGCAGAGACAAACAAGCATTCATTTTTCCCTTGCTTAATACATGAAGCGAATGCAAAAGAAAACTGACAGTATTGGTACAATATACCTTCTATCATACATTGTACAGTGGCTTGTGAAATATATATCTAGACGACACTTATCCTTTCCCTGCTTTCCAAGCTCTGCAAACTCAATTCCACTAGTTGTCCCATTCAGTCTGGTTACAAAGTTTCTACAGAAAGCATGTGTTTATTTAATAGCACTTTCAACCAGTTATCCTATGTCTCCCTTCGTACATCAAAGATACTACTCATTTTCTCCAGCCAGAGCATGATTTGTGTCTTTACCACCAGACTCCTTGTCACATTGGATGCTGCATCCCTGTACACCAAAATCCACGTGCCCATGGCCTTGGTGCCACACAGTTCTGCCTTTCATACCCAAACCCACCACCTCTTTTAATTCTTTAGAGGCATCACATTCTGAACTACAGTTATATCTTTTACAGAGGCTAAATCTCAAACAAATCTGTGGACCTGTCATGGGTATCCACACGGCTTCATATTATGCTGCCTTTGTTTATGAGCTAGCAAGAAGAATTGTTCTTATCTACGCAACACATAAAGCCCCCTGCCTGGCGTAAGATTCATCAGGTGACATCATAAGATATGGACCTATGTCAAGAACAGTGTCTTCACTTTGCTGTAGAATCACAACAGCTACTCTCAAATCCATGTTGAGTTGGCCTCATCAAGTTGAAGAACTGCCTTCCTAGATATTGATTTCCACCTCTCAGATGGCACAATAAATGTTCATATCAAATGCACCAATCACCAACAGTGCCTACATGTTGACAGATGTCATTCATTCCATGTCAAAAAGTACCTCCCCTTTCTGTGTTGGAATTCTGCCCCTTCTCCCTTTCCTTCCATTTTTTAATGCAAACAGAATATCTGGAGATAGCAACAGAGGTGAGCAGAAATAAAAATAAGATAACTTAGTATTGCAATTAACAGAGAGCATACAAAGGGTTCAGTTTTGAATTGCACAACTGTTGCTGCCACAGCCACATTCAGATAATGCGGAACTGATAACATTATCCTATTCTGTGCCTAACTGCCAATCACTTTGTTATTAACTAAGGTGCACTGTCCCATATTTCAAACATAATTCATTGAATATTATCTCCCCCCCCCTCTCTCTCTCTCTCTCTCTCTCTCTCTCTCTCTCTCTCTCTCTCTCTCTCTCTCTGTACTATAATGCACATTGTTTTTGTTCACAGGAACGCAGATTAAAAGCTTTGGAAGAAATGGCAAGAATACTAAAACCAGGTGGACGAGCATTGGTGTATGTCTGGGCAAAAAATCAAGAATGTGGAAGAGTAAAATCAAATTATCTGAAATTTACTAGTAAAAAGAAAAATAAATGTAAGAGCAGTGAAACAAGTATGATAATGAGTGGTGCCAGTGATACGGAACCTGAGTTAGTAGGTGTTGGAGATCATCATAGAAGTCCTGATTTTGACCCTTGTGATTGCAAAGGTCATTCCAAAAGTGAATCAAGTTGTTATAATCTTGTAGCTGATAGAGATTTTAACAAACTTTCACAAGATAGCTGCACCTCTGAGCTTTCTGTTAATAACACTGAAAATGGCTCGAGCAAAATTCTGAACTTGTCAGAAATTTCGAAAACTACAGAAACATGTCAGTTGCCAGAATTACCAGTTCACGTGAATCGAACTCAGTTCAAACACTCAGATGTTTTTGTGCCGTGGAAGCTAAAGCAGTCTCAGAGTAGTCAAGCACAAACTGTACCAGTGTTGTATAGGTACTACCATGTATTTGAGGAAGGAGAACTAGAAAAAATGTGTGCATGCGTGGAGGGCATTCGTGTTATCCGTAACTATTATGATCAAGGAAACTGGTGCATAATATTTGAAAAGATCTGACTCTCTATAGCAGATCACACTGTTGTAATTTTACAACTGAAGGGTTCATTGTTAGAACATAAGGAAACTGTTGGATCCACTTTCATATGAAGGCTCTGATTTTTTCATGAAGTTATATTGATATATGAATGCAAAAATTGGTTAAGTATAAAACAAATTTTGATATCATTTTCCAGTGCCTGTTGTTGGCTGTGTGCCATTGTCAAGTAACATCTCTTGCTGTCTCATGCCATTTTTTTCCAGTTGGAGCAGTCACTCATCACCTGCAGATTACTTGACAAGTTGAAAACTAGGTATTGAAAAATAAAAATTGGAGCCAAACAGACAGTGTTTCCTTTTCCCATTATCATATTCCACCAGTCATATTCTGTCATTAAGGAGTTGCGGAGTGAGTTAAGCTACATATTAAAAGGAAGACAGGCAGAAACTACTATGCTTCTGTATAGTATACCAACAATCAGTAATGACTATAATGGTAAGCTATCGACATTGTAAATTATGAGAATAACTTCTTGACTGTGAGTAAGAGCAAGACAGTGGCAATGAAGATGAGTAGGACACATACACGCGTGCACGCCCGGACACACACACACACACACACACACACACACACACACACACACACACACCTCTACCTGTGTAGTCTCATATCAAATGGTGAAAGTGCCAAACTAGAAGTTTTGAACAGAGTAACAAAAGAATCCAGATTCTTCCAGAAAGTATGAAACCTAATCTGGAACAAGGGAATCCTTACAGATAAACAGACTGTATATAAAACCAATCTCCTGCCAATCATGATGTATAATCTTGTCATAAATAAGAGAGAAGAGAGTCAAATATGAGCATGTGAAATGAAAGTCAGCTCTAAAAAAAAAAAAACCATGAGAGACAGAATCAGGACTGGATATGTAAGGAGACCTTGACCAGAGAAAGTAGGAGTGCTGTGAGATTGAAGTGGTTAGGTCATGTGAAGCAGGTGCACCCAACTTGAACTCCGCATCAGTATTTGGAGATGGAGGTTACCAAGAAAAAGACCCATGGAGCAGCCTAGGAAGAGGTGGGGAGACTAGGTTAATGAAGAGCTCAGGAGGAGAGGAGTAGCGTGGTATGTTGGGGAGAGACAAACCAGGACAAAAATCATTTTGGCGTATTGTTCTCAAAATTCCTACCCGGCTTGCTCGAAGGAAATTCTGATTTATTATTATTATTATTTCCTTCACTTTCTCAGACTTAAGTCCGGTTAAAAATGGAGTGACACGGACCTTGATCAAGCGTCACTTCCTTTTAACTGTACGGTATGTGTTATATTGCATTTAGGAACTTTCGGGTAATTGAACATGTATCAATAATTACGGATTTCTGTAGTTGTATATATATATATGTTTGGATGTAGCTGTATTGCATTGATGTACTGGTGGATATTGTGTGGTATGACTCCTGTAGTTGATAGTATAATTGGTATGATGTCAACTTTATCCTGATGCCACATGTCTTTGACTTCCTCAGCCAGTTGGATGTATTTTTCAATTTTTTCTCCTGTTTTCTTTTGTATATTTGTTGTATTGGGTATGGATATTTCGATTAGTTGTGTTAATTTCTTCTTTTTATTGGTGAGTATGATATCAGGTTTGTTATGTGGCGTTGTTTTATCTGTTATAATGGTTCTGTTCCAGTATAATTTGTATTCATCATTCTCCAGTGCATTTTGTGGTGTATACTTGTATGTAGGAATGTGTTGTTTTAAAAGTTTATGTTGTAAGGCAAGCTGTTGACGTATTATTTTTGCGACATTGTCATGTCTTCTGGGGTATTCTGTATTTGCTAGTATTGTACATCCGCTTGTGATGTGATCTACTGTTTCTATTTGTTGTTTACAAAGTCTGCATTTATCCGTTGTGGTATTGGGATCTTTAATAATATGCTTGCTGTAATATCTGGTGTTTATTGTTTGATCCTGTATTGCAATCATGAATCCTTCTGTCTCACTGTATATATTGCCTTTTCTTAGCCATGTGTTGGATGCGTCTTGATCGATGTGTGGCTGTGTTAGATGATACGGGTGCTTGCCATGAAGTGTTTTCTTTTTCCAATTTGCTTTCTTCGTATCTGTTGATGTTATGTGATCTAAAGGGTTGTAGAAGTGGTTATGAAATTGCAGTGGTGTAGCCGATGTATTTATATGAGTGATTGCCTTGTGTATTTTGCTAGTTTCTGCTCGTTCTAGAAAGAATTTTCTTAAATTGTCTACCTGTCCATAATGTAGGTTTTTTATGTCGATAAATCCCCTTCCTCCTTCCTTTCTGCTTAATGTGAATCTTTCTGTTGCTGAATGTATGTGATGTATTCTATATTTGTGGCATTGTGATCGTGTAAGTGTATTGAGTGCTTCTAGGTCTGTGTTACTCCATTTCACTGCTCCAAATGAGTAGGTCAATATTGGTATGGCATAAGTATTTATAGCTTTTGTCTTGTTTCTTGCTGTCAATTCTGTTTTCAGTATTTTTGTTAGTCTTTGTCTATATTTTTCTTTTAGTTCTTCTTTAATATTTGTATTATCTATTCCTATTTTTTGTCTGTATCCTAGATATTTATAGGCATCCGTTTTTTCCATCGCTTCTATGCAGTCACTGTGGTTATACAATATGTAATCTTCTTGTTTAGTGTGTTTTCCCTTGACTATGCTATTTTTCTTACATTTGTCTGTTCCAAAAGCCATACTTATATCATTGCTGAATCCTTCTGTTATCTTTAGTAATTGGTTGAGTTGTTGATTTGTTGCTGCCAGTAGTTTTAGATCATCCATGTATAGCAAATGTGTGATTTTGTGTGGATATGTTCCAGTAATATTGTATCCATAATTTGTATTATTTAGCATGTTGGATAGTGGGTTCAGAGCAAGGCAGAACCAGAAAGGACTTAATGAGTCTCCTTGGTATATTCCACGCTTAATCTGTATTGGCTGTGATGTGATATTATTTGAATTTGTTTGGATATTAAGTGTGGTTTTCCAATTTTTCATTACTATGTTTAGGAACTGTATCAATTTAGGATCTACTTTGTATATTTCCAATATTTGTAGTAACCATGAGTGGGGTACACTATCAAAAGCTTTTTGGTAATCAATGTATGCGTAGTGTAGCGACCTTTGTTTAGTTTTAGCTTGATATGTCACCTCTGCATCTATTATCAGTTGCTCTTTACATCCTCGTGCTCCTTTGCAACAGCCTTTTTGTTCTTCATTTATAATTTTGTTCTGTGTTGTATGTGTCATTAATTTCTGTTTAATGACTGAAGTTAATATTTTGTATATTGTTGGTAGGCATGTCATGGGGCGATATTTAGCTGGGTTCGCTGTGTCTGCTTGATCTTTAGGTTTCAGGTATGTTATTCCGTGTGTAAGTGTATCAGGGAATGTGTATGGGTCTGCAATGTAACTGTTAAATAATTTACAAAGATGAGGTGACTTACCGAACAAAAGCGCTGGCAGGTCGATAGACACACAAACAAACACAAACATACACACAAAATTCAAGCTTTCGCAACAAACTGTTGTGAATGTGTTGAGGTGAACTTCTTTAACCAGAAATTTGCTGTTTTATCATTTCCAGGGGCTTTCCAATTGTGAGTAGAATTAATTGCTTGGGTGACTTCATGTTGCAAAATTATCACTTCAGGCATTTGTGGTATCATCTTGTATGTGTCTGTTTCTGCTTGTATCCACCGTGCATGCCTGTTATGTTGTACCGGGTTTGACCATATGTTGCTCCAGAAGTGTTCCATGTCTGTTATGTTTGGTGGATTGTTTATTTTAATGTGTGTGTTATCTATTGTCTGGTAAAATTTCTTTTGGTTTGTGTTGAATGTTTGGTTTTGTTTCCTTCTATTTTCACTTCTGAGTCGTTTGGCTAATGCTTGTAATTTCTGCTTCTTTTTGTCTAATTGCTCTGTCGCTTCTTGTTGTGAGATTTTACCTAACCTTTTTCGTTTTTTTTTTTTTTTTTCTCCGAGATTTCATTTCTTATAAATTGTGTTAGCTGTCCGATGTCTTTTCTCAGTTTTTCTATTTTGATCTGTAGCCTGTGTTGCCATGCTGGTTTTGTGGGTTTCTTCTGTGTGTTGGTTGGTTCTGATCTCTGCCTAGTGTGTATATGTAGTGTAGTGAGTGCTCCTATATAAACCAGTAGTTGTATCTCTTCCATGGTTGTGTTTTCATTTATTTTGTTGTGTATGATTGTGTTGATAGTTTTTATTGTTGTTTCGACTTGTGGGTTATTTGGTGGTCTATGCAAGAATGGTCTAATGTCTGTATTTGTGTCTTTGTATTCTATATATGTTAGCTGAAATTTTTCTTCTATATCTAACATGTGTGTCACTTCGTGTTCTATTTGTGCTTGTTCTGGTGACTGTCTTAAGATTTCGTTTTCCTCTGATTGTTTAATTGGTGCGTGTTGTTCTTTGTTTGTTTGCTCTGGGATGTTTGAGTCCATTACCGTATTTTCTTCTTCTTCTGATTGCACATTATTTTGTTCCAGTATTTGTTGTACTTGTTGTTTGATGTTTTCTAATTCTGACTGGGGTATCCTGTTATTTTTTATTATTACACGGATCTGACCAGCTAGTCGTTGTTCTGTTAAAAATTTTAATTCTGGGTATCTGGTAATAAATGTTGTGTATACTTGTGATCTGTATCCAGTTGTGTTGGTTCCTAGGTTTGTTGCTTGGTAATAACAGAACATGAGGTGTCGATTAACTTCATCTGACCATCTCATCCTCTGTCTTTGTTTTCCTTCTAGGGTGGTTGCAGGAAGCATATCCTGCAAAACACCTCTATTTGCATTTAAATCATTTTACAGTTGGTTAGCAGTGTCGTTACCATTGTGGGCGGGCATAGGGTTCAAGCGTCGTCCCCGACCATGACGGTGCTTGTCCGAGGCTTCTTTAGTTCTGTCCTGAACCAACTAATCACACTAAAAGGGAGGTTAGCCCTATTAGTGGTTTGTTCTTTTCGTCGCCTTTTACGACTGGCAGAACATACCGGAGGCCTATTCTTTTCCCGGGCCTCCACGGGGTTTATTATTATTATTATTATTATTATTATTATTATTATTATTATTAGTAGTAGTAGTAGTAGTAGTAGTAGTATGACAACTTCTAGATATATGTGTGTGTATGTAGTTAACACTAAGTAAACACTTTAGGGTTAAAGGAGACCACTCACCACATAGTAAAAGGCATCACGCACACAAAAAAAGCTGGTGAACGAGGTTAAGGAATAGTGTTGATTAAGGTGGATGCCCATGGTCTTCTTGCTGCTGAGGTATATACATTGTGCTAAAACTTTCCTTATCATATTTATACTTAACACTAAGATTTCATCTAACTTTACAAGGATAAATAATTGAATTAATGTTATTAGGTGCACTAATAAAGTGTAGTAATCTATCACACACAGAATATTGTATTACAAAAAAGCTAACATCTACCCAGCATGTTGGGTTAAGAAAGAAGTCTGCATTGAAATAAAACTATAAAAAGTGTTTATTTTAAATCCAAATGAACATCAGCAGTTGCAGTGAATGCTAGCAGGATCACTGAAACAATACAAATAAAATGGAAAATTAAGAACTCTCACAGAATCCTTGATAGTTTACGTTCATAGCTGGACGCTTTTACTGCAACTATGACATTTATTTATTTATCAGCTCTTTTTCTTGATAATAGTACTGAGTGCTATGGATATTGAACAGTACAAATAAATTGAAACTGTACAAAACTTTTGCTTAAGTAATTCCTTTAATGGGTTCATGAGTTAAACCTCTTATAATTCTAAATCTCTTTATCAGTAGCTTGTACATATTAGTGAAACATCCATGAATATGAAATTGAAGCAGTACTTTAAAAGTCTATATATTCACCGAATGTGCTTGTTTTATATCTTTTATCAAAATGCAGGTGAAGACAAGA
This sequence comes from Schistocerca americana, assembly GCF_021461395.2. Classification (NCBI taxonomy): domain Eukaryota; kingdom Metazoa; phylum Arthropoda; class Insecta; order Orthoptera; family Acrididae; genus Schistocerca; species Schistocerca americana. The sequence continues at coordinate 231,914,754 of NC_060125.1, read as the reverse complement.
GGTTGACTATCAAAATTATGTATATTTTCCACTAAAAAAAAATATTGTAGTTAGAAAATGAAGAATACACACAATAATTTGTGGATTGAATTAATAACTAATGAAGTACAATTATCTGCTGATGAGCTCAAAGTGCCAGATAAAGGAATTAAGCATACTAAACCACACAGGATCTCCAACAGAAACATATTAAAAGTGAATCTGCTGTGGAAGACAGTGACTCAACATAACATTTGGTGCTGTAACTCAAGTTTGCAAAAACAGTTGTCATCAGTGATGTTCATATTTTGAGAACATTTGTTTTAATATTGAACCAATTGTGTCTGTGTAAAGATGATTTTGAACAGTGCAGAACAAAATCTATTGAAGGTGCAGTAGGAAGCCAGGGCCACAGAAACGATCAGCCAGTTGTCATGTGGTGTTGTGAAGTGTTTTGGAGACAAGGATCTCGAGAGAGATAGGTAAATGACATGCTGAGTTTTAGAAATCTTGCCTCGTGAGTGCGCTACAGAGTATTGGGGCATGAACTTTATTAAATTTCAATGAATAGCAATGTGCAAAGTGACAAAAGTGCAGTAACTCTTGCAAATGTCAGCATTGAAAACACATGTGAAATGATGGTAAGCTCCAAGGTGAGAATAACAAATAGTAATTTGGTAACGCCCACAGAGGCTGATTTCGATTGATTTTGGTGTTAATCATGGACATGATTGGTAGAAAACATTCATCCAAAAACATTAGTGGAAAACCATGCATGGCTCGCTTGTCAGTCAACAGATATTGTTGTTGTGTTGACAAGAAGCAGTACAAACAGTCAATACAATCAATTCAAGAAGTTGATCCTATTTGTTTCTAGCCACAAACATGAGTCCTGTGTCATCCAAGAAAATCTAAATGTTTTTGAATGTTGAAACTGCGAAGATCAACTTTCCAGCACACAGATCAACTACGAAAGATAGGAACTTTGAGTGACACCACCTGCTGCCGCTGCCAGCACTAAGAAGACACAGACTGCTTGATCATCAAGCTGTTAGTACCCACTGGGGTTGCCAGCTTTTCTAATTGAAAACGAGGGTGAAACAGAAAATTGGTGACACTTTATATGATGTAACACTACACTGTCAACGTTCTCCATAATTTTTCAGTTTCTAGTTTTGACAATTCCAGTAGAATTTTTATTCTCATACACTTAAAATACTTGAATGCACAAACATGTTTACAAATATTTACAATTCAATGTGCTTTCAGAAAGAAACATATCATTCACATATTTGTGCTGCATAGTAGGTTTATTACTGCTATAAAACAACGATATGATGCCAACATACAGTTCAAGCTGTCGCTCAGAATATTTCAGTAATCAAAGTTGAATCGAAATAATATTGCTCTTCAACCACACGGTATTACATTAGAATGAAAAACATGAGAAATGTTCTTAAATATATGAGACAGCAGACTGAAAAAAAGTCAAAACGAGTGAAATTTCGAGGAATTACAGCAGACCTGGCAATCCTAGTACCCACCAAATGTCCATTGTAGTGCCCAGTGAGACGGTGCCAAATGCATCAGCCTCTGATTTAAGATTGACAACTGCAGCTAAAGTTAAATCAGGTATTTTAACAGGCTTGTAGTTACTGACTTGTTCAATGTCCAATATAAAAGCCATAAGTTCTAATAGTGCTACTTTTGAAGTCTCTTGACCATGGGGGCACTATGTAGTTAGTTTTATGATAATTATTGTAATATTTGGAGTAGAGTTTCAAGTATTGTTGCTTCTAAGATGAGTGCAATTATGTGGGTGAGTGTCGTGGCAGTTTCACTCAGTTGTGGGAGTTTATTAACTGCTGATAGGCGAATGCTTGGAGAAAGAACTCGTGCCACCAATGTGAGTGCTGGGTGCAGGGAACGGAAGAAAATTAAGAATGCAGTGGCACTGGCCTGTGTGGCATTAGCCACCAAAAGTGAGAGTTTCAGCCAGCAGTAAAACAGTAGAGGGTCACAACTAGTGATGAGACTGCCCAGGTGTGCCAGTCAGGCTGCAGAAGGGCTATTGGCATTTGCAGAGCACGAAAAAGAATTAACCAAGTGAACACAAATCAGTTACCTGATTGGTTCATTTCATAGCATTCACTAGCTATTTTCTTTCATCTAAGTTTGTTTCCGTTGGAACAAGACATAGACTTGTTACTTATGTAAGTACCTCATGCCTTGTATACAAAGATCTATAATATCTTTTTTTAATGTGGCAGTTTTTTTACATTAACACTGAACAGAAAATTGTGTGAGATGCACTAGTTCAGTAATCAGCCGTATTTTTTTTATGACTACAACACAGTTCCCTCAAAACGTAACATTCAAAAAGGACAAAATTAATTTCGTAGTAGGGAATCATCTGTTTACAATAATATTTTTAGTCCTCTAGTGTCATCAACAATGTCGAATGTGCTTCATGCGAGTCAAGGGTGTTAATTACTTTAAAATGTTTGGACGTGTAACAGACATTTACGAAGTTTTTTGTACTTGGCTGTCAGTTCACTGAACAGGTGTTACACAGGTTCTGTGTTGTAGCAATAAAAAAGAAATATATATGAATGCAAAAAATTTAAAGGATAGTACAATCACATTATTATAAATGTTCTGCTTGTACGAATGGAGGCCAGTCGTACTTCCTCCCTCACATTTCAATTGTAAATGCAGACATCTGACTTCAAGGACACCAATGTGTGTCAAAAAATGAAGAAAATCCTCCTTACTTAGTTCTGCTTCACTTCATTAAAATTTCTGAATACTTATATCAACTCTTCTCTTATTCCTAAACATATATGATACAAAACACTCGTAGCCCATCATACTATGAGCAGCACATCTTAACAGAACTTCTACATACGAGAGAGAGGAAAAACAAAATCATGTACAAAGAAAAATGAATTATGGTTTCTTTTTCACATGTCTGCGCCTTACCACGCATTCGTAATTAATGCCTTTGCCGACACTTATGGTCAATCACTGTTTCATTCAATTATTTTTTAAAAATAAATTTTGATCTTACCATATCTGAGGGTCTTTAACCATGTACCTACACAGTTGTCCCCCCCACACTGTACATTGACATGGTATGGAGATATACAGTGTTTTTTGCATGTACCTATTTACATTTAGACTTGCCGACAGGGGTCAACGCTGCTTATTTGTTGGCTTATCTTTTATTTAGTGGTATGCATATGCCAGTGTATCCTATGTATGTTTAAGTTCTACAAGAAGTTGAAAGATTACATCTACATCTACATCCATACTCCGCAAGCCACCTGATGGTGTGTGGCGGAGGGTACCTTGAATACCTCTATCGGTTCTCCCTTCTATTCCAGTCTTGTATTGTTCGCGGAAAGAAGGATTGTCGGTATGCCTCTGTGTGGGCTCTAATTTCTCTGATTTTATCCTCATGGTCTCTTCGCGAGATATACGTAGGAGGGAGCAGTATACTGCTTGACTCCTCGGTGAAGGGTTGTTCTCGAAACTTCAACAAAAGCCCGTACCAAGCTACTAAGCGTCTCTCCTGCAGAGTCTTCCACTGGAGTTAGTCTATCATCTCCGTAACACTTCCGCGATTGCTAAATGATCCTGTAACGAAGTGCGCTGCTCTCCGTTGGATCTTCTCTATCTCTTCTATCAACCCTATCTGGTACGGATCCCACACTGCTGAGCAGTATTCAAGCAGTAGGCGAACAAGTGTACTGTAACCTACTTCCTTTGTTTTTGGATTGCATTTCCTTAGGATTCTTCCAATGAATCTGTCAGGCATCTGCTTTACCGACGATCAACTTTATATGATCATTCCATTTTAAATCACTCCTAATGCGTACTCCCAGATATTTTATGGAATTAACTGCTTCCAGCTGCTGACCTGCTATATTGTAGCTAAATGATAAGGGATCTTTCTTTCTATGTATTTGCAGCACATTACACTTGCCTACATTGAGATTCAATTGCCATTCCCTACACCATGCGTCAATTCGTTGCAGATCCTCCCGCATTTCAGTACAATTTTCCATTGTTACAACCACCGAGCGAGGTGGCGCAGTGGTTAGCACACTGGACTCGCATTCGGGAGGACGACGGTTCAATCCCGTCTCCGGCCATCCTGATTTAGGTTTTCCGTGATTTCCCTAAATCGTTTCAGGCAAATGCCAGGATGGTTCCTTTAAAAGGGCACGGCCGATTTCCTTCCCAATCCTTCCCTAACCCGAGCTTGAGCTCCGTCTCTAATGACCTCGTTGTCGAAGGGACGTTAAACACTAACCACCACCACCACCACCACCATTGTTACAACCTCTCGATATACCACAGCATCATCCGCAAAAAGCCTCAGTGAACTTCCGATGCCATCCACAAGGTCATTTATGTATATTGTGAATAGCAACGGTCCTACTACACTCCCCTGCGGCACACCTGAAATCACTCTTACTTCGGATGACTTCTCTCCATTGAGAATGACATGCTGCATTCTGTTATCTGGAACTCTTCGGTCCAATCATACAATTGGTCTGATAGTCCATATGCTCTTACTTTGTTCATTAAACGACTGTGGGGGACTTTATTGAACGCCTTGCGGAAGTCAAGAAACATGGTATCTACCTGTGAACCCATGTCTATGGCCCTCTGAGTCTCGTGGATGAATAGCACGAGCTGGGTTTCACACGATCGTCTTTTTCGAAACGCATGCTGATTCCTACAGAGTAGATTTCTAGTCTCCAGAATAGTCATTATACTCTAACATAATATGTGTTCCAAAATTCTACAACTGATAGACGTTAGAGTTATAGGTCTGTAGTTCTGCACATCTGTTCGACGTCCCTTCTTGAAAATGAGGATGACCTGTGCCCTTTTCCAATTCTTTGGAACGCTACGCTCTTCTAGAGACCTACGGTACACCGCTGCAAGAAGGGGGGCAAGTTCCTTCGCATACTCTGTGTAAAATTGAACTGGTATCCCATCAGGTCCAGCGGCCTTTCCTCTTTTGAGCGATTTTTTAATTGTTTCTCTATCCCTCTGTCGTCTATTTCGATATCTACCATTTTGTCATCTGTGCGACAATCTAGAGAAGGAACTACAGTGCAGTTTTCTTCCATGAAACAGCTTTGGAAAAAGACATTTAGTATTTCAGCCTTTAGTCTGTCATCCTCTGTTTCAGTACCATTTTGGTCACAGAGTGTCTGGACATTTTGTTTTGATCCACCTACCGCTTTGACATAAGACCAAAATTTCTTAGGATTTTCTGCCAAGTCAGTACATAGAACTTTACTTTCGAATTCATTGAACGCCTCTCGCATAGCCCTCCTCACACTACATTTCGCTTCGCGTAATTTTTGTATGTCTGCAAGGCTTTGGCTATGTTTATGTTTGCTGTGAAGTTCCCTTTGCTTCTGCAGCAGTTTTCTAACTCGGTTGTTGTACCACGGTGGCTCTTTTCCATCTCTTACGATCTTGCTTGGCACATACTCATCTAACACATATTGTACGATGGTTTTGAACTTTGTCCACTGATCCTCAACACTATCTGTACTTGAGACAAAACTTTTGTATTGAGCCATCAGGTACTCTGAAATCTGCTTTTTGTCACTTTTGCTAAACAGAAAAATCTTGCTACCTTTTTTAATATTTCTATTTACGGCTGAAATCATAGATGCAGTAACCGCTTTATGATTGCTGATTCCCTGTTCTGCGTTAACTGTTTCAAAAAGTTCGGGTCTGTTTGTCACCAGAAGGCCTAATATATTATCACCACGAGTCGGTTCTCTGTTTAACTGCTCAAGGTAGTTTTCAGATAAAGCATTTTAAAAAAATTTCACTGGATACTTTGTTCCTGCCACCCGTTATGAACGTTTGAGTCTCCCAGTCTATATCCGGCAAATTAAAATCTCCACCCAGAACTATTACATGGTGGGGAAATCTACTCGAAATATTTTCCAAATTATCCTTCAGGTGCTCAGCCACAACAGCTGCTGAGCCAGGGGGCCTATAGAGACATCCAATTACCATGTCTGAGCCTGCTTTAACCGTGACTTTCACCCAAATTATTTCACATTTCGGATCTCCGTCAATTTCCTTCGATACTATTGCACTTCTTATCGCTATACACACACCTCCCCCTTCACTGTCCAGCCTGTCCCTGCGGTATACATTCCAATCTGAGTTTAGAATTTCATTACTGTTTACATCTGGTTTCAACCAACTGTCTGTCCCTAGTACTATGTGGGTATTGTGACCGTTTATTAATGAGAGCGGTTCTGGGACCTTTCTATAGACGCTCCTGCAGTTTACTATTAGCAGATTAATGTTGTTACTCCCTGTTGCATTTTGCCTACTCCTACCTTGCCGCATCTCAGGACGTGTCTTGTTGGGCCTAGGGAGGGAATTCTCTAACCTAAAAAACCCACATGTGCACTCCACATGTACTCCGCTATCCTTGTAGCCGCTTCCTGCGTGTAGTGCATGCCTGACCTATTCAGGGGAACCCTACATTTCTCCACCCGATAACGGAGGTTGAGAAATTTGCACCCCAGATCTCCGCAGAATCGTCTGAGCCTCTGGTTTAAGCCTTCCACTCGGCTCCAAACCAGAGGATAGCGATCAATTCTGGGAACGATACTACAAATGGTTAGCTCAGATTCCACCCCGCGAGCGAGGCTTTCCGCTTTCACCAACTCCGCCAACCGCCTGTACGAACTGAGGATGACCTCTGAACCCAGACGGCAGGAGTCATTGGTGCCGACATGAGTAACAATTTGCAGTCAGGTGCACCCAGTGCTCTCTATCGCTGCCAGCAGGACCTCCTCCACATCTCGGATGAAACCCCCCAGCAAGCAGACAGAGTGAACACTGGCCTTCTTCCCCGACCTTTCCGCTATTTCCCTAAGGGGCTCCACCACCTGCCCAACGTTGGAGCTCCCAATCACTAATAAACCCCTCCCCCGTGTGCCTGCTCGGACGTTGGTGAAGGAGCGGCCACATGTCCGCTCACAGGCAGAGCGGGCGACGCCACATGGCCAGCCTCCACATTGACCCTCCACCTCGTGTGCCGCGAACGCCACTGAACCCGCCACTCCCCTTGGGGAGAGGGTGGCCCAACCACGCCCGGTACCCGCGAAGATGTCTCGACAGCAGGGAACGTGGGTGAAGCATGTAACACCTGGGGTGTACATTGCGACGCACCAGACTCCCCACTGCCGCTACACTCCGAGGCAGCAGCCTGAAGACGGCTGACCGCGGCCATCAACACGTTCAGCTGTTCGCGAATAGTGGCCAGCTCCTCCTGCGTCCGTACACAGCAGTCACACATCCTATCCATCCTAAGAAATCAATTTACTGTAGAGACTTAATCAACTTTTAACTAGACTGCTAATTCACTAAAGGCGGCTGATAGTTGACTAAACTGTGGTTACTAGACACTTCTTGTAGAAAACAATGAAAATAGCACTACCTGTCTCTGGATTGTATTCAAAACAAACACTAGCACTACTGGCACTGTGGCTGACTAAAGGGACTCTCTGACTGTATTCAAAACAAACACGAAATCTATGGAACACTATTACTAGTACTCGACAATTAAAGCTTTCTAAAAGCAAAAACACACGGAAGAAGTGACAAGTAAGAAAAATACAGTTAATACTTAAATTAACGTAGCTCGCTGCACAGCAGATGTGAAGCAGACGGCAGTTACGATGACACTGACACTACTGGCACTATGGCTGACTAAAGGGACCCTCTCTGACTGTATTCAAAACAAACACGTACGTACATATGTAATATGATAGTTCATTACAAATTTGAATTTAGATCGCTGACAACAATGTTCAGTTTGCTTCGGCCTCTCTGCCGGGTTTCGCGCTTGCACACTATCAGGTTTGGCGGCTAAGCACTAGTCGTTAACAGTCAGCATCCTAATTTACTACTGTCACACGTGTGTACACTCATTTTCTTAGTGTTGATTTCACATTGAGTGTCACACCCTCATCTGAGTGTTACATGTTGAAGAACTGCCGTGGTGTTTGTCTTCATACTGAATGCAGTGGGTGTGTGCTTATTGTTCAAAATCTGACGCTGTGGCAGAAGATCTCTATTTTTACAGCCCAGACGTCATTATTACCTGTTGTACTTGCATTTTCAGCAGAGAGAACTCTGGCCAACAGCATCTGTCAACGAGGTAAGTATTGGCTTGAACAACTATAGTTCACTTATTCATGAATCAGGTGTTGTGAGCCGTAATACTCAGAAATTATTTTGTTGCACACATATGTCAATGTCACCACACTTGACCGTCTACTTGTTGAAAGACACATGTAGCAGACTGTAACATTGTATAAATTGCTTGTCTTTGAAGTTCATTCCTTCACATGGAGTTTGGTTTCCAATGAAGATTCATACAAGTATTGAGTTACAGCAATATACATGACATGATAGCTTATACCTATGACTGACATTCCATGCATCGCTTATATTGTGAACATGAAATTTCTTAAGTTTTAAAACGTCATAAATTTTTCATTAACTGGATTCTGTTACTACAGTTTGTTTGTTTTAACTTATCTTTGTTCACATCACATATACAAATTAATTACGTAACACATTATTATGGTACAATACAAGCATATGATATGTTTATACTTTGTTTTATAGGTAGGCTTTTATCACTTTTAGGAGCTCATTTCTTCCTTAGGTAAACTGGGTTCTGTTACCTCATTTCGGTTGTTTTAACTTATCTTCGTTCACATCACATGTACAAGTTAATTACATAACATTAGTATGGTACAATACCAACCATATGATATATTTATACTTTATTTTATAGATAGGCTTTTATCACTTATGGGAGATCATTTCTTCCTTAGTTAGAGGAGGAAGAAAAAGATTCGAAATAGGACTAAAACAGTACGCATTGCTGGCCTAACTACACTTGGCGCTGCCTCCTTTGTTTGGGAGGGAAAAAAAGGAAATACTCTTCTACTGCTTCAAGGATTTACGAGGAAATGTTACTCGTACATGATGGAGCAGTTGCCAACATACTTTTATTTCATGGAAATGATGTGTACTGACTAATCATACACATAGTATCATGTTGTTTCTTCAGGCACTAGTGCTGTTTACTTCAGTTCACATGTAGCTTAGTGTGAAATATGAAGTAGCTTCAACTATCGTAGACTTATCTTTCTCGAATACCTGGAAATGTCATTATTTAAGTTTTCATATGACACGAAAAAAATTTATAGGTTTTTGTAAAATCACATGCTTAAATGTTTGTGTACTCTACAGTGAATGGGTACTGGTAAATGTTACAGAGATGTACTGTGATGATGCATAGTCTCATTTTTCATTTGCCTTATGACCTTTGTATTAATATCCTTATAAGCAAATTGCTTACTCCAGGTGTGACCCATTTCTTTATTTGGTACCTGCTACTCTCAACATAATTCTCTTCTTCTGCACTGTGACGATGCACTGGCCGCTGAAAGAAAAAAACTTAAAACTAATTGCTTTACGTAGCTTGGTGGCCACTGATACATTTGGTCATTACATCCATCAGCAGATATTTCCATACTTTGTTTAAATTCTTAGGCATCCGCTTATTGCGTTACCCATTATGATCATTTACCCTGCAAGGAAAATTACATTTCTAACGGTATTTTGTCTTTCCTCCTTGGCTTACATGCCTCCTATACTTTTTCGTAACGCTTCCTTTTGCTTGTAAATATGTTGTATATTGCTTATTATTTAATTAAATCTCTGTGTATGTATATCAATAGGCTCCATAATTCTTAGACAGTAGATGCAATTGCTTAGTATTTACGTTTACTTTGTATTTAAGTTAGGTGCATGTATATATTGCATTTCTATTTGGTTGCACCTTCTGCCAGTCTGTTGCACATGCACATATGTCAATGCCTCCTGTCCTACTAGTGGCATCAGCACGTAATGTTGCGTGCAGACAGCTGAGTCATAAGCTAATTTTGTTTATACCTTCGCTTCACATGAAGCGGTGTATTACTTTCATTGCTTTTGATTTTATGCTTATGTGTACAAATCAAAAGAATTACTTATGCCTATACACATTACTTTCTCCTAAAATATGCTCCAGAAGAAAAATTACACTTAGAGTTACGTACACCATGTGCAATTACCTTGTGATAGAAAGAAAAAATGCTACCTAGCTTCATCATCCTATAAAAGCTTTTATATCTTTGTGAGGGTGGAGACCCTTGTCTCTCCCTGTTTTCTCATAGGCTGATCTGTATGTCCCATGGCATGGTATTTTGGAAATTATACGAGGGCTATCCACAAAGTACATTACGTTTTGGAATTAAAAATAAATAAAGTATTGGAATTTTTTTTTATTATATACAGATGAAAGCCACACTTAAATACTACTTTTCTACATAGTTGCCATTTAAATTAAGGCACTTACCGTAGCGATGGACGAGCTTGGAAATTCCTTCGTCGTAAAATTCGGCTGCCTGCGCCTTCAACCACGTGGTTACCTCTTCTTGAAGCTGTGCGTTGTCAAAACGCTGCATAGCCAACCACTTCTTCATTGCTGGGAATAAGTGGAAGTCGCTCGGTGCCAAGTCGGGACTGTACGGCAGATGAGGAAACAACTCCCACTTAAAAGATTCGAGAACTTCACGAGTGCAATTTGCCGTGTGGGCCTGGGCGTTATCGTGAATCAGCAAGATCTTTGAGCCCAACTTTCCCCTGTGCTTGTTTTGTATTGCTCTTCTGAGGTTGTGCAGAGTTTGGCAATACCTTTGAGAGTTTATTGTAGTGCCTCTTTCCAGGAAATCCACAAAAATCACACCTTTTCTGTCCCAAAGACAGTCATTACGTGGTTGAAGGCGCAGGCAGCCGAATTTTACGATGAAGGAATTTCCAAGCTCGTCCATCGCTATGATAAGTGCCTTATTTTAAATGGCAACTATGTAGAAAAGTAGTATTTATGTGTGGCTTTCATCTGTATATAATAAAAAAAATTTCCAATACTTTATTTATTTTTAATTCCAAAACGTAATGTACTTTGTGGATAGCCCTCGTATATGGTCCTGAATAGAGTAATTGCCACTTCTTATTGTTTGCCAAATTTTGTCCATTTAGAGTGTGTCCGTAAGAGGACTCGTTGCCCTTCAAAAAACAGTCCACATGTACATAGTATAATGTCTCTTATTATATCCATATCCAAGAAACGATAGTAAAACTTACATACTTCATATCTTGGACACTTGTCACCAGAAGCACAAAGGGTCATACCTGTGGAAATCATGCCTTTCTGACTTTTTGCAGCGGATCGTAGAGATATGTCAGCATAACAGGCAGCAAGTAGATAACCTTGTTTTACTTTTCTGCCTTGATTCTAGATCAAATGATTTTATAATATTCTTTAATTCCTTATTCTCTACCCTCACAATGAATCGTCACTCCCTTCTTACGATCTGAAACCATTGTAGAGCCAGAAGATATAATCCCAGTGGCTAATGGCTCACCAGTTATTGAACTGTGGATTGGTCTTGACAAAAGAATAAACAAAACAAAAGAACTGTTCAGATATATGTAACTGAAAACTATTATGTACTAACAAAAAGAGAGGGAGTGCTTAAAAGGCGAAAAACTGAAACACTACTCAGTGATAATAAAATTCAGTATATTGTAAGGTCGCATTTTTTGGATAGGCAATACTTCCACTGCCCGTATGTGCCATGCCGAAGTGAGCATATGGCAGGACTGCCTTTCCACTCCCTACCCCACCCCTCCCGCAGTACTCAAGTTGCGCACGGTGTGAGAAAGCCACAACCACTACACTGCGCTACCTGGTGCAGGTACGTGTAGCATTGCATCCCAGTTTGCCTGGTCCCATTTCAACCTGTAAAGTTACAAAAATGTGCACCGCGCCCGCGCCACACTGCACCACACCATGTGTGTTAAAAGTGTCTCAGTTCATGCCACTGCTGTGGCTGACTGTTTCTGTTCATGTTCGGCATAGGGCCATGTGATGGTGGATTGAAATTCGCTCATGCATTTAAATTACTCCTGTTGCTTTGAAAATTTCTTTTAAATTGTTTGTTTTTTCTGTTCCTGTTACCATACTCGTTTCCTCTGGTTATGTAGCTTTGCTGTTGTGTGTATCATCCTTGCTGTGTGTTTAAATCACGTTTTACTGACAGATTTACATAACTATGTTGTTGTGCCTGATTTTCTGCTGCTGTATTGTTTACAGGTTACAGATTAAGTCAATAGAATCAAGCACTGACAGAAATCATTCACTGTCGTGCTCCAACGTTGTGACTAATTTTTCTCTAATGTGCAATGGTATATGACTTTTCAAAATTTTTGACATGTCTATCTGTGATATTGTGTTCGTCCAGCAGCGTGTCTTGTTCAGGTATTTTTCAAAGTATCTACGTAGACTACTGAATTTCTCATTGAATGGTGCAGCGTTGAAAACCTAGCGTCTGAGTCTTTCTTGCACTGCCTCGGACCAATATTTTTCATGGAAAGCTCGTTCAAATTGGATATAAGTGCCGCAATGTTTGTAAAGGAATGTCACCTTGCATATACCCCATGACAAATCTGATTTTCTGTGCTTCCGTACATTTGCGTGGGAATACATGATGAAAAGCACTAGTAAGTACTACTGGATTCATTCTTTTACCTTCGATAGTGAATGTAGGAAACTGTCGATGTCTCAGCAAACCGTTGTCTGCAGAAAAAGTTGATGGACACGTGGCATTTTCTGTCGTATTTATGTAGTTTTTGTAGTTACCTGTAATTCCGGCTGGTAATTGTTCAGGTATTGGAGTTGTGTGTATGTTTACATTTTGCACTCTACAAATGTCACTGGTACCTGCTGTGGGACTCATGACAATTTGTAGATAAATACCAACAGGATGTGGGTTGTTCACTATAGCCTGTGTATTATTTACGTGCATATTTCAAGATCCAGTTATATTTTCTTCTAAAAGATTGCAGATCCTATTTTCTGTAGCTTGTAGGTTAATGTTTATCTTGTTCACTACTTCATTTTCTTTTCTACTACATCTGTGTGTACCTTACAATCAGTTACTAACTTCTCTGCAAAGGTATTACTCTTATCTAACATATATGCTACAGCTTGACTAATGATATCGCTCAGATTTTCATTGATCTTCTCTGTCTCCTTCTTAGCTCATGCTGAGTCAACTTGTAATGTTGCTACACCTAATGTAAGCTCTTCTACAGCTTGAGGTACACCTTCATAGTCTTTAGTTTGTTAACGGCAGTGGTTACCTTTTTTACTGTTGAACACAACTGGTTTTGTGTGGCTTCAATATTTGTTTTTGCGTCTTGTAATTTTCTTTATCTGTTGCTCTACTAGATCATGATGATCATTAAAAGAATCTACCTTCTGTTTGAACTCCATAATGTTACTGTTAACCTCAGAAAGTACTTCATGCTTTACTTGTTTTTTCATATTCAATTTTTCATAATGTTACTGTTAACCTCAGAAAGTACTTCATGCTTTACTTGTTTTTTCATAGTCAATTTTTCATCAATTTCAGTGGGAAAATTTTTGGCTAAGTCATTGAACTTCTGTGAGACCGTGTCTTGCAAATCCTTGAATACTTTTTTTGTTCTTGTTTCATTGTATTTAGATCTTGCTTCATATCACTGAAATGGGTGTTGATACTATCTAATTTCATGTTTACATTAGATAATAAGTGCCATAGCAGTGCATCAGTTTTACTACTGTGGTTGCTGTCAGCTGTACTTTCCAAGTTAGTGTTTGTGTTGAGAACAAGTGGTGTTGTACAACGTGTTGTCAAGATTCGTATATATATTTCATTCATGAGCAGTATATCACTCTGGGAGATGCGTGATATTGTCTTGTCAATTATAAACATTGTGTGATCTGAGGTTTTCCCGGCGTACAGAAATCTCGAAAATTTCTCAGGTATTCAGCCGGGTAGCGTCTTCAGATAAGAAGTCAGCTTGCCAAAATATCACACCTTTTGGATGATACTACCTGCCCGAATACCTGAGAAATTTTCAAGAATGTAAACATTGTGTCATCAAGGTTATTCTGCTGTGGAGCGTTGCTATCATTTGTCATCTCTGACCTACTTAAACCTTCTGCAGGAGACATGCGTGGTACCTGAACTTCAATTGTTCAATCGCACAATTCTGTGCCATCTCGGCTGACTATGTTTTCGCTATTGTTATCAACAATGGACATATATTTTTCTGCCATGTTGTATGCAAAAATAAAAATTTCACTAAAAATGTTAAAATTTCGTATACTAATTATTACCCTTGATAATTGTAATTTACACAATATCTGTCGATTATGATATGCAAACTATTGTGTCACAATTCTTTATGTTTTACTGACAGTGTGTATGACACTGAAAAATTCCTGTAAATTTTCCATTATAAAATTTAAGGAAGGCAATAATGAGGAAAAGATTTCTATCTACGTCAAAAGAGGCGCTACCAAACGTAACCATGCAAGCTACTTGCGTAGTTGTCCTACCTTTGCTGCACCAAACAAAACAGCTTACCTTTTTTTTTTTGTTTAAATAAATTTTAACCCAGGACCTTTCACCGTGTACCTACACAGTTCCTAAGTCATGTTTACTTTTAGTGAAATACAGTCTATACTTAAAGATACATAAGCATCTTGGGAGTTGCTCGCGGCACAATCTCACTTGCATTCTATTGACCCTGGATTGGCAAAACTAACACTACCTTCTCATATGCAAAAAAGGTGTGTATCATACTGGTGCTGTGTTATGTAACCATACGCCTTCTTACTTAAAATGTCTACAAACATTAAATACATTTAAGTTAAAGTTGAAACAGTTCATGCTTGGCCACTGCTTCTACTCAGTTTCTGATATTATTAATTATGCCATTTCACACTATGATTTACCTTGTGTTTATCATGAAGTCTCGCTTACTAACTTCTGCTACCAAATGTTGAAGCAATATAGTATGTCAATTTATGTTGTTATGTTTTTTGATTGTGGTGACCATGTAGCCACATTGAGTATTGTAACCATAAATTTGTGGTTATCAAGCAAGATTATTCGAGAGATAACTCACTTCAATATGAAATATACATTTATTGAACACTTGTACATACGACAACTATGGTTGTTACACGCGTCACAAGCAGAGAGTTCACACACGACAGTCTGGTCCAAAAAAAGAAGGTTCCCAAAGATAGGGTGCCCTGTGCCAGACTCACTACAGAGCCTACCCCAGCCTGCCCCCACCACGCTGTTAGTGCGGAGCACGACGGGGGGGAGGCTCTCAAGATTAAGTCGTAATCTTGGTGCCAATGTGGCAAGTGTTGGCAGTGGCCGGCACGGGAAGTGGGGGCGACATTACTGTAGCCCGGTGATTCCAACAGCTGCATGTGAGAGGTGACGGCAGGCGGAGATGATTCGGCTGAAGGCAGGGCAGCTGCTTCGGGACGAAGGTCGTCGTTGAGGGACCACGCCAGTTTAAGTCTATTAACTGAGACTGTCTGGGGCTGTCCAAGTAGGTGGATGACGAACGTGTTGGTATCACGACATAGCATACTGTGAGGGCCCGAATAGGGTGGCTGAAGGGCTGCCTGCCCAGTGTCGTCCCATAGCATAACAAAGTCGCACGTAGCTAGGTCCTTGTGGACAAACTCAGAAGGCTGGTGTGGGGGCAGGGCAGGGAGGGGGGGGGGGGATTTGCTGAGGTGTGTCACATGCTCAACCAGGGCGGTAGGTGAATACTCGAGACGAACTCGGTGGGGAGAAGGAGTGGCTCGCCATACAGAACCTTGGCGACCGA
Source organism: Schistocerca americana (assembly GCF_021461395.2). Taxonomy (NCBI): domain Eukaryota; kingdom Metazoa; phylum Arthropoda; class Insecta; order Orthoptera; family Acrididae; genus Schistocerca; species Schistocerca americana. Next base: position 231,898,908 of record NC_060125.1, on the reverse strand, counting down.
GGCATTAGGATCTTCTTTATGAGCTGAGCGAATACCCAGCAGGACCCATGGCAGGCCCACCGACCGTAGGCCTCTGTCTCACATTAGGGTGACCTTGAGTGTGCAGTGCCACCACTCAACAAGGCCGTTCGGCTTCGGGCGGTGAGCTGTGGTATGAAATTTAGTGACGCCACAGAGTTTACAGTATCGTGCGTAGAGTGCATAATCAAATTGACGTCCCTTGCTGGTGGTGAGAGATAGGGGACAGATGAAGCGAGCAACCAACGCCGAGATGAAGGAATAGGCAGTGGTTTCTGCCGTGAAGTCAGTAAGGGGGACCGCCTCGACCCAGCTTTCAAATTTTTAAGAAAGATCTGTTTAAATTTAATTGATGATTCTCAAGAGCCAAGTTTTTAGTTACAAGTTTCACAAGTAAATGAGTTATTGAAAGACGTCAATGCTGCAAACGCAAGCCAATGGAGTTCCTGTGGTTTCAGCGTAGTATCAAAGAGTGCATGATAGAATATCTGTTACTTGCAATCACTGCAGGCCTAGTATTAGACCTTCGTGTGATTGTAATTGGTATGCTTGTGGCAGAATGCGCTACCTAATTAACTGAGGCGACGAAGTCATGGGATACATCCCAGTGTTGTCAGACCACCCTTTGCCCAGCATAGTGCAGCAACTCGACGTGGCATGGACTCAACAAGTCATTGGCAATCCCCTGCAGAAATGCTGAGCTATGCTGTACTACAGCCTAGGTCTTCATGGCAAATGAATCTGCTCCAGTCCTGAATCCCTGAACCATTACACCAACAACCTGAAAACAGCTTTCGCATCCCGCAACTACCCTCCCGACCTGGTACAGAAGCAAATAACCAGAGCCACTTCCTCATCTCCTCAAACCCAGAACCTCCCACAGAAGAACCCCAAAAGTGCCCCACTTGTGACAGGATACTTTCCGGGACTGGATCAGACTCTGAATGTGGCTCTCCAGCAGGGATACGACTTCCTCAAATCCTGCCCTGAAATGAGATCCATCCTTCATGAAATCTTCCCCACTCCACCAAGAGTGTCTTTCCGCTGTCCATCTAACCTGCGCAACCTCTTAGTTCATCCCTATGAAATCCCCAAACCACCTTCCCTACCCTCTGGCTCCTACCCTTGTAACCGCCCCCGATGTAAAACCTGTCCCATGCACCCTCCCACCACCACCTACTCCAGTCCTGTAACCCGGAAGGTGTACACGATCAAAGGCAGAGCCACGTGTGAAGCACCCACGTGATTTACCAACTGACCTGCCTACACTGTGAAGCTTTGTATGTGGGAATGACCAGCAACAAACTGTCCATTCGCATGAATGGACACAGGCAGACAGTGTTTGTTGGTAATGAGGATCACCCTGTGGCTAAACATGCCTTGGTGCACGGCCAGCACATCTTGGCATAGTGTTACACTGTCCGGGTTATATGGATACTTCCCACTAACACCAACCCGTCAGAACTCCGGAGATGGGAACTTGCCCTTCAGTATTTCCTCTCTTCCCGTTACCCACCAGGCCTCAACCTCTGCTAATTTCAAGTTGCCGCCGCTCATACCTCACCTGTCACTCAACCACATCTTTGCCTCTGTACTTCTGCCTCGACTGACATCTCTGCCCAAACTCTTTGCCTTTACTAATGTCTGCTTGTGTCTGTATATGTGCGGATGGATATGTGTGTGTGCGCGAGTGTATACCTGTGCTTTTTTTCCCCCTAAGGTAAGTCTTTCTGCTCCCTGGATTGGAATGACTCCTTACCCTCTCCCTTAAAACCCACATCCTTTCGTCTTTCCCTCTCCTTCCCTCTTTCCTGATGCGGCAACCTTGGGTTGCAAAACCTTGAATTTTGTTTGTGTGTTTGTGTTTGTTTGTGTGTCTATCAACATACCAATGCTTTAGTTTGGTAAGTTACATCATCTTTGTTTTTAGATACATAGTATTACTTATTATAATAGAGGGAAACATTCCACGTGGGAAAAATATATCTAAAAACAAAGATGATGTGACTTGCCAAACGAAAGTGCTGGCAGGTCGATAGACACACAAACACAAACATACACACAAAATTCGAGCTTTTGCAACCTAAGGTTGCTTCATCAGGAAAGAGGGAAGGAGAGGGAAAGACGAAAGGATGTGGGTTTGAAGGGAGAGGGTAAGGAGTCATTCCAATCCCGGGAGCGGAAAGATTTACCTTAGGGGGGAAAAAACGACAGGTATACACTCGCACACACCCACATATCCATCCGCATATATTGATGTGCGGATAGATATGTGTCTGTGTGCGAGTGTATACCCGTCCTTTTTTCCCCCTAAGGTATGTCTTTCCGCTCCCGGGATTGGAATGACTCCTTACCCTCTCCCTTAAAACCCACATCCTTTCGTCTTTCCCTCTCCTTCCCTCTTTCCTGATGAAGCAACCTTAGGTTGTGAAAGCTCAAATTTTGTGTGTATGTTTGTGTTTGTTTGTGTGTCTATCGACCTGCCAGCACTTTGTTTGGTAAGTCACATCATCTTTGTTTTTAAATGTATTACTTATTATGTTAGATCTGACAGCTGTACACAAAAGCCGCTGCTCTCACTCATTAAGTGAAGGCCATCAGCCACTGTGTTGCCTGTGCTGAACACAATGCCTGAAATTTGGTTTCCTCGGCACATTCCCGACACTGTGGATCTCAGTATATTGAATTCCCTAATGATTTCCAAAATGGAATTTCCCATGCACCTAACTCCTGCTGCCACTCTGCATTCAGAGTCTGTTAATCCCCATTGTGCGGCCATAATCATGTTGGATGCCTTTTCACATCAATCACCTGAGTATAAATGACAGCTCCACCGATGCACTATCCTTTTATACCTTTTGCGATACTAGCACGTGTGTAATTATGTGCGTGCCGCTATACCATGACTTTTGTTGCCTCAGTATATGTTCCATAAAAATGTGCATTTTCCAGGACTTATACCTTGAGTTATATTGGTTACAGAAAGGTAATGTCAAGTGTTTTGGATAGCTCTTGGGCTAGGGACCATTTGTATACCTGACAGAGGGGTTATCTTACTGTGACTATCCTAAGTACAGAGTCAAAGTTTGAATATTACACATTCCCTTCAGCTCAGGCAAATGGAGCAAATTGGTTGGTTCTTTTTGCATTAGATGTGGTCTACATTGCATCTTAATGGGTTCATGGAGACACCCTTTAGTTCATGGGTGCTTCGTGAAAGAATACAGTTTTTGGATACCAAAATCATTCTGATATTCCAGGATGGCTATGCACAACAAATTGCTGAAGTTTTTGCAATATGTTCCTAAGACCCCGACCTTGAACAACCTTGACAGTTTTCTTGATATCTTTATCCATTTCTGAGATACAGAGGTTCAAAATTACCCTATTTGTAAATGCAAAATGTGTTGTGAGACCAATTCTAAATAATAAATAAGTGCAGCAAATTACTCAGATTTTAAAGGTATACACTCTAGGCATTTATCTAGAAGTGTCATCTTTCCGTTTTCAAAAAAAATTATCCATTATTGAGAAATACCTCGAAAACATGATTTTTGGGTACCAAACTGAGCCACAGATACCAAGGTGGCCATGCACAGCAAATGATTGGAATTTTTACAATGTATTCATAAGATCCCTATCTCGTACAACCTTGAAATTGTTCTTTATATTTATCCATTTCTGAGATATGGAAGTTTAATGTTAGCTCACTTGTACACACAAAATCTGGTATGAAATGAAAATGTAGTTTATAAAATGACATTGGAGAAATATGCTGAAAGTGTTTCCATTACTATCAGAAGCGTTCTGGGAACAACATGCTGTAGTACTGAATCATGGGTTGTAAAATTCTATAGTTTTGCATATTTTGAATTTTACTTAAGTAAAACTTTACTGACATGTAAAGTTCTTTCCACGTAAGTGACAAGCTCTGCTACTGCATGAAAAAGAAATGTATCAGTGGAAAAATACTCCTAATGGAGCACAAAAAAGGCAAATATGCCCCTGTTTACTAATAAACTTTGACTGAAAAATAAGGTACCAGCTGCCTCATCTGCCATCCTTGGCACCTTTAGAAATTTTCCCAAAATTTGTGCATATGAACATATTCTCACTTTTTTATGCTGAGAGAGGAGGAGATAGTGACAGTGGTGAAGAGACAGGAAAGTAATAAATACAGGAAGATAGTAGACAGTGGTCATGGTATAGAAAGAGCAAAGGATACAATGGCAGTGTGAGAAAAAGAGGAGCACACAGTGGCTGTGGAACATAGTACAAGGTGTACAACTTTGCTTCCGCCATTTTTTCCCCAGCATTTGAGGCTTTAATGACACAAACTGGTTACACATGTAGCATTCAAAGTATTTTCCATTGCTGGCCACTATATTCTCTCGTCTTTTGGGCAGTGTATGAATCCCGCGCTGAAAAAATTGTTCATCTTTTGAAGCAGTCCACGAATCGATGCAATTTGTGACTCCTTCATGAGATTGGAAGTGGTGGTCAGCCAGGCCATGTGCCATTGATCCAAACAGGTGATAGACGGAGCAATGTCTCAATACGGTGGATGGGGTAGGACTTCCTATTTTAATGTTTCCAAGTATGTTTTGATCTCTTTTGCAACAGGGGGTTGATCTTTGCCATGCTGCAAAATCACTTCATCATGCCTCTCACTGTATTGCAGCTGTTTGTCTTTTAAGGATTTGCTCAAACGCATTAATCGCGTTCAATAATGAGCAAATAGGGGTAATGCAGGAGTAGGTTTAATAATGAATAAAAAAATAGGAGAGCGGGTAAGCTACTACAAACAGCATAGTGAACGCATTATTGTGGCCAAGATAGACACGAAGCCCATGCCTACAACAGTAGTACAAGTTTATATGCCAACTAGCTCTGCAGATGACGAAGAAATTGAAGAAATGTATGAGGAGACAAAGGAAATTATTCAGATAGTGAAGAGAGACGAAAATTTAATAGTCATGGGTGACTGGAATTCGTCAGTAAGAAAAGGGAGAGAAGGAAACATAGTAGGTGAATATGTATTGGGGGTAAGAAATGAAAGAGGAAGCCATCTGGTAGAATTTTGCACAGAGCATAACTTTTTCATAGCTAACACTTGGTTCAAGAATCATTAAAGAAGGCTGTATACATGGAAGAATCCTGGAGATACTGACAGGTTTCAGATAGATTATATAATGGTAACACAGAGATTTAGGAACCAGTTTTTAAATTGTAGGACATTTCCAGGGGCAGATGTGGACTCTGACTACAATCTATTGGTTATGAACTGTAGATTAAAAATTAAGAAACTGCTAAAAGGTGGGAATTTAAGGATATGGGACCTGGATAAACTGAAAGAACCAGAGGTTGTACAGAGTTTCAGGGAGAGCATAAGGGAACAATTGACAGGAATGGGGGAAAGAAATACAGTAGGAGAAGAATGGGTAGCTTTGAGGGATGAAGTAGTGAAGGCAGCAGAGGATCAAGTAGGTAAAATGACGAGGGGTAGTAGAAACCCTTGGGTAACAGAAGAAATATTGAATTTAATTGATGTAAGAAGAAAATATAAAAATGCAATAAATGAAGCAGGCAAAAAGGAATATAAACGTCTCAAAAATGAGATCGACAGGAAGTGCAAAATGGCTAAGCAAGGGATGGCTAGAGGACAAAAGTAAGGATGTAGAGGCTTATCTCACTAGGGGTAAGATAGATACTGCCTACAGGAAAATTAGAGAGACCTTTGGAGAAAAGAGAACCACTTGAATGAATATCAAGAGCTCAGATGGAAACCCAGTTCTAAGCAAAGAAGGGAAAGCAGAAAGGTGGAAGGAGTATATAGAGGGTCTATACAAGAGCGATGTACTTGAGGACAATATTATGGAAATGGAACAGGATGTAGATGAAGATGAAATGGGAGATACAATACTGTGTGAAGAGTTTGACAGAGTACTGAAAGACCTGAGTCGAAACAAGGCCTTGGGAGTAGACAACATTTCATTAGAACTACTGACAGCCTTGGGAGAGCCAGTCCTGACAAAACTCTACTATCTGGTGAGCAAGATGTATGAGACAGGTGAAATACCCTCAGACTTCAAGAAGAATATAATAATTCCAATCCCAAAGAAAGCAGGTGTTGACAGATGTGAAAATTACCGAACTATCAGTTTAATAAATCACAGCTTCAAAATACTAATGCGAATTCTTTACAGATGAATGGAAAAACTGGTAGAAGCGAACCTCGGGGAATATCAGTTTGGATTCCGTAGAAATATTGGAACACGTGAGGCTGTACTGACCTTACGACTCACCTTAGAAGAAAGATTAAGAAAAGGCAAACCTACGTTCCTAGCATTTGTAGACTTGGAGAAAGCTTTTGACAATGTTGACTGGAATACACTCTTTCAAATTCTAAAGGTGACAGGGGTAAAATACAGGGAGCGAAAGGCTATTTACAATTTGTACAGAAACCAGATGGCAGTTATAAGAGTTGAGGGGCATGAAAGGGAAGCAGTGGTCAGGAAGGGAGTGAGACAGGGTTGTAGCCTATCCCCGATGTTATTCAATCTGTATATTGAGCAAGCAGTAAAGGAAACAAAAGAAAAATTCGGAGTGGGTATTAAAATCCACGGAGAAGAGATAAAAACTTTGAGGTTCTCCGATGACATTGTAAGCCAGAGACAGCAAAGGACTTGGAAGAGCAGTTGAAAGGAATGGACAGTGTCTTGAAAGGAGGATATAAGATGAACATCAACAAAAGCAAAACGAGGATAAAGGAATGTAGTCGAATTAAGTCAGGTGATGCTGAGGGAATGAGATTAGGAAATGAGACACTTAAAGTAGTAAAGGAATTTTGCTATTTGGGGAGTAAAATAACTGATGGTGGTTGAAGTAGAGAGGATATAAAATGTAGACTGGCAATGGCAAAGGAAAGCGTTTCTGAAGAAGAGGAATTTGTTAACATCGAGCATAGGTTTAAGTGTCAGGAAGTCGTTTCTGAAAGTATTTGTATGGAGTGTAGCCATGTATGGAAGTGAAATGTGGACGATAAATAGTTTAAACAAGAAGAGAGTACAGAATGAGATTTTCACTCTGCAGAGGAGTGTGCGCTGATATGAAACTTCGTGGCAGATTTAAACTGCGTGCCGGACCAAGACTCGAACTCGGGACCTTTGCCTTTCGCGGGCAAGTGCTCTTCCAACTGAGCTACCCAAGCACGACTCACGCCCCATCCTCACAGTCTCACTTCTGCCCAGATGGCGGAGCACTTGCCTGCGAAAGGCAACGGTCACGAGTTCGAGTCTCGGTCCGGCACACAGTTTTAATCTGCCAGGAAGTTTCGTATCAGCACACACTCCGCTGCAGAGTGAAAATCTCATTCTGGAAACATCCCCAAGGCTGTGGCTAAGCCATGTCTCCGCAATATCCTTTCTTTCAGGAGTGCTAGTTCTGCATGGTTCGCAGGAGAGCTTCTGTAAAGTTTGGAAGGTAGGAGATGAGATACTAGCGGAAGTGAAGCTGTGAGGACGGGACGTGAGTCGTGCTTGGGTAGCTCAGTTGGCAGAGCACTTGCCCGCAAAAGGCAAAGGTCCCGAGTTCGAATCTCGGGCCGGCACACAGTTTTAATCTGCCAGGAAGTTTCAAGAAGAGAATAGAAGCTTTCGAAATGTGGTGCTACAGAAGAATGCTGAAGATTAAATGGGTAGATCACATAACTAATGAGGAGGTATTGAATAGGACTGGGGAGGAGTTTGTGGCACAACTTGACTAGAAGGAGGGATCGGTTGGTAGGTCACGTTCTGAGGCATCAAGGGATTGGAGGTCAGCGTGGAGGGTAAAAATCATAAAGGGAGACCAAGAGATGAATACACTAAGGAGATTCAGAAGGACGTAGGTTGCAGTAGGTAATGGGAGATGAAGAAGCTTGCACAGGATAGAGTAGCATGGAGAGCTGCATCAAAGCAGTCTCAGGACTGAAGACCACAACAACAACAACAACAACAACAACGAGCACCTGTGATTGTATCACTCAGTTTTAACACCAAATAGTAGACGACGCCATGCTCGTCCCACCAAATGCAGAGCAGGATATTGGAGCCATGAATATTCGGTTTGGCCGTCGACACAGAAGCATGGCCGGAATATCCCCATGATTTTTTTGCGTTTAGGGTTATTGTAATGAACCGATTTTTCACCCCCAGTCACAATACGATGCAGAAATCCCTTCCGTTTTTGCCTCTGAAGCAACTGTTCAGAAGTACCAGTCAACATCTCTTAGTTTCAGCTCACACGGGAGCCAAGTTCCTTCTTTCTGAATCATGCCCATAGCCTTGAGACTTTTGAAATGGCTTGCTGTGTCACTCCCACCAATCATGCCAATTCTTGAGTTTGACGTGAGGCTTCACTCAGCAATGTCTCCAATTCTGCATCTTCGAAAACATTCTCTCTTCCACTGCTATGTAAAAGATAGAATTAATGTTAATACTGACCAAAAACTCTAATGAAATATGTGTTGAAAACACAGGAGAAACACTGTGCTTAGTTTTGGTATTGTAAAATTAATGAAGTTGTTAAGTTCGTTTTTTATTCTGCATAAATTCAGATAATTGTTTTCTGGCTGATTTGTATGTATGAAATGAATAACAGCAATTATAACGCTTCTGTACTTATGTCAAATTAACTTGATGAGATATTTTTTGATTGTAATATTGAAAAATTGCTGTATCAACAGTGAAGTAATTATTTGAAAATGTACACAAGAGTGTGAGTTGTGTAGTTCAGAGTTCACAGTTGATCGGTTATTTGCAATGGACCACCTTCATCGCTCAGGGTACAATAATAAAATGTTATAAAACATACATTGGTGTTTCTTTTACTTAATCTACTTAGCGTGGTAAATGGATATTTGTAGAAATCCAGAACATCAAATGAGAAGAAGTTAAGTACCTGAGTTTCACCAACCATCTGAACTGTTTATATTTTGTCGAGTCTAAATTGCAACAAGCTTTAGCCTACAAGGGGTCAACATTTGTTTGCTGGGTGTGGGCTTGGTGACTCCAGGGTTCCTGAGCTGGGGACTGGTAGGCTCTGCCAGTCCTCTATGACTAAGCTCTGGGCACGTTTCAGTGACCACCATGCTGCATGGCCGTGGAATATTGTGTGTCGGAGAGACTGGCGATCTTGGCTCTACCTTCTGGATTGTGAGGACGGTAAAATCCACCACTGCAGTCTCCCAACCTCATGAGAATGACGGGGGGAAAAGGCAAGGGTAAGCCTCATTATTAAAATGGCTTCCATACTTGAATGCAGCTTTCAGGAGTACAGGATACATGTGGGAGAACTATGTCTACTGTCTAGGGATTGATCACTGTGTATCTGTCTTCAGGAGATTCATTGCAAATCTTCTGACACCCCTGCACTTTGTGGCTCTGTTCTCCACAAAAAGGACAATGTTATTAGAAAGAGATCTAAAGGAGGAATGGTTATTTTTGTCAACATTGCCTACCACTCCTTGTCTCCCTCCATCACAACCAACCTACAAGCAGTTGCATTTTCATTGCATGTGTGTCATCAGTTGATCCTCCGTACTCCCTACTTGCCACCATGAGGTGCTTGATGAACTGGCTCTTCATAGCTGTCGTACTCAGCTCCCCCACCCACCCTTTCGTCTTCTGTGGTGATTTTAATGCACACAATGTGATTTAGGACTCTGCAACTTCCTGCCTCAGGAGTAGAGCAATTTAGAGGCTTCTCTTTTCTTCATGTGTGTCATTTGCTAAATACAGGGCACACATTTCTGCACTGCAACAGAGTCGTTATCTGCTACTGATAACTGTCTTTGCTCTCCAGCCCTTGCCCACACTGCTCAATGGGAACTGGTTGATGACCTGTATGGCAGTGATCACTTCCTGACCTAGATTCACCTGCCAGGCAGAGTGGTGCCCAACAAAAAACTTCTGTGATGGGCACTCAGTAGAGCAGACTGGACGCTTTCAGCTGCCTTGCTGAGTTTGGACATTATGCCAGCATCCAGAAATGGGTGGATCATATTACCCAAATGATCCGCTGTAGTATTCTGGACAACTGAAAAGGTTGTCTGTGCCTTGGTGGAGTGACAACTGCTGTTCTACAACCATGACAGCTCAGTGTAGGTTCAAGTACTGGCCACTTGCAGAGAACATTGCTGCGTTTTGGGGTAGCAAATGTCACTGAATTATTTGAGAGAGCAATCAGAGATTGTGGCAACAGTCTCTGACCACCATTAACAGTTCCACGAAGAATATCATTGTATGCAAGACCGTCAGGAGGGCTTCTGGGAGAGGAGGGAAGTGTCCAGTGGCTGCTGTACTGGGACATGGCACTCTTCAAATGAAGATTATGGCAGTCTATTTTACCAGTTTTACTGCCACCTCCAGTCAGGATCCAACTGTCTGGCTTCACAAGAAGAGCAAAACAGTCCCTTTTTCATGTGGGAACTGGATTCTGCATTGTCTGCAGCTTCTGACGTGTCTCCTGGTCACAACGGGATGGATTATAGTAAGATCCCACACCTCACAGGGTTAAGCAAAAAAATCCTCCTCATCCTTTTTAATGTCAATTGTGCATCAGTAATTTTCCAGACATGTGGTGAGAGACAATTATAATGCCTCTTTTAAAACACAGGGAAGACTGCACATGCCTGAGTAGTTATCTTAGTGTTGCCCTCACTAGATTTGTGGGGAAGACCAAGTAGCAGATGGCAAACTGCTGCCTTGTCCAGATCTTAGAATTCAGGGATTTCCCTTAGTCACTTTCATTGAGGGTTCTGGAGGGATGGCCACACCTTTGATAACCTGCCTGGAGACAGTTGTACAACAGGCTTTCCTGCACCAGCATCATTATCTGGGTATATTTCTTGACAAAGATGAAGGCCATTGATATTACTTGAAGGCAGCTTATACTTGGGCAGCTCCACAAATGGGGTTTTGGTGAATGTCTTCCCATTTGTATTTGGTCCTTCCTCTCACCACACTATTTTCAATAAGGAGTTGGTGACATCCTCTCTGAGCATGAGAATGGTGTCTTTAAAGACATATTTTTAAGTGTGATTGTCTTTGCCACAGATATTAATAGTATTACATCAGTAGTTAAATGTGCTGTCCAATGTTCCTTGTTTGTGGATGACTTCTCTGCCTTTTGTTGTTTTTCAAGCCTTGCAATGACGACACCGCAGTTGCAACTAACTCTCTGATGATTCGATGAGTGAGTGGAGAAGAAGGGTTTGACAGTTTCAACTGAGAAGTCTGTGCATTCTTTTGAACCATGCCCGTCCTGTTTTAAGCTTTCTTGAATTGAGGATGACGGACACTGTTCTTAATTTCGAAGACACACTGAGGTTTCTGGACTTCACATTTGATTTGAAACTTACACAGTTGCTACACCTTAAGGACTGGAAAGACAGTCCCTCAAAGCACTGAGTATTTTAAAATGTCTTGGGCACAATTCAGGAGGGGCAGACAGCTTTTGTGCAATTTTGGCTTGATTGTGGCAGCACTGTATATGGGTCTGCAAGACCCTCTTGTTTAAAGATGTTGGACATGGCGCACCGTGAAAGGATTCGGCTGGTCCCTGGGTCATTCCAAATGAGCCCCATACCAAGCTTCTGTGCTGAGATTATTGACCCACCACTTCACCACAGCGGCGGCTGTTCATGGTGCACCATGCATATAAAATGCCATCCATGCCGTAGTCATACATACCTGCATACCATACCATTGCTTGACTTCCAATGGAAAGACTTTTTAGTAATTGGTAATGAGCAATGTGGCCCTACAGGATTCATGTGGATGTTTGCCTTTTAGAGGTGGGTGTGGCTGGTTTTGATGTTTTACATTGGGCTTGGAACAGAGTTTCATCGTGGGTTCCTCCAGAGGCCCAAGCTTATTTTATACGTAACAAATTTTAAGGAAGGCTGTACCCCAGATTTTTCATTTCAATCTCTGTTTTTTATCATTTTAGATAGGAATCGCAGTTTTAGTGGTGTACACTGATGGCGCCAAACAGAGAACTCTCTTGGCTATTTCTTAGTATTCTCTGATTGTATCATCTGAATTCACCTTCCCTAGGCCTACACCATTTATTCAGCATATATCCATGCAATCCTGGAGGTGTTGGAGTACACGCCATAGCCATACATACCTGCTCAGTGCATGTTGTTTTTCATCTGCTATGATTCCCTAGTGCACTCCCATTGCAGAATCTGAGAAGTTGGCTCAGCTGGTACATGACCAACTGTACTTCTTCATCAGTTGGGGAAGCGGTTATCATTCTGTCAGGTCCAAGGACATATGGGGGTTCGGGGAAATGAACAAGGCAATCGGGCTGGCAAGGACGCCTGCAGTGGACATGACGTGACACAATGTGCTATTCCCCTGCAGGGTGTCATTTCTGTGTTAATGTCAAAGGTCCATGCAGTTGTGAGAGGAGGAATGGTTGGGAGGGGACAAACAATAAACTGTGGTTGGTGAAGTATCCAGCTGCGGCATTCCTCCTGTTGGTCGCTCAGGTAAGATGAAGTGATCCTTGGATCAGCCACTGACCCCTTACATATGGCTTCTTACTCTGGAAAGGATACCTCCATTCTGCGATGCCTGTGGCAGGCAAATTCTTGTACACTGTACTTTAACTGAGTGCATGTTTATAGTGATGAGAGGGAGGAAGTGAATTTTGATGGGGATCTGCCCTCTATTTTAGCTGATGATGAGGTGTGAGTGGATAACATTTTCAGGTTTTTGTGATGTGTTTGAGCTCTGGCCTCAGCTTTGAGGCTCAGGTTTTAGTGTGTTGTCAGTTGACTGGCTCATCCTTTTTCTCCCTGCGATCAGCCAGCCATGGCCACTTGGAATGTTATTTTAACTCCTCCTAGTATTTTAGTCTGAGTTGTAATCTTGACATGGCACTTTCTTTCTGTGTTTCAGTGTGGGTGCACACATGGTTTGGTGCAATTTTGTTACTTCTAATTTCTGACGCTGTTTTCTACTCATGTTTAGTGTATTTTGCTGCCACTTATCACTCACCTCTTACTATTTTTGTTCCAGTGCTAAAGACCTGGCGGTCACCATCACCATTCCATCCATCCATCTGAGCTTATATCATTTTCACTCTCAAAAAAATAAAGTATGTTTAGTTGCGGATATTACATCACACAATATTGTCAAAAAAGTTGTTATGTGTATCGGATCACCATCTACTGGGAACAATGGCATTGCAGTCTAATGATGCTAATTTTTGGCCCACTGTAACAGATACCTCCAAACACTCAATCACTTACCCTGAGGTCTGTAAACGGGGTTTAGATAAGCCACTGCCAAAAAAGGACAGCATACTAAATGGAATACCAACCAGGTTTCCATGAAGATCGCAGCACAACTTCTACCTTAATACAGGTAACAGTTGACCTGAAGCTTGCCATGGATTCACAAGAGATGACTATCATGTGCTTCTTACACCTCAGTAAAGCCTATGATACAATCAAATTTAACATTTTACTTGCCAAACTTAGTAGCCTAAAATTCTCATCAAGTGCAGTACAACAGTTCTGCTCATACCAGATGTTTCACCAGCAATGCATCGTGTCCTGCACGAAAAGTTGAAATTGAGGCAGGCAGTATCAGTTGTCCCTCAGGGTTTGTTATTATAGGACCTGTACTCTTCTCATTGTACATCAATGACGTGTAATCAGATACATAGATACACAGGTGGAGCCATCAGCAGTTCACTGTTAGCCAGTCTGAGCCATCTTACACAAAAGTAACTTCATTGTTTTATTGACACTGTTGTGACCGTACAGTGACTCAGTTTTGGAGCACAGAAGAAATCGACGGTTATGGACTCATCCCATGAACACTGACCAAAATTTAGCAACTTTTCTCCTTACATGAAGAACTAAAAAACTTCTTAGAAAAAGGTTATTCATATTACAGAATGAATCACAGTACACTTCAGTATCTGCTGCAAAATGTTCAAGAAAAATTTCAAAACAAAAAACTTTCGTAGGAGTATACGAGTGGAAGAAAAAATTGTGTGGTGGCAAAGTAAAGCGGATTAGTGCATATTGTTTTGAAGGAAAACTTTGCACAGAACTCACTGCATCCCATTCACAACACAGAAGCTCTTGTATTTTAAGTTTTACAAGTATTTGCCTTTGAAAAAAGGAGGGGGGGGGGGGGGGTTACTGATCTCCTGAGACTCCTCAGGAAGTAACAATTGTCATTATCATCATCATCATCATCATCATCATCATATATAACTTGGCTCACTGGTTCTGTTTCCATTGACAAGGAACTATGCATAAGTCTTGAAATTAAAACATTGTTTAAGAAAATCTTGTGGTGAAATCAAAGCCAAATGGAACTGCATTTTCATGGACTGTCCCCTGGATCACTTAATCCCACTTTGCCAATTATTTTAAAGTTCTTCTCTGTAACTCTTTCTGTTTTCAGCACTTTAACAGGAATTGTAATAAAAGGATGTACAAAAATGTGGATGTTTAGTCCCCTTTTGCTACAAAACTATGGAAATAGATGAATTATGTATGTGTCTGTTTTAATAACAAAACTGACAATAAAAAAATTTTCATGTATCATTACAATACTTATAAATTTTCCCCACCAATTTTGAAAAGTGAAGGAAGGGATTTCTCCTTTGTTCAACAAAAAATTTAAGTTGTGCAGACGTGCTAATGATCAAAAATAGTTGGGAACATCTGATATGTTTACTGCAGAAGCTCCACTGACCACCTCACACCAGAGATATCAAACACGTTGACTGTTGCCAGTGCGGTGCAGCCCGGCCACCAGTGTGAGCACGGCCTAAAGGCAGGCTGGGGACCACCTAGCATATAAGGCTTACTGTGAGGAACAAAACACTTGCTAGATTCTTAACTTCTACAATAAACAGCTCTAGAATATCACCATCTGAGTTTTATTTGTCTTCCAAAATGTGTAATCATAAAGATGAATTCTAGGCAGATAAAAAACGTTATATTGTGGTGAAATTTATGGATATAATGTTATCAGAGCGAGTGTGAACAGTATCACAGACTCAACTTGCTATCTCTGCCTAAGTGATTGATTACACTGCATGTGATGTGATGTTAGTGCAATAGTAAATATGTAAATTTATTTGCAATAAATTTGTATTTTATATTACTCACTGTGTTCTGCATTATATTTAGGGGTAAGCATTTTAATAACTAACCCCGATAGTGGTGATTCTGCGTTGATTGGTTTTCGTGGTGGTACACTTCATTTTTCAGTGCACTGTGATATGAACAATGGAAGGATCAATGGGCACACCTGGTAAAAACACAATGATGAATCTCTGCAGGGCTTTCCCTTCAGTGAACATTGTTCCTGCACCTCTTCCTGTGACAAACAATAATAATCAGCACTTCATAAGTTGCTCATCCAGGACCAGTGACATAAAGCTTGATTCATTCTGGTCCACAAAACTGAAGCTGTTGTTCACACAAGTGGAAGATATATTTTAAGAACATGACATTACTGATGATTTGGACAAGTTTACAGTGATAGTGTCATAGTTGGACTTACATGTGATTGACCAGATTGACCATGCACTGAAAGATTGGTACTTCACTGTACCGAAAGATGCCTTATTGCAGTGCTATATTCTGCAACCAGAACTGTGTTTGCACAAATTACAGTGGGCGAAGTGTATGCATATAACTCCTGCTTGCTAATCTCGTAGTCACTACGTGCTTTGGCTGGTATGGAACTGTTGTGAGCAATCCTTCTGTATCTTCTGGTGAACACATGTTGGCGGCAATTGTTAGAGCAATTATTTCTTCTTTTTCAGAATGGCCACTCACTGATTCAACATGTAAATCAGATGCAATTACTATTACATTAAGTGACGAAAGTGTATGCGCATCAGTTAATGAGGTACTGGTTGGTGGCCCCGGGTATACGCATATCCGTGTAGACAGACATCACTCTGGAATGCACATAACCTCTCCACAGCAGTAGCCAGCAACACAGTGTGTTCATTCAGCCAACTTGCTACAAATTTATTGGGGCTCAGTGATGGAGAAAAAAAGCTGTAATTTCAGGACCAATGCTAATAAGAGTGATACATTCACCTGGTGTTGGTACCATAGGTGATTTGGAAATACAGCTAGACAATGTACAAGGCCATGCAGTCACCCAAACTTCGATGATGAGCACAAAGGCTATGGTCTCATCTGTCAACCAACTTTCACCTTTCTCCACAAGATCTGTGGTAAGCAATTCCTGATCGAAAATGGGTCTGAAATTAGTGTGTACCCTCCTGAATGGAGGAACACATACCATTCACTGAAATCCAACCCCAGTGCAATTGAAGTAAAGTACGACAAGATGTGGATAGGACAACAGGAATTATATAAGGGATATTTATGGTTGTCTGCTTCCAGTAAGGAATTGCAACATCTGCACCTCAAAAATGGTCTGGATGAGCACATCTGATGGTGGGAATTTTTAATGAACGGTTCACCAAACCGTGCTACAGTCTGTTGATGGATAACTCCCATAAAGTTGGTGTACTTGAGGATGCCGAAACGCTTGTTGGCATAAAAAAGCTGTGGAACAGTGGAGGGATTCCTCCCCCATGTAACTTGACATAATGAAATACATTCTGTGTCGGGCATGAATATTGGTGGTGACTTGTCGACTGGACCACATGACCACAACCTGTTGGCGCATATCAGCGGTTTTGTTACGATGAGTGATGGTGATGGCACTAAACTGTGTAGTTTCTAAAAGTATTAAAAAATGTTAAACTCATAAAAGAAAATAAATAATTTGTATTTCAGCGCAGCGTGAATTTTATAATACTTGTGCATGCAATAAAATCACTCGTGTCTGACTCTTACCTGCGACTGCGCACGGAGCATAATCAAATGCAGCCTCATTAAATCCTCCCACATTCTACACATAAAGGCACAATACCTATGTGTGTATATACAGCATTTAAATAAAGCCACTGTGAGTCTTCAAGCCTCTCAGAAGCTAAAAGAGACGCATGATGCTCAGCAGCTAAAATGTGCTGGGCTTGTAACCAATATTAATGTGAAAGTATGGATTAAACGCAAAGAGGAGCAGAACCACGTAATCTGAAGACAGATTAGATGGTTCATAATGCTGTGGCATAGTTATTTTGAGATTGAAGTGAGTGAGTGTTTCTGCAATCTACCACGGACAACATATCCTACAATGAAACAAAAGGTCAACTACAAGGTAATAAAACAATTTTCACCACCACTCTTCATTCTGAAATGCATACTGCAAGATGGAATGACCCAAAACTGAGAACGAAATGTCTGAAACAGGGGTATTTAAAGGCGGACATTACATCGTAGTAACAGACTAGGTGACCATGCGCCCTTGTTGAATCAGAGGTGTTGCCTCTGCATTTGTCATTTCTATTACTATGCCTTGGAGTGGTGGAGCCACATGTATGTTATTACTCCGTACCGCAGAGTGTGTAGAATGATGTAATGGGTGCTGTCATACTGAACTTTTTGCACTCCTTGCTATGGCTCTGCCCACTGTGGGGCAATGAGTTATGAGTGTTGCCTTGGTATTGCTCTATTGGCACTTTTTGCACGCTCTAGATCATGACTGTGACACAGGGTTGAAGTTGGAATTGGTTCTTCTACCGTCTGTATTGAGCAACAGCTTCAAAAATGTATTAGTCAACCATGAAACAGGGTTGCTCTGCAACATTATTATCAAAATATAACAATTTATTTACCATGTCGCTTTATTCAAATAAACACACAATTTTATACACCATAATTTCTCAATCACCAAGTGTTTTGGTCTGTCTCATGTTATTTTCTATGCAGTTCTGACATCTGTTATTTCACGATGAACCATAAAGCTGAAAACTACTTACTGAACAAATAAAAAGGTTTTATCATGTTATTTCCTGTGCAGTTCAGAAATTTGTTACTTCATGATGAACCATAAAGCTGAGAACTACTTATTGAATAAATAAAAAGGTTTTATTTTTGTATTTATTTTCACATTTTGTCACGCACCAATGTGCAATTCAATTAAAATTCCAGATTTAAATGTTACAATAGTGGATATTTGATTACAGAAATGAAACAACAGCTTATACTGTATAGATCAAAACACAGTAACAGCCTTTGAAATTTTCTTTTTCTATTTTCACTCACAAGCACCTCCACTTTCTTGGGATGATTTACAACCAATGCATGAAGAAGAAAATTTACATTGAATGTAGTTGATAAATATAATTTGAAATTCACTCATTCTGAGACCAGTATTCTGTTTAACCCTCTAAGTGACACCGGTAAATATATACACAACTAGACTTCGGTGTTTTATTACTTTATTCACTACAATCAATTGTACTTGTATTAATATATCAATAATAGTTTCTCGGATAAGTATGAGTACCATTTTTTTGTTTCTATATCAGTAGCCTTGAGATATCAATGAACGAATGAGTAATGCTATCAATATTCATCGGTGGCCTTTGAGATTCTCAGCTTCAAACTGGTTTTGCACTCAGCTAGCATTTATTACCTGTGGATTTTCTCTTCTGATATAAACAATGGTAAGTTCAACTCACAGTAATGTTCCCTACATCATATAGTGTAAAATCAATAAGGAGCCATTTGTAAGAATATTTACAGCTAGTTTTCCTCCACCCCGTACATGGAAGTAAATATATTGTCGCATAAAAATTGTTTAGTTACATCCAATTTTACTCATTGTATTCTCTGAAATGATTCTTCTAATGAAGAATGAGCACTGCAGATAATATTGTTTGACACATTATCTCAAGAATGTAGCTGCTGAGATAATATCAATTATTTCCACTTACAGTGCGCATATATGATGATTACTGAAAATATGATGATTACCGAAAATATGCAACACAATGAAAACAGTTTATGCGTACACTTCAACGGAATGAGCATATTATTTTCTCAGTTAGAGGGATAAGCTGGACATTTGTGACTATTTCTTTTAGACCAGTATGACTAATTTCATGGAGGTGGTACAGTTTCAGGACAGATGAAATTCTGGCTGATTGTGTAATGAGCTGCTGGGAAGAGGTTGCAGAAGACACAGAAGAATAAGAATTTGGAGGAGATCCTGATGCAGGTGATGTGGCTACTATTTCTACAGTTTCAAACAATTACAGTAACTGGTGGTAATCTGGGTAACACAGTGTCAAGTGAAAGCAGCATCTCAATACTAAACCAGAGAGACTAGTCAAAGGTATTTTTGCGTAGAATAACATGACAGTGTTTGGTGGGTATGCCTTGATGGCGAGGTATATTCAGGGTTGTTAGTACTTGTGCTTGCGACTTTCAAGTGATTCTTTCATTAAACTATAAACCAAAGCTAAGCAGCATCTTGTAGTACCAGTAAACAGTAATTTCATTTCTCCTGTTTAGATGAACTATTTGACAGCTGTCCAGTCCTTCACAGAGGCTGTAAGATGTTGCATCATGGCTCAGTTTCCTGAAGTGGTCTCTCCAGTTTGGTACTGAGCTGACCGAGTGCATTAGTGGGTGAAACATCCATTACAGATGCAGCAGGTAGAGTAGATTGTTTGCTTATGCTTAAAGAAGCATTTTTGACTCCGATGCTAAAATGGCTGCAAATGTAGATTTTTATGCAAAATGTCTCCCTACTGAGGGCATATGTTTACTAACAGAAGTTGAAATTAAAAATTTCCTGCAGATTTTTTCATGGTTTTTGAGCACAGGTTTTGTGTTCCTGATTCATTGGTGTGAAAATTTACCACCCCATATTTCATGATAGAAATATATAATAAATTTAGCAGGTTTAGTGATTTCTATTGCCAAAGAGTACATATTACATGGATTTCTTTGTTATGCTGGATAAAATGATTTTGTCACTCAAACAGTTAAGGTATTAACACCCGGCTGTTCAAACAATTTTGACAGGTTGATTGTGCTTTGAATCATGATATGAAACCTTACCTCTTCCTTTTGTTGACATAGAATTTGTCACAAATGTTTCAGTGTTGCCTATACACCAGATAGCAGAAAGTGATGCATCCCACAAATATTCTAGGTACCACTGCAAATGCCACTCAGTTCATGGGATTAGGTAGATGATATTCAAATATTCAAGATGTTATCTTCAAAATCTTTTATTTTTCAGAAACTTGTAGAAGCTTTATTACAGAAGTGAACAATGTATATTTTAGCTTAAACATAAGATCTCATATTGAATGAACAACTATTTCAATAGATACTCAACTGCACTAATATTACACTGAAATAAAAACAAACATATTTTGTGAAGAAACTTCACATTTCGCTTAGGTCTCTTAATACTGCAGATGAATATTACGGAAACCTCATGATAATTAGCGCTCAGTTTTTAAAATGCACACATTTCTTCTTTTATTGCAGCAATGAACAAATTTGTTCTTTATAATTTTATGCCAAAACACTTAAGACTGAAGAAAGAAATTTATTAGGCTTTGTAGGTCATACTTGCGTAGGATTTCCAGTAACTGAGGAATCTTTCCTTTTACATTCTGTCCTTTAAATTTATGCCTGTCGATATAAAGGTCTGAGACCAAGCCTGGAATAGAAATTGTGAAAATATTTTATAGATATCCTCAACCAAACATGCATGAGTACAATATTGTGCCTCAAATCACTGTTTTACAAGGCACTGTGCTGTTAATAATACATCTGAGAAGTCAAATGACTGCAACATTTCTTCCAATATCAGTATTTGACTTACAGGGAATCTTTGGTCATAAACCAGACTGATAAATGCCTTACAAACCACCTGAAAGGGTTCAGAGCACTTAAAATAGGGGAACTGAAGCATTTGGTGCAGAGAGGATTCTTGTGTTTTTGCCTGCACAAGAGCCATTTTCAACCAAGACACACACACACACACACACACACACACACACACACACAAACACACAAAAAGTTACGTGTCACGTACCACCCTTGTAAACATGTGTGGTGATACGTATTTTAGCGTAACACTGTATTCTGCTCTTTTGCTGCTGTTTATGCTGCTCAATGGGAAGTGGCTGATGACTTGCATTCACGTGGGTGCTTCCCTGTCTTCTACGTACACCTGTCCTTGGAAAAAACTTACCACAGTGGGTTCTGTTTTCAAACACTGAGGGCAGTGTCCATCACTGGACAGATCACTTTACAAGCATGATGCACCATAACATTGATTCATCTGTTCGAAAGCCTTTCAGCCATTATCAGATGTAACAGTTCTCAATAAAAAATGTCACTTTACATTGATGATAAGGCTCCATAACAAGTGAAATGCCAACCACGTGCTGAGAATCTTGCAACTTTTTGCATCATGACAACACAAGCACAAAGGAAAATCAGAGAGCAAGATGAGATCTTGACCAGTGTTTCTGATTTTGATAAATCATTCTAATAACTTTACAAGGGCATGAAAAACTATAAGACAGATTTCTGGCAAAATTGCCAGATTACTAATAACTGCTATATTGCAACAGGATTAATTCCAGACTAAACTTGGTTAAATTTATAGACACTCTGTCAACTCATACAAATACCCAGATGTAACAATTGGTAGGGGTGTGAAATGGAATGATCACATATGCTTGCTCGAAGGTCAAGCAGATGAAAGACAATTTGTTTCTTAAGATACTGGAAAAATGTTGTAGGTCCACAGAGGAGATTGCTTACAAACGACTTGTACGACCAATACTAGAGTGTTGCCCAATGTGTGGGATGCATGCCAAACAGGGCTAAGAGGGGAAATTGAATGTGCAAAGAAGAATAGCACAAATGACTGCTGCTTCATTTGTGAGAGAGGCATCACAAAAATGCTAAGAAAAATAAACTGACCCTGCACTTGAAGATGGATCTCAACTATCCCACAGAAGGACATGACTAAATTAACTACAGTGATTATTATTATTGTTTTAGGGTGTTAACCTATAAGGTCAGCAGTGCCCTTACTCCAATGAGTGTGCACAAAGAAGCATTTAGGCAGTCATCTTTCCCATGTTCCATATACAAATCAAATGGAAAGAAACCATAATATTGAGACCCTCTGCCATGTACTTCATATTGGTTTTGAGAGTATGGATGTTAATCCATGAGGCATCTGTCTTCATAAACATTTTCTTACGGTAAGTAACTATTTAAAGTTGTATTACTTAACAGTGAAAAGCCCTCGGGTTACCAGCTGCATAGCAATGTTACAATACCACAACCTTTTGACGAGTGTCCCACTCATCATCTTCTAGTGGAGTTTTGAGGTATGTGGGTGCTGTAATATTTATACTATTGGTCTGCCCCTCTCCACTGGGCTGCAGATGGATGTATACTGTCCAGCCAGTGGGTGGGAGGAGGAAGAGGCCACAGTGGTGGAGTAGTGGGTGTGCCGTTCACATCTCTGTGTGGGTATTCTGATTGTGTCTTGCAAGCTGGACATTGCTGGGCATGCTCTCATCTTATTGCTGCTGGCATGGGTTCCTCTGCTCCACTTAGTTGGTACCCTCCATCTCTGCTGACCAGATTCTCATGAACCTGTATTTTGGTGGATTCATTTACAATGCTGTCCCAATAGCCGGTTGCTCGACAAAGCATGTTTGCGTTCTGAAAGTCAAAGGTGGGGTCTCCCTTGAGGCTATGCTCTGCTCACTATTGCTGATTTCTCTGTCTGCCCCAATCACACATGCCTGACATCAGAGTTACGAAATTTGATGCTGTGTTTTTCTCGATGTACTGTTGGCCATACTCGCAGGTGATATTGAATATTCCACGTATATTCAGTTTTAGTGGATCTCTGAAAATGGCACGCCTCTCCTTTGTTTTCGGCAGTGGTTGTAAGGTCATTTTTATATTGGATTTTTCAAGTAGCCGTGCAATTTTGGCTGAGAGCCATTCCACGTATGGGTCTCTTGTCTTCTTCCTCCTCTCTCCACTTTCCAACATCTTGCTTGTCTCTTCTTGAATGAATGTACAACACAGCCTGCGAATAAGGCCAACAGTACAATGGGCAAATGCAGTGCTGTGTTTTAAAACCCTGTGAGAAGCGCATCAGGCATGTGTAATTGGGGCAAACAGAGAAATCACTGATAGCAGAGATAAGGGGAGATTCCACCTCTGACTTTCAGAATATAAAGGTGTTTTGCCGAGCAACTGGCTACTCGCACAGCATTATAAAAGAAGCAATTGAAATACAGGTTCATGAGAATCTGGACAACATAGACAAAGGATACCAACTAAGTGCGGCATGGAATCCCACATTACCAGCAATATGATGAGATCGTGTCTAGTGTCGTCCAACTTGCAAGACACAGCTGGATTGCACACAGAGATGTGAACTGTGCATCCATTACCACCACCACTGCAGCCTCACTCTGTCCTGCCCACCAGCCGGACAGTACACAGCTGTCCACACCCAGGTTGAGGGGAGCACACCACTAGTATAAACCTTACAGCATCCACATATCTTGACACTCCACAAAAAGTAAGCGTAGGCTTCCGCAGCCGTTGTCTTCTTCAATAAAATTCTTCAGGGTATCAGACCGCATCGTCATAATTTAAAATGCGCCAACGTTTCGGCCAGCATTGCAGCTAGCCTTCATCAGGGCCTTACGTTAACTGCTAAATGAACACACTTGATTCCTTAAATAGCTGCACGAGAAAACCGTGTCGTTACTTGATTGGCTGTAAAGGGAGGAGGAGGAGGGGTGAAAGGTATGCTTTATTGGTGTTTCCTTTATTATCAGTCATTGGCTGAAATAGCTGTTTTCTATTGGTCTTTATATTAATCCACCCCATTGGAGGACACGGACGAATAGCGAACAGGTGATGGCTGTGACGTCACACTGTTTCCATGCTGTCCAGAAGCCGGCTGCGGCGTCCCATTGCTCTGTGCGCTCGCGACCACTGCGGCTCTCCGCGTGTCTGCATGGGCCGCCACGGCTCTGCCGCCGCTCCGTAGCCCTGCTATTGCAGGCAGCCAAGACCTTGGAAGCTTGTACCCGTCCTCTCTATTCATGTTGGCGGGTCTTTTGGCTATTTCTATCGCCTCTCTAATCTTTCTTTTGAAAGTGAGAGGCTGTTTCGCAAGGACGTGGGCTTCTTGAAAAAATATTGGTTTCCCGCACTTGTCTCGGTGTTCCGCCACTGCTGACTTAGTGTGTTGTTTCAGGCGGATATATCTTTCATGTTCCGAGAGCCTTGTGCTAATCGGACGTCCCGTCTCACCTATGTAGACTAATCCACACGCACAACCAATTTCATACACGCCAGCTGTGTGTAGTTTGTCAACTGCATCCTTGGTAGAACCGAGCATGTCTGATATTTTGTTTCTGCTTCGGAAAATTGGTTTGATGTCGGCTTTTCGTAGAATTTTGCCAATACGTTCGGTGACCCCTTGTACATATGGTAACACAGCAATGCTCTGTGCCTCCTTCTCCTCTTCCCTATTAATCTTCTCCCTTGTCGACATGGTGCTGTCTATCATCTGCTTCCCATAGCTATTAGTTCCGAAGATGGACCTGAGGCGTTCAAGTTCTGTCTTCAGATGTTCTTCGTCGCTTATCCTGTACGCTCTCTTCGTTAGCGTGTGCAGGGCGGACTTCTTCTGCATGGGGTGATGGTGGGAGGAGGCGTGAAGGTACCTGTCCGTATTGGTTGGTTTCCTGTACACTTTGTGGCCAAGTTTACCATCAGGTTTTCGATAAACTTCCACGTCGAGAAAAGGCAGCACCCCGTTCTTCTCTGTTTCCATTGTAAACTGAATTTTCCTATGCTGTTGGTTAAGGTGCTTGTGGAAGTTCTGTAACTCCTCTTCTCCGTGGGGCCAGATGACGAAAGTATCATCGACATAGCGAAGCCAACAATTTGGGCGTAATGGTGCGGACTGGAGGGCTGTTTCCTCAAATGCCTCCATGAAAATTTCTGCTGCGATAGGCGATAGGGGTGAGCCCATAGCTACACCGTCAGTTTGTTCATAAAATTGACCTCTCCACTTGAAATAGGTGGTCGTCAGACAGTGGCGCACAAGCTCACATATATCAGGTGCCACGCGTTCTTCTAGGATGTTCATAGTATCTGACACTGGGACATTCGTGAATAGGGATTTGACGTCGAAACTAACCATCAGATCTTGGTCCGTAACACGCATTTCCTTTAGGAGAGATACGAAGTGAGTGGAATCCTTAACGTAGGACTCGGTTTGGTGCACTAGGTGTCGGAGCCTAGGTGCCAGTTCTTTCGCTAGGTAGTAGGTCAGCGAATTTATACTGTTTACTATGGGCCTTAAGGGGAAGTCGGTTTTGTGTACCTTCGGTACACCATATATCCTTGGTGCCTGTGTCACTTGCGGGATGAATCTTCTGGCCTTGTCGAAGTTGATTCTAGAGTGCTTGAGCAGTGCCTGCGTCGTTTTGATTACCTTGGCCGTCGGATCTCCCTGAAGTTTCTTGTAGATAGGTTCTGCGAGAATATCTTCCATTCGTTTGTTGTAATCAGTTGTGTCCAGGACTACAGTGGCGTTGCCCTTATCTGCCTGCACCACTACTAAGTGGGGGTTGTCCCTGAGTTCCTTGATGGCACGGTATTCCTCAGCGTTGATGTTTTGCTTCGGTGGCTTTGCTTTATTCAGAACTCTGACCGTTTCCTGCCGGATCTTCTCCGCCTCGGCCTGTGGCAGATGACGTACCGAAGCCTCTACGGATTCTATGATATCTTCTTTTGGAACTCGCTTAGGTGCGACTGCGAAATTCATCCCCTTGGCCAGAATTGCTGTGGTTGCTTCGCTCAAGGTGTGGCTGGAGAGGTTGACCACTGTCCGTCGCCTGTCCAGCGTCAATGTTTCGTCCGTGGCTTTCTGTTGTAGTTTGTCGTACTTTCTCATCTGTCGGTTAGTAATACTATTGCTGGTCCTTGATGCCTGCTGAAAGGTTAACCTGTCGACTTTATCCCAGTCTTCCATCTGAAGTTTTCCGGCCAGAATTAGGTGCAGATCACACAAATTCCTGTTGTGAGCATCGAGACTTATGCGGATGTGGCGGATCCTTTCCCGTAGCAATGCTTTACTGGCTTTAACACAGATATTCCTCGCCTTGTTCGTTTTTATGTGAGACGTCAACCGCAAAGAATACGGCACAACACTCGTGTCTCTGCATCTCTTCAAAAAAGCAAGGTCATTCAGCAGTTTACATCTTTTTAAACGCAGTGCTTCTAACTTCTTGATGTTTCCATGGATTTCCTGCCCATACAGGTTGGTTAAATGTAAGCGTAGGCTTCCGCGGCCGTTGTCTTCTTCAATAAAATTCTTCAGGGTATCAGACCGCATCGTCATAATTTAAAATGCGCCAACGTTTCGGCCAGCGTTGCAGCTAGCCTTCATCAGGGCCTTACGTTAACTGCTAAATGAACACACTTGATTCCTTAAATAGCTGCACGAGAAAACCGTGTCGTTACTTGATTGGCTGTAAAGGGAGGAGGAGGAGGGGTGAAAGGTATGCTTTATTGGTGTTTCCTTTATTATCTGTCATTGGCTGAAATAGCTGTTTTCTATTGGTCTTTATATTAATCCACCCCATTGGAGGACACGGACGAATAGCGAACAGGTGATGGCTGTGACGTCACACTGTTTCCATGCTGTTCAGAAGCCGGCTGCGGCGTCCCATTGTACTGTGCGCTCGCGAAAGATTAGAGAGGCGATAGAAATAGCCAAAAGACCCGCCAACATGAATAGAGAGGACGGGTACAAGCTTCCGAGGTCTTGGCTGCCTGCAATAGCAGGGCTACGGAGCGGCGGCAGAGCCGTGGCGGCCCATGCAGACACGCGGAGAGCCGCAGTGGTCGCGAGCGCACAGAGCAATGGGACGCCGCAGCCGGCTTCTGGACAGCATGGAAACAGTGTGACGTCACAGCCATCACCTGTTCGCTATTCGTCCGTCTCCTCCAATGGGGTGGATTAATATAAAGACCAATAGAAAACAGCTATTTCAGCCAATGACAGATAATAAAGGAAACACCAATAAAGCATACATTTCACCCCTCCTCCTCCTCCCTTTACAGCCAATCAAGTAACGACACGGTTTTCTCGTGCAGCTATTTAAGGAATCAAGTGTGTTCATTTAGCAGTTAATGTAAGGCCCTGATGAAGGCTAGCTGCAACGCTGGCCGAAACGTTGGCGCATTTTAAATTATGACGATGCGGTCTGATACCCTGAAGAATTTTATTGAAGAAGACAACGGCCGCGGAAGCCTACGCTTACATTTAACCAACCTGTATGGGCAGGAAATCCACGGAAACATCAAGAAGTTAGAAGCACTGCGTTTAAAAAGATGTAAACTGCTGAATGACCTTGCTTTTTTGAAGAGATGCAGAGACACGAGTGTTGTGCCGTATTCTTTGCGGTTGACGTCTCACATAAAAACGAACAAGGCGAGGAATATCTGTGTTAAAGCCAGTAAAGCATTGCTACGGGAAAGGATCCGCCACATCCGCATAAGTCTCGATGCTCACAACAGGAATTTGTGTGATCTGCACCTATTTCTGGCCGGAAAACTTCAGATGGAAGACTGGGATAAAGTCGACAGGTTAACCTTTCAGCAGGCATCAAGGACCAGCAATAGTATTACTAACCGACAGATGAGAAAGTACGACAAACTACAACAGAAAGCCACGGACGAAACATTGACGCTGGACAGGCGACGGACAGTGGTCAACCTCTCCAGCCACACCTTGAGCAAAGCAACCACAGCAATTCTGGCCAAGGGGATGAATTTCGCAGTCGCACCTAAGCGAGTTCCAAAAGAAGATATCATAGAATCCGTAGAGGCTTCGGTACGTCATCTGCCACAGGCCGAGGCGGAGAAGATCCGGCAGGAAACGGTCAGAGTTCTGAATAAAGCAAAGCCACCGAAGCAAAACATCAACGCTGAGGAATACCGTGCCATCAAGGAACTCAGGGACAACCCCCACTTAGTAGTGGTGCAGGCAGATAAGGGCAACGCCACTGTAGTCCTGGACACAACTGATTACAACAAACGAATGGAAGATATTCTCGCAGAACCTATCTACAAGAAACTTCAGGGAGATCCGACGGCCAAGGTAATCAAAACGACGCAGGCACTGCTCAAGCACTCTAGAATCAACTTCGACAAGGCCAGAAGATTCATCCCGCAAGTGACACAGGCACCAAGGATATATGGTGTACCGAAGGTACACAAAACCGACTTCCCCTTAAGGCCCATAGTAAACAGTATAAATTCGCCGACCTATTACATAGCGAAAGAACTGGCACCTAGGCTCCGACACCTAGTGCACCAAACCGAGTCCTACGTTAAGGATTCCACTCACTTCGTGTCTCTCCTAAAGGAAATGCGTGTTACGGACCAAGATCTGATGGTTACTTTCGACGTCAAATCCCTATTCACGAATGTCCCAGTGTCAGATACTGTGAACATCCTAGAAGAACGCGTGGCACCTGATATATGTGAGCTTGTGCGCCACTGTCTGACGACCACCTATTTCAAGTGGAGAGGTCAATTTTATGAACAAACTGACGGTGTAGCTATGGGCTCACCCCTATCGCCTATCGCAGCAGAAATTTTCATGGAGGCATTTGAGGAAACAGCCCTCCAGTCCGCACCATTACGCCCAAATTGTTGGCTTCGCTATGTCGATGATACTTTCGTCATCTGGCCCCACGGAGAAGAGGAGTTACAGAACTTCCACAAGCACCTTAACCAACAGCATAGGAAAATTCAGTTTACAATGGAAACAGAGAAGAACGGGGTGCTGCCTTTTCTCGACGTGGAAGTTTATCGAAAACCTGATGGTAAACTTGGCCACAAAGTGTACAGGAAACCAACCAATACGGACAGGTACCTTCACGCCTCCTCCCACCATCACCCCACGCAGAAGAAGTCCGCCCTGCACACGCTAACGAAGAGAGCGTACAGGATAAGCGACGAAGAACATCTGAAGACAGAACTTGAACGCCTCAGGTCCATCTTCGGAACTAATGGCTATGGGAAGCAGATGATAGACAGCACCATGTCGACAAGGGAGAAGATTAATAGGGAAGAGGAGAAGGAGGCACAGAGCATTGCTGTGTTACCATATGTACAAGGGGTCACCGAACGTATTGGCAAAATTCTACGAAAAGCCGACATCAAACCAATTTTCTGAAGCAGAAACAAAATATCAGACATGCTCGGTTCTACCAAGGATGCAGTTGACAAACTACACACAGCTGGCGTGTATGAAATTGGTTGTGCGTGTGGATTAGTCTACATAGGTGAGACGGGACGTCCGATTAGCACAAGGCTCTCGGAACATGAAAGATATATCCGCCTGAAACAACACACTAAGTCAGCAGTGGCGGAACACCGAGACAAGTGCGGGAAACCAATATTTTTTCAAGAAGCCCGCGTCCTGGCGAAACAGCCTCTCACTTTCAAAAGAAAGATTAGAGAGGCGATAGAAATAGCCAAAAGACCCGCCAACATGAATAGAGAGGATGGGTACAAGCTTCCAAGGTCTTGGCTGCCTGCAATAGCAGGGCTACGGAGCGGCGGCAGAGCCGTGGCGGCCCATGCAGACACGCGGAGAGCCGCAGTGGTCGCGAGCGCACAGAGCAATGGGACGCCGCAGCCGGCTTCTGGACAGCATGGAAACAGTGTGACGTCACAGCCAGCACCTGTTCGCTATTCGTCCGTCTCCTCCAATGGGGTGGATTAATATAAAGACCAATAGAAAACAGGTATTTCAGCCAATGACAGATAATAAAGGAAACACCAATAAAGCATACCTTTCACCCCTCCTCCTCCTCCTCCCTTTACAGCCAATCAAGTAACGACACGGTTTTCTCGTGCAGCTATTTAAGGAATCAAGTGTGTTCATTTAGCAGTTAACGTAAGGCCCTGATGAAGGCTAGCTGCAACGCTGGCCGAAACGTTGGCGCATTTTAAATTATGACGATGCGGTCTGATACCCTGAAGAATTTTATTGAAGACTCCACAAAAAGATGATGACTACAAGACTTGTCAGAACATTGTGGTATTTTAACACTGCCACCCAGCTGAACTCTGACGGCCAACAGTATGTGCTGGGAAAGGTACATTCACATATAAGTGCATTACTTATGTTAGTATTTTGGATTAATTGTAGTTTCTGCTGCATATTTGTTTGGTCTGATTTGCATCTTCCCTTAAAAGGGTGTGACAACAGATGATTGCATCAGATCACTGGTCAAGGCTGTTGTTACTGGCTACTGCACATCAAGTGCAGAAAACAGTTCACAAGACCTCGTGTAATAAGAAAGGGTTCTGCATCTTGTCACTTACAATTATTCCTGGCTAAAATAAAAAAAAATTTAGTACAGCAGATATGAATTTCTCAGTAGAACCAACTGATTTTTGTGTGTGTGTGTGTGTGTGTGTGTGTGTGTGTGTGTGTGTGTGTGTGTGTGTAAGTACAATCTAACTTCTGCACCATTTCAGTGAAGTGATATGTTCACTGTAAGTAAGTATTGTAGTAGTTCTATTATATGTTTGTTACCTTATAAATAAAAAAAACAGTTTTTAATTGTAAATTCAGTGGACTAATAGAACTTAGTAAATGAGTGTTTGTAAAATGATTCTTTCATATAGTGTTCATTTAAAAAAAAAAAAAAGAAAAGAGAGAGAGAGAGACCATCATTCCACTTGGGACCTGTGGAAGGTACATTAGCTTATTTATTTCATTTTTAAATATGTGTAATGTATTATTGCTTTTCTGGACCTCCTGACAACGAGTCAATTAGAATGAAAGTAAATCTAATCTAATGACAGTTCACACACAGCAACTGCCTAGGTTAGTTCAGGTAGAATATATCCTGCAATACGTAACCAGGCAACCCATAAATCTCATTGTGCTACAAAAAATTGCAGAGCATTTAATCTAACATCACTAGTCTATAACAGAAGATTCTTGTAGTTGACATTTATATTATTTGGGAGTCAAACTGAGCACGAGTATTATGTTGAGCGACCTTTTGAGGAGCTGGAAGGTTCTATTCATGGCAGATTAATTAAACATCTTTGGATATCACTGACTTAAAACTGATGCACAGGAAATTCAACAAGGGGAATCTTATATGGACACACCAAAGGATAAAAAAACACTGAAAAAACTCTGCTTTGCAAAATAAATGATATTTTAAGAACAAAAGTAATGAAAGACAGTTGTACCATAAAGCCTTTCAAGTTGCTGTGGATGCTGAGAGTACCGTAGCTGTACTTCCTTCTCAGCGGCCAATAGCTCACGGTATTCAGGCAGAAGTGACTGCTCCCATCCAGATTCTCTTTCACGCAGCTCGTGAAGAGCCTCCAATAGCGACATTTCGTGTGCCATTTCCTGCTGTTCTTCGAGGCGAGGATGAAGGCGGTGCAATACACTTATAACACTTTCCTCATTCACTGCTGCAATTATAATGTACAGCCTCTGTGAGATGTATAAGGAGGCAAAGATTTCCAATGAGACAAGAAAACATTAACATCAGTTCCTGAAGTTAAAACATTACATAACGTAAAACCAACTAGTAAACTCGTACCCCAAATACATTGACTGTATAGACTGGCAGTATGCTTCTAAATTTCATTTTCTAAGCAATTTATTAGTCACAAAATTCTAATAAAGGGGAGCTGCATAAGTAACTGTATGATGATTAGACAGGTGCACAGGTCAATGGTTGCCACGCAGTCTGGAACACATATATTGTATTTTACATTGCTTAGATAATGTCATGTCACCTTTCAGGAGCCATTTCCACGGTTGGACACGATCAAGTAAGCGCCATCAGTGTACCATATCTCTCCCTCAGGTTTAGCAGTCTTGTAAACAAGTTGCACCAATACATCTGATAATATCTGTCTCACCCAACAATTGCTTAGCTTTTCATTTTGTTAAGAATATAGCCTGGAATGGCAGAAAGGATCCCAGAAAAATAGGAAAAGAATCTTCATGACAGATTAAAACTGTTCCGTAACTCACGACTAAAATCCAGATCTTTGCCAATGAATGGCAGCGGAATGTGTTCCTGTCTTCAAACAGTGAATAGTTTAGCTGTAGTCCAATTTTTGCAAGTATTAGCATAAAGCCATGCCTTCAATCATAGTTATTTTCGCACGTGTTTTAGATGAGTCTAACATTAATTAATTGTACTTGGACATTAAGTCTACTTGATTCAAGGCAGTGAAGTTCAAAATGCGAGTCATTTGTTCGATATTCAACACCATCTAATCTGTCGTTGGTGTAACTTTATGATGTGCAATGATATTATCATAATGTGCAAAACAGCGGAAAAAAATATTAAAAACGTACAGGGTCTTCCAAATGTTTAGGGTCAAGAATTATACAAACTGTAGAGGATCTTAAACTGATGGTTGGAAATGAATATTTCAAGTGGTTAGAGGTGTTCAATAAGCAATGCGTGTGCTTGTAAACTGCTTATGTTTCATTACAAGCAACTGTCTATCACATTAACATTGGCGGTGCCACCTTAAAAAACGATATTGTGTTGTCTTTGATGTGTCCATGGTGTTTATCCTTGGCTAATTCATCACTGTTGGTTGAAGATAGAGGACTAATCATTACAAGAACTTGCAGACGTGCATTTCTTGTATGGTGCAGCAGAAAGTAATGCTCAGAAAGTCAAACTGTTATAACGTCAAGTTGAACACGTATATTTCAAAACGACACAACACATATAAGTCACTGAGCAAGTTGACAAAGCAAGACATGTGAACACGGTAACATTCAAATGAGCACTGCCTCCAAGTCTAGCGGCTGCTGGCTGGCTGGCCGCTCAGGTGGCGTGCCTGCTGCATGGCTGGCAGACAGCGCTGCTCGTAGAGGACACGCCTAATTGCGCGACAGCACTTTGAATGGTCGGCAAGTCACAACACTTTCCCCCCCTTTGAAATTTTTGCTCTGGTCTTGATGGAGGTGTCCTGTAGATTGCTAACGTCCATAGGCGTTGTTTGACTGGCCGTAAAGTCTCGAGGAGGCGGCTTCCCGTACGGACGGAAGTGTCCCCAATGATAACGGGTCGAGATGAAAGGAGACGTAAGGGTCGAATCTGCTGGGGTCCCGTGCACCAATCTGCCCGTTGCGGCAAGTCCAGTTGATATAACAGGAGACATAGGCGATGTGTTGGCGTCCGTAGGAGAAGGAGGCGAGGAGATTGGCTCCGACGGATGATGGTCATCCGGTTCCTGCACGGCCACGTCTCCTGGTGGCGTCCGTTCTTGTGCTGGCACCGAGATGACGGTGAGAGGACTGCGTTGTGAGTAATGAGAGATGCCAATATCCCGAGCGTCAGGTAGAGCTGAAGGTGGTGTAGCGGCATTCGGAACAGGTGTTGCTGGCACACGAGGCCGAAGCTGGTCCGAATGACTCACTGCAACACCCATGTCTGTCTGGATTTCATACAGGCGTCGGCCACGGTGTCGTAAGATGTGGCCTGGACTCCATTTTGGCTGCCTGCCATATCCCCGTACCCAGACAAAGTCGTCGGCGGTGAACCGGCCAAGCAAAGGCACCCGCGACCGTGAGGTGGAAGGCCGCAGAAGATGATGTAGCGTGCGGGGCTGTCGGCCATTTAAGAGCTCAGCCGGGCTGTGGTCGCCCATGGGGGTGAAACGGTAAGAAGCCAGGAACTGGAGAAGCGCATCATCAGCAGCAGAAGAAGTCAAGAGTTTCCGCATCTGAGCCTTAAATGTGCGGACCAGTCGTTCAGCCTCGCCGTTTGATTATGGATGGAATGGAGGGGCCATGACGTGCATAATGCCGTGAGGAGCACAAAAATCCGCAAATTCGGAAGAGGCAAATTGTGGACCATTATCAGTAACAAGAGTAGAGGGAAGGCCTTCCAAAGAAAAAATGCGGGTGAGAGCACTCGTGGTTGCGGCGGTGGTAAGCGACGTGCAACGGACAATGAAAGGAAAGTTAGGGTAGACGTCAATTGCGAGGAGCTAATAAGTGCCTAAAAAAGGTCCCACGAAGTCAGCATGATTGCGCTCCCAGGGCATCTCAAGCGAAGGCCACGGTCACAAAGATGACTTCGGGGCGGCGGCCTGTGACGCAAAAGGGCCTCAGGCAGCGACCATGTGTGCTATTTCAGAGTCGATGCCAGGCCAGTACACATGACGGCGCGCCAGAGATTTTGCACGAGAGACACCCCAGTGCCCTTGGTGAAGGAGGCGCAAGACCGAAGCATGCAAAGACGCAGGTACCACAACAGGCGGTGAAGCATTGTCGGTGGAAAGGAGGATAACACCATCCCTAGCCGCGAGGCGGTAGCGCAAAGCTTAGTAGTTCTGCAACGAGTCAGAAGTCTTAGCGGACGGGCGATCTGGCCAACCCTTCTGAATACAGCGTAAAGCCTGGGAAAGGGTAGGGTCAGACCCCGTAGCAGCCGCCAGCCGGTCCCTGGTGATGGGGAATCCGTCCACAACCCGCTGCTCAGCAACATCCAGGTGGAAACACAAAAGTTCGTCCCTATCAAATGCCAGATCAGGACCCATGGGAAGGCGAGACAGTGCATCAGAATTCGCATGTTGAGCCATCAGCCAGAAATGAATCTCATAATTGAAACGATACAAGTAAAGAGCCCAATGCTGGAGGCGGTGTGCAGCCTTGTTGGGAAGTGACGATGATGGATAAGACAAGGAAACAAGTGGTTTGTGATCCGTAACAAGATGAAATTTGGATCCATAGAGAAAAACACCAAACTTATGAAGAGCATAAATAATGGCCAAAGCTTCTTTTTCAATTTGAGAATACTTTTGTTGGGCATCTGTGAGCGTTTTGGAGGCATAAGCAATGGGTTGTTCAGAGCCATCAGAAAAACGGTATGCAAGGACTGCACCGACCCCATATTGAGAGGCGTCCGTGGCAAGAACAAGACGTTGGCCAGGTCGATAAGTAGCCAGGCACGGGGCCTGTTTCAACATAGTCTTCAATTTCTGGAAAGCCACATCGCATGACGCAGCCCAGTGAAAAGGCACATTTTTGTGCAACAGGCGATGCAACGCCTGAGCCACCAACGCAGCAGATGGTAAAAACTTGTGATAGTATGCTATTTTCCCCAAGAAGGCCTGCAGTTCCTTAACAGATGTAGGGCAAGGAAGGGCATCGATCGCAATGACAGTTTGCTGAAGCGGACGAATACCATCCCGAGAGAGTTGAAACCCCAAGTACGTGATAGATGCCTGAAAAAATTTTGATTTCTGAAGATTACACTTTAGACCGGCAGTCTGTAAGACATGAAAAAGTGTGTGGAGGTTCTGAAGATGTTCTTCAGTGGTGGAGCCAGTGACAACAATTTCGTCCATGTAATTTATACACCCAGGGACAGTGAGCAATAATTGTTCCAAAAATCGCTGAATGAGAGCAGGGGCACTGACAACCCCGAATGGCAATCGTTGGTACTGATAGAGGCCGAAAGGTGTGTTAAGGACCAGAAACTATCGGGAAGCAGTGTCGAGAGGAAGTTGATGATAAGCTTCTGTCAGGTCAATTTTATAAAAATACTGGCCTCCAGCAAGTTTAGTGAACAATTCTTCAGGTCGGGGCATAGGGTAAGTGTCGATGAGGCATTGCGCATTTACAGTGGCTTTAAAATCGCCATAGAGACGAATATCACCACTGGGCTTAGCAATGACAACAACAGGAGAGGACCACTCACTGGAAGTGACAGGTAGCAAGACCCCTGAAGTAGTGAGACGATCCAGCTCCCGCTTTACCCGATCATGAAGGGCCACAGGAATGGGCCGAGCCCGAAAAAACTTAGGCCGAGCGGTGGGTTTGAGCGTGATATGAGCTTCAAAGTCGTTTGCACGGCCTAACCCAGGATAAAAAAGGGGCGAAAATGTCATCGACAAGGAATCCAATTGAGCATAAGGAATAGCATCAGAGATGATATTGACAGAGTCATCTATGGAGAATCCAAAAACGCGAAAGGCATCGAAACCAAAAAGATTCTTTGCGTTACTCTGGTCGACCACAAATATGGGAACAGTGTGAATGATAGATTTGTAAGATACCTCAGCATTAAATTGTCCCAAGAGAGAAATCTTCTGTTTATTGTATGTCCGTAATTGCCGAGTGACAGGTGATAGGAGTGGAGAACCCAACTGAAGATACGTCTGAGAATTAATTATAGTGGCAGCAGAACCGGTATCCACCTGCATGCGAACATCCCGACCAAGGATTTGGACAGTGAGGAATAACTTCCCTGAAAGGGCAGAAGTGCAATTGACAGACAATACAGAAGCAGAATCAGCGTCACAGTCATGAATATCATGTATGCGGTCGGATTTGGAAACGGCAGACACATGACCCTTCTTTTTGCATTTGCAACACACGGCCCAACGTTGGGGACAATCCTCGCGTGAATGTTTCGTAAAACACCGCGGACATGAAGGAAGTTGCCGGGGGTTTTGCTGCAGTTTCTTAGAGGGTTTTTTATGGTTAGGCCGAGGCTGCGCGTGGGAGCATACTGCGGCCACGTCAGCCAGCGGGGACGCACCGCACGCGTCGTCAACAGCGCACGGTGGTTGTATTTCCCCGACGTCACCCCACGCCTCTATTTGCGCCCCAGCGGTGCGAGAAATTTCAAAAGACTGCACGATGGATAGGACTTCATCAACAGTTGGATTTGCCAACTGAAGGGCACGTTGCCGAACTTCTTTGTCGGGCGCCGACCGGATAATAGCATCCCGTACCATGGAATCAGCATAGGATTCTTTGTGAATGTCAGTAACAAACTGACACTTTCGACTGAGGCCGTGAAGTTCAGCAGCCCAAGCGCGATAGGATTGATGAGGTTGTTTTTGACAATGATAAAAGGCAACACGAGAGGCTACCACATGCGTTTGAGAGGCTACCACATGCGTTTGCTTTTGAAAATAGACAGACAGAAGTGAGCACATTTCAGCAAAGGACAAAGATGCAGGATCTTTCAAAGGAGCCAATTGCGACAACAACCGATACATTTGAGGTGAAATCCATGAAAGGAACAGGGACTTACATGTTTGTTCGTCCGTGACATGAACTGCCAAGAAGTGCTGTCGAAGACGTTTTTCGTAATCTGACCAGTCTTCCGCCGTCTCGTCGTAAGGAGGAAAAGGAGGTATAGACAACGACGAGAAACGCCCCGCATTTGGTGCCGCGACGAAATCACGAATCGCCGATGTTAGAAGCGTTTGCTGTTCAATGAGACCTTGCAATAGTTGCTCGACAGTAGCCATGGAAACCTGTGGGTCAACGATGAAAAGGAAAAATCCACTACCTCGTCGCCAGTTGTTATAACATCAAGTTGTATTGTATTGTATTGTATTTTTTATTGGTCCTGTTGTCTACATAGCAGCTTATGCATAAGACATTGGACAAGTCAAGTTATAAATATACAGGCTGAAAGTCATTACAAGGCATACATATTTAAGGTTACAATAATACACTTTACACGTAAGTATTTATATAACACATTTCATAAATTTAAATATTGTTCAATGGAGTAAAAGCAGTGATGCTGTAAATATGACTTTAGAGATTTTCCAAATGTACTTGGCTAATACTTTTAAAATGCTTACTTTCAAAGCCATGAACAGTCTTAGGCTATCATGCTCATCTTCAGATCTTATGAATTTTTTGAATGCCACAGTGATTGATTTCAAATATGTCTGCTGTTTTCACTGCAACAGCTTATACATTGTCCTGGAAAAGCATAGGGATCTGAACAAGACAAAAATAAATACAAGGAACATTAGCACGCTTTTACTATCAGAACAACGCAAAAAGTGGCACTAAACATTCAAATATTCTCTTGCTGTGAAGTAGCAGATGATATGCTGCTGACAAAAACATTAGCGCAATCAGAAATATTAGCAATCTGAAGATGGCCAAGATGGCCCAAAACTGGTTGTGGCATTGAAGTAAAGCACTTCCAAAGTGTTTGTGACTGGTTACATTATTCACCAATGAACATAATTCTAAATGGAAGAGATTTATCATCATGGATAGAAACATAAGTTATTCCGGCCACAGAGATCTGGCCAAGAATATTGTGAATGAATTGTTCGACTACAAAATTTGAGGGAATGGTATTCAAGCGTCTAGGAGAACATTCATCAATAAGCACCTGTTAACTTGCCTGTGATGTACACACTTTCAAGAATAACACACTGTGGAGAGTTCTGATGGAGCAGTTGCCAAAAGCAACATTTGAAATAATGCTGCCAAATGATTTGGAGCCTGTATTTCAATTCTGTCTATGGGCTATTTTGTAACATAGTCGCTGAGTCTGGTGCTCAACACGTGAACAGTTGGTATGAGTTTAAGTTGTTGTTATTGTAAACTATAAGATTGTTGAGTCAATAAAAAAATTAAATTTTCATTCCCAACCATTACTTCCTGTTTAAAATTCTCTACCGTCTGTAAAATATTGACCCCATATGTTTGGAAAATCCTGCACAGGACAATATCATAAGGATTAAGGAATACAAAATTGGCAATATAATTATTCTAAGTTACACAATATTTTATTAGCCTTCTAAAACTATGGTTCACTCATAGAAAATGAGACAACATGAAAAAAATATCATATGGCTAGGTAGTTGCAAGAGATAAACACACACAATAAAACATACTTAGCTTTTGAACCACAGATTCAAATTATGCTTCACTTTATCACCTTACCTTCATAAATCTTGCATATTGAATCTTTAACTCAAAAACTTACCACATAAAATATCTAATTTAATTTTCTTTTTTGTAGCTTCTCTTGTAAGGACATCCTTCAAAATTGATATGGTTGATATATTGTCAGACTTGAACTCTGCTCCTCCTTTCCTAAAACATGAAAGGAAACAGTGTTGCAGTTTACTGAAATAAATGGCCCCAAGCAAAATTTTAGCAGCATTTTGAGTTGCTTAATTTGTGATTTTTGACTGGAAACTTCCCTCAATACAGAAGATGTCTATGTAAAACCACTTGTACAATGAAGGCAAAACTCCATTTTCAGTTCAGTAGTGCATGCTTTGTCTTCAATAATGAGCAGGGTATATTAGCTTCTGTTCATTGTTCGGTCTGTCAACATCCATCCTGAAAGGGTCATTTGATGCTCAGACATGCGTTACATTGTCACTTAATGGCAACAAGGGGTGATCAGTACCTTAAATCGCCCACTGGATTAGAGAACACCAAGGCGATGTCATTTAAATGCTATCATGAGGGACAAAACACTGAAGATCTGCCTTGTAACATCTGTGAGGTGGACCAGTGTACACTGTCTATCGAGACTGTCAGAATCTTACTTCCCACAGTCAGTGACACAGTGTCTTAGAAAATGCTCTCAGATGCTGATAATTCCCTGACATGTTGATGTGTTTTGTGTAAAAATCAATGTAAGAATTCACCTAAATACTCTATCATTAAATAACTAACTAAACATCATTTTGGTTAAAAAGCTGACATTTATGTAATGTTTCCAGTTTCACACAATCACTATTATTTCATTTGTTGGATGCCACTATTGTAATTTTTTATACTGTCTGAGTTAATGAGAAGATTAATGTGGAATGTATGTAAAGTGCGAATTGCTGAAAATGTTGAGTGAGTGAGAGAATCAAGATTGTGCAACCTTACTGCTAGTCACATACATGGGGGAATATGATGAGTGCAAAGCAGCCAGCTTTCAGTGCTTTAGTGACATGATGTTTACTTCGTTTCTTCAAACAAGTAAAGATGCAGTAATTTTTTGCAGACTTTTTGAAATTTATTAATTTGAGTTTTTGTTAGATTGATTTTGGGACTGTGACTGGTCAAAAGTGGAGATTACCAGGTCATATGAGTAAAAATAGGAAGCCTACAATTTTATCTTACAAATTACAGACGAGATGTGCATCTTCATATTCTTGTGATGCAATGACTGATCCATTAAAATATTGGGCATTCAACAGAAGCAACCCTATTTTTTTCTGATATTTTAGCTGTATACCTTCAACCGCCTTTAGACTGAGCCGGTGCATTAAAGCTGCAGCACTTGCTCTGTCCTTTTAAACCCATGAACCAACCACTGTGCATGGGGCCACAGATACACAAGCACCAGGGACGTTGATTGATGGCAACGAAGTATGCATAAATTGCATCTGTGACTATGCAATTAATCCATGCTGGGATACTGATGAATCATTGTGAGCCGCACTATAATGACTTATAAAGTTTATTAAAAGAAAAGCAAGATTCCATGATTTTTCCAGGCTGATACCATTATCATTATTGTTTAAATTCTTCATTAAATGAATTTCAACTGTTTCTTTCAAAAAGATGAAGTCAACACCACAATTTTGACATTTTCATATTGAGAGACAAGTGCTAGTGCCATGTGCTGCCACAGCCGGTTTATTGAGCTGCAAGAGGTGGTGTAACTACCGTGTTTCATGCATCTTTCATGGACTGTACAAGTTGCCTGCCTGACGTACGAAAAGCCATACTTGCAGGGATCTTGTAAACCACCACATTGCAGAGCATCAAGTCATCTTTTACAGAATCCAAAAGTGCTGATTTTTTCAGTGGAGGGTGATAAATCACTTTAAGTGACAGTCTTTAAGTGACAGTCTGTCCTAAATTGGATGACATACTTCCTACATATGGTAGAAGAACTGTGGATTTAAATCCTTCTCTGTCTTCTTTCAAGAACGTCTAAATTAGTTACATTCATTGTGCCTTGTGTATCTGTTGTGGAGAACATCCATTTGCTTCAAAAACTCCCTTTAAAAGCTAATCTTGAAGACTACTCCCTTCACCAATGCTATAAGCTCTAAGAACCACAGTTCCAAGAACATTTATCATCTGAGAAGGCTATCTGTATGTAAATGTTAAGTCCATATGAGGAGTCACCTTTCAATAAACTGTGTATCCTAAAGTACCATCATCTTTGTGATGAACCAGAACTTCCAAAAATAAATGGCATCCCTCTTTTTAAATTTCCACTGTAAACTAAATTTTTAAATGGATGGTATTCAGATGGTTTAATAATTCTCATAATATAACCTCACCATGGTGCCTTACTACAAACACATTGTCACCGTATCTCCAAAATATTGAGGTTTTCAAACTAGCAACACCTTTCCTCGAAGTCCTCCATGAACAAAGTGACCACCAAGGGTAACAAGATACTATCTACGGCTACAATGTCAGTCTGTTTAAAATTTTTTTATGTTAAATAAAAAGTTGCTGTCAAAACATTTTTAAACAAAGTTAAATAAAAAACTCTTTATCAAACCATTTGCCAATAACAGGTAAGGATACTAAAAAGGGAACCTCGGTGAATGACACCATGTCAAAGCTGATTAATGAATCAAAACTGTTCAGTCATGGTGATTTGAGTTTACCAATGGAGTCCACAGAACTGCCATGTTATGAGTGAATTTTCTCACAAGAGGTCTTATGTAACACTAAGTGTTTGGCACAGTTGTAATTTGCAGAGCCAGTGTTAAACACCACTGCTCCCATGATAACAGCTTAATTAGGAATTTTAGGGTAGTCCATAATGCTTTGGAGTAACTGTACCACTTGGTTTCAATCTTCACACAGCCAAAACTTCATTGGGAAACTTAAATCACTGATTCTGAACAGTTCTGATTGAAAGAGGCTAAGATGGCAACAAGTGAAGCTGTATGTGATGATAAAGTGAACAAAAGTTACAGTGAAGTGGTGAAAAAGCGACCTTGTAGTGATTGCAACGGAGAAATTACGAAGTTAAAAGAGTGCATATTAAGTCTACAGTTCACAATGGATGCATTAAGACGTGAAATTTCCCGCCTAACAAATGAAAATTCTGTGCTGCAAAAGCCACAGACAATGCGTGTTCCTGTATCTCAGACAAGTAAACCTAAATTGCAAGACTGGAAACAAGTAAGTGCTGAAAAATCAAAAAAGGGTTGGTTGTTGTTGTTGGATGTTTAAGGGGGACTAAACAGCGAAGGTCATCAGTCCCTCAAAAAAGGGTATCAATTGTAGCAAGTGAACAAAATATTGTTGATAAAAATAGGTATAGTGTACTCTCAGCAAGTGCTCACAGTAAATCTACAGAACTTGATAAAGAACATAGTAAATGCAAACTTGAAAGAAACACTGTGAAAAGTACGAAAGTAAGATACAATACGAGAGCCTCAGTTAAAAATTGTAAGGAACCTTTGAAAATTGCTGAAACGAAGTGTAATGAACTCCCAAAAACAAATGGAATAACGTCAATTAATAATGAAAATGGATACAGTTCACAGTGTGAACATAAATATTGCAATGAAGTTAG
The DNA here is from genome assembly GCF_021461395.2 of Schistocerca americana. Lineage (NCBI taxonomy): Eukaryota > Metazoa > Arthropoda > Insecta > Orthoptera > Acrididae > Schistocerca > Schistocerca americana. Next base: position 231,856,488 of record NC_060125.1, on the reverse strand, counting down.
TGACTCCTGCAACGAACTGTATAATTCTTGTAGTATGAAACAAACTCTGAAGTGCAATGTGCTTTTACTCTCAGATAGTCATGGAAGAAATCTCGCGGAAATCCTAAATGACACGAGCAATCATCTTCAAGTGAGTAGTGTTGTGAAACCCGGTGCAAAAACAAAAAACGTTATAGAAGACGCCGACCTAAAAGGAAAAATGCTGCGTAGCAATGACTTTATATTTTGTGTAAGTGGTGCAAATGACGTGGGAAGAAATGAAGCTGATATCTGCATTGAAGCCCTGAAGAACTTCCTTGAAGAAAATAAGCAGAAAAATACAATGGTCGCTACTGTTCCGCATCAGCACAATCTGATCTACAACTCGTGCATAAACGAGGAAATACGAAAAACGAATATTAGAATTAAGGCACTATGTTCAAACTATGGAAATTGTTCTATTCTAAATTAGGAAAGTTGGATAGGTCAACACACATCCCATGGATTGCACATAAATTATGCAGGTAAACACTATTTGTGTGAAAAATTAAATTTAATCATAAAAGAAAGAATCGAACTGAAAAACTTAATATATAAAAACAGTTTGTTCACAACTGAAAGAAGTCCGACAGAAACTTTTTTAGACTAACTCAGCCTTCACCATACATACATGAAGGCGAAGTACTTGACAACATCGCAACAGTAAAATCAAAATAATACCGCAAACTGTCCAATATATTACCAATAAAATTGAAAAAACGGAAGAATTTCTAAGTGTTAGTAGCCCTCATATTTATCTTGTAAATGCACTAGGGTGCAAAACTGAAGAATTATGCAGCATTAATTTAAGTAATTATAAAATTGTCAGTGTCTATTGTAGGGAACAACATAAAGGTGGTGGTGCTGGTATGTATGTCAAAAATAATGTCCAGTGTGAAAAAATTGATTGGATGGATAAACTTGCATGTGAGATGGTCTTTGAAATAGCTGCCATAAGAATAAAGCTCAGATATAGCAGTTTAATAATAGCTAGCCTGTACAGATCCCCTAACAGTAACATGGAAGAATTCTTTTGCCATTTAGAGGAACTTATTGATAAACTCTCACCTCATAAAAAACAGACTATAATAGTAGGGGGATGTGAACATTGACTCCTTAACTAATAGTGTAAGTTACCTTAGATATATTGATATTTTACAGTCCTATAATTACAGTCCACAGCTCGTGGTCGTGCGGTAGCGTTCTCGCTTCCCACGCCCGGGTTCCCGGGTTCGATTCCAGGCGGGGTTAGGGATTTTCTCTGCCTCGTGATGACTGGGTGTTGTGTGAAGTCCTTAGGTTAGTTAGGTTTAAGTAGTTCTAAGTTCTAGGGGACTGATGACCATAGATGTTAAGTCCCATAGTGCTCAGAGCCATTTTTGAACCTATAATTACAACCACGTGAATTCAACACCAACAAGAATTACAGGTGACTCTCAGACATGTATTGACCATGTTATTACAAACTTAAGTAAGGAGGACCTTGTAGTTGGAATTGTTGAGAACCACATTTCGGATCATAGTGCATTAGTCCTAGAGCTTCACACTGACAAAGAAATAGTATCTCATAAGGAACAATTTACTTATAAAAAAAGCTTGACTATCATGCATTAAAGGAAAAACTGGCACACATAAACTGGTATCAGGTAAGCCTATATGCAACAGAAGACATTAATGAAAAGTGAGAAATATTTTATACAACATTAACCCATTGTCTAAATCAACTATGCCCAAGGGTCAAAATACTAAAGAAAACTGACAGTTCCAGGAATCTTAAACTCCCCCCTAATGTGATGAAATTAAAGAATGACATGAATGACCTATATTTCTTTTTAAAGACACCAAACTGCAGTACTTGCAGTCAAAATACAAAGCCTGTAGAAAAACCTATAGGGAAGCACTTGAGACATTAAAGGCACAGAAGTATGCAGAACAGATGAGTCAATCCTGCAATGTCAGCAAAACAGCGTGGAATATAGTAAAGAAGGAAAGTGGGGGGAATGACAAGGCATTGTGTAACAACATAATAATAAGGGGCAATGAAAAATTGGTTAGTGACCCAAAAGAAGTATGCAAGAGATTCATAGATCAATTTAGTAAGATGAGTAAGGAGGATGCGATCAACCCACCACAGGTGCTAAATCCCAGTAATGTCAGTAATTCGTTCTTCCTGAGATGTGTTACAGAACAGGAAATCCTGAAAACCATTTCCAACTTAAAAGCAAGTACATCCAGTGTCTGGAATGACATCTCAGCCAAATACAGTAATGAGTTAATAAAGCCACTGCAACATTTAGTAAACAGGTCTTTCAGACAGGGGTCATTTCCTGACTTGTTAAAAGTCACTGAAATAAGACCAGTGCATAAAAAGGGAAAAACTACTGATGTACAAAATTATAGGCCTATTTCATTGACATCAGAACTTCATAAGTTGTTGGAAAGGCTATTTCTTGATCAAATGGAACAATTTTTCTCTAAGTACAATATATTAAAAAGTTCTCAACACGGCTTCAGGAAGGGCAAGTCTACAACAACAGCCATAGCCACATTTATTCAAGCACTATTGAATAAACTTGATGATGGAAACAAAGTTATTGGCAACTTTCTAGACCTATATAAGGCTTTTGATACTGTAAATCACTCCATTCTTCTACATAAGTTAGAAACTTATGGGGTGAGAGGAGTGGCATTAGATTTGTTAAGATCATATCTTGCTGACAGGAGACAATGTGTTAAGTTGTATCATACAAACGGAGGACTTATACAAACAGTAAAATCATCTTATAAAATTCTTAACTGTGGAGTCCCTCAGGGAAGTATTATTGGGCCTTTTCTGTTCATTGTGTACATCAATGATATAATAATTCCAAAAAATGCAGACCTTGTGAATTATGCTGGCGACACCTCCTTCATAAGCTGGGGCCCTACAAAACAGGTAGCAGTGCAAAACATCAAGAACACTAGCCTCATCACAGAATATATGAATAAAAATAAATTGGCATTAAATAAGGAAAAGACAATTCTAATGGAATTTATGCTAAATTGCAAATCAAGACAAGTGGATACTGAGCCAGAGTTATCAATTGAAACAATTGATAAACATAAATTCCTGGTTATTATAGTTGATGAACATCTTATATGGAAGGAGCACATCAGCTACATGTGTAAAAAAATCTTGTGTAATACCTACCTGCTAAAACGCCTTTCTAGCATAATAGCGCCACCAGTCTTAAGACAAATCTATTTTGGTATTATACACTCCCACCTACAATATGGTATTGAGATTTGGGGTGGGGCACCAACGGTATACATGGATAGGGCTTTTGGAGCCCAGAAGAGAGCAATTAGGATAATAGCGAATATTAGTAAATGTCAATCCTGTAGAGAATGCTTCATTAAGTATAATATACTAACAGTGTATTCATTATATGTTCTAAGGACTATACTGTTTGTAAAAGAAAATATGGAGCACAGTATAATAAATACTGATATCCATATTCATAATACAAGGAAGAAAGAGGATTACCACATAAAATTCAGAAATAAAAAAGCAGCTGATCATAATCCATTTTCTGCTGGAAGATTTTTTTACAACAGACTGCCAAATACCATAAAAATGTTAAAGGGAAACATATTTAAAATAAAATTAAAGCAGCTGTTAGTTGCTAAATGTTTGTACTCCATCAAGGATTTTTAATGTTGTACGTACTTTATTTCTACTACTAAACTATTATTATTGTTCATGTATGTACTGACTGACTATGACCACGACTGTAAAAGTTATTATGGACAAATAAACCATTATTATTATTATTATTATTATTATTATTATTATTATTAGTCAGCTTTAATGTGCTTTCCTTATTCACCAAGGTTACCCTTTTAGAATCTTTATCTATGACTGACAAAAATATTATTAAAGAGACTTCTGCTTTGTTCAAACATTTTCTTATTACTTAATAACAAATTTTTTGTACAAACTAATGATGTCACTGTGCATTACATTTGGTGGCTAGTTTGTTTATGGAGGACTGTGAAGAAAAGGCAATCAAATCTGCTAGTTTGAAGCCCACAATATTTTGGAGATATGATGATGAAACATTTGTAGCATGGCCCCATGGTGAGGATACTGTGCAGGAATCTTTAAACCACCTACATTCCATAATGTTAATCAACAGAGAGGGATGTCTGCAATTTTTAGATGTTTCGGTTCGTCGGAAAGATGATGGCACTTTGCAACTCTCAGTTCATCAGAAGACGACTCATATGGACTTACACTTACATGCAAAGACGTCACACAACCTTCCCGGATGATGAGTCTTTGCAGAAGTTTGGTTCTCAGAGCACATAGCATTATTGATGAGAGCAGTCTGCAGGAGGAGCTTTTACATTTAAGGGGAATTCGTGAAGCAAATGTGTATTGTCCACAACAGATACATAAGACAATATGAATAAAAAGTAATTTGGACACAAATAAAGAGGAAGAGGACAGAAAGATTTAAATCCATGACTTTCCTATTATATGTGGAAAGCCTGACATAAAAAATAGATTGGATCCTTGCCAAGTGTAAAGTCCAGGTGACTTTTCGTCGTCCACTGAAAACAGCAGCACTTTTGGGTCCCATCAAAGATGGTTTGATGCTCTGCAGCATGGGGATTCTCAATATCCCCTGTAAGTGTGGCCTTTCTAACACTGGGCAGATGACTCATATAGTCCATGAAAGACGCCTGGAATACTGTAGGTACAACTGGCTCTAACAGCCCAATAAATATTGTTACACATTAGATATTCAGCCAAAGCCTTCACCAGAAAAGAAAAACATACATGTACTCACCCACGCAAGTTCCTCACTGATTTCTCTGGCTGCCCAGGCCAGACTGAAACTGAAAAGCATCAAATGGGACCATGGAGTAGAAAGGAGAGAAGCAGAGAAGGGGAAAAGATCAGTGAGTGCATTGGCAAACAGCAGTGCTGTGCACTATGTGGACGAGGGGATGTGAGTCGGGAGGTGGTGATACGACAGAGGGGGCAGCAACTGTTGGGTAGAAGGTGTGGTGGCAGTAGGTTACTGTATGTTGAGGCCAGGATGATTTTAGGAGTGGAGAATGCGTTGTAAGGATAACTCTCATCTGCACAGTTCAGATGAGCTAGTGATGGAGGGGAGGATCAGGTGGCTGGGATTGTGAAGCAACCATTGAAATCAACCATGTTATCTTCGATTGCATATTGTCCAACATGGTTGTTCACTTTGCTCTTGGCCACAGTTTGGCAGTGGCCATTCATCCTAGTGGATAGCTGGTTGGTAGTCGTACCAATAGAGCAATGATTGCAGCACACCTGGTACATGACATGGCTGCTTTCATTGGTCGCCCGCACCCTGATGGGGTAGGATAAACCTGTGACAGAACCAGAATAGGAAGTGCTGGGTGGATGGATTGGGCTGGTCTTGCACCTGGGTGTTCCACAGGGATATGATCCTTGTGGCAAGGGACTGAGATTGGGAGTGGCATTGGAATGGACTAGGATGTTATGGAAGTCGGGTGGCTGTTGGAACACCACTTTAGGAGGGGTGGGAAGGACCTTGGGTTCGATGTCCCTCATATTAGGGCATGATAATAGATAATCAAAACCCTGTTGAACGATGTGGTTCAGTTGTTCCATTCCAGGGTGATAATGGGTGACAAGGAGTTGCTCCTTTGTAGCTGGTTCCTGGGGGTGGTGGGAGGTTTTGGGGCGTGTGGGGATATGGCACGGAAATCTGTTTGCAGACTAGGTCTGGAGGTAGTTCCTGTGAGAAAGCCTTTGCAAGACCTTCAGCATACTGGGAAAGGTAGCTGCTATCACTGTAGATAAGCCATCCCTGGGTGCATATGCTTTATGGGAGGAATTTTTTGGTGTGGAAGGGATAGCAACTGTTTAAGTGCTGGTACTGTTGGTGGTTTATGGGTTTAATGTGGACTGAAGTGTAGATGAAGCCTTCTAAGAGAAGGAGGTCATGTGCAAGAATATAGCACGCTGGGTTGAGAGGGACCACGTGAAGTGCATGCAAAAGAGTGTCTAGGTTGTGAAAGAATGAGGACAGGATGTCCTGGCCCCGAGTTCACATCTCGAAGATATCTTCAATGAACTTGAACCAAATCAGAGGTTTGGGGTTCTGGGAGGCTAGCAAGGTTTTCTCTAGATAACCCATAAATAGGTTGACATAGGAGGGTGTCATGTAGGTGCCATGGCTGTGGTTCAGATTTTTTTGTATACTTTTCATTCATCCCTTCAAAGGAGAAGTAGTTGTATGTTAGGTAAGGCATGTGAGGAATGAGGTAGTGGGTTTGGAGTCTGAAGGACAGTGGGAGAGGAAGTGTTCAATAGTGGCAAGACCATGGGTGACAGGGATGTTGGTGTTTGGGAAAGTTGCATCAACAGTGATGAGTAGGGCTCCAGGAGGTAAAGGGGATAGTCAGTGAAGGACGTGGTTTGTATCTTTGATGTGGGAGGCTAGACTACGGGCAATAGGTTGGAGGTATTGATCAAAGATGGCTGAAATTCTTTCAATGAGAGCACAATAACGAGCTATAATAGGGTGCCCAGGATTGTTGGGTTTGTGGATTTTGAGGAGCATGTAGAAGATGAGTAAGCGGGGAGTAAGCAGGGTGTGATAGGGGTGAGGAGGGACATGGATTCAGGGGAAAGATTATGGGAAGGGCCAAGGCTATATGCAGGGATTGGAGGCTATGCCGGACTTCCCGGATGGGATCACTCTTGCAGAGTTTATAGGTGAAGGAGTCAGACAACTGGCATGGCCTTCAACCAGGTTGTCGCTGCAGTTCATGAAAACTGTGATGGAACCTTTGTTTTGAGTCTGTGTATAGCTGTCCTCACTTCTGCTGATAGGTTGGCACTCCCAGGAATGGACCTAGGGAACGATGATGAGGCCATCTTGGTTGTAAGGAATTCCTGCTAGGTTACCATGGGTTGGTTAGGTTGAAAAGGGGGGGGGGGGATAATGGTTGGATGGTGGTATGAACTGGGAAAGTCGGGTTAATAGGTTGAGATTAGGTTGGCTTTAGTTGGAGGAATTGGTGGCAGTGAAGAGTTTCCACTGAACTGATTAGGAGAAGGGCTGTAGGTCCTTGACAATTCCAACATAGTTAAATTTGGATTTATGGCTGAAAATGAAGCCTTTCGGTAGGATTGATACTTCTGGGGAGGCTGAGGATTTTGGGGAAAGGTTAACAACAGTATTCCGAGATTGTTTCAGCTCTGCGGTTAGTGGAGTGTTGGAAAGGAGCTTTGGGTGGATGGAGCAAGTTTAAAAGGTCAGCTAGGCATGGTCTGTGTGCTATGAGTGGTTGACGAGGAGTAACACTGTGGGTAGGATAGGGGTTGGACAGTGGTAGCTCAAGGCAGCAGTAGGATGTCAGCAGGCTGGATAACTTACACAGGTGGTGTCTGGAGTGCTCTTCCAGGTGCTGGAGTGTAAGGGACTCACTTCAGAGGTGTGAGGTATGTAAAAGGGATTGCACAGTAGCAGTATCTTGTGGAGGGAGCAGAGGTGGCTCTCAACCTAGCTTCCTGGGCACTCACCTCCTACTCTGTGTGGGTTCCATCCACACCTCTGTCCACATTAAACCCACCAACCACCAACAGTACCACATTTTGGCAGCTGCCATCCCTGCACACCAAAAATCCTTCCTATACAGCATAGCCACCCAGGTATGGCATATCTGCAATGACAATAACACCCTTGCCCAGTAGGCTGAAAATCTCACTCACGCCTTCTCACAAAGACACTATCCCCCAAATCTAGTCTGCAAACAGATTTCCCATGCCATATCCCCTATACATCCCAAATCGTCTCACTACCCAAAAGAACCAGTACCACTCCACACTGGAACAATTGAACCACATCCTTTGCCTGGGCTATTACCTACCATCATGCCCTGATATGAGGGATATCCTACACAAGGTCCTTCCCACCCCTCCTAAAGCAGTTTTCCGTCATCCACCCAACCTCCATAACATCCTAGTCCATCCCTATGCCACTCCCAATCCCAACCCCTTGCCACAAGGATCATAACCCTCTGGAAAAACCCAGAGGAGCAAGACCTGCCCAATCTACCCACCCAGCACTTCCTATTCCAAACCTGTCACAGTCATGTCCTACCCCATCAAAGGCTGGGCCACCAATGAAAGCAACCACATCGTGTACCACTTCTGCTACAATCATTGCTCAGCTTTTTATATTATATAAATACCAACCAGCTGTCCACCAGGATGAAAGGCCACCACCAAACTGTGGCCAACAGCAAAGTGGATCACTCTGTTGCACAACATGCTGCTGAACATAACACGCTTGATTTAAATGGCTGCTTTACAACCTGGGTCATCTGGAATCTCCCCTCCATCACCAGCTTTACTGATCTGCACAAATGGCAGTTACCCTTAAATACATTCTCCACTCCATAAATCATCCCAGCCTCAACCTGCAATAACCTAATGTCCCCAGAACCTCCACCCAACATTTTCCGGGCCTCTGTCCTATCACCTCCTCAAAAATCATGTCTCTTCACCCTCACAGTTCACTGTTTTCTGCCAATGTGCTCAGTGGTCTCTCCCCCTTCTCTGCTCCTCTCTTTTCTGCTCCCATTCAGTTTATTCCAAGCTCTTTTTAATGTGATTGTCTATGCTCCCACCGCCATGTAAGAGCAGTCTCTAAAAACTTAGTTTTTGGTGATGAGCCATAATGCCTTCTTCATTTCCACCTTCTATCAAAAGCTTCCTCAACAGTTGTCTTCTGTTATGTCCCTTTACAGTTTCAACAACTGGTTGACCACAGGCTGCAACAATTCATTATGATCAACAGGAAGTACAGTGTTTTGAAATGCCCATCTTCTGTATGAAGTTGGCTTTCTGTGGGGTGGATGGGTGCACCATAAAAAATCAACATCGCCTTAACTCTGCCTTCTTTCCCCATAGCCTTTTGGTATTTATTAACTTAAGACATTAATGGCAAGAAAAGTGTTTCTAAAGAAGAGAAATTTGTTAACATCGAGTATAGATTTAAGTGTCAGGAAGTCCTTTCTGAAAGTATTTGTATGGAGTGTAGCCATATATGGAAGGGAAACATGGACAATAAACAAGAAGAGAATATAAGCTTTTGAAATGTGGTGCTACAGAAGAATGCTGAAGATTAGATGGGTAGATCACGTAACTAATGAGGTGGTACTGAATAGAATTGGGGAGAAGAGATATTTGTGGCGCAACCTGACTAAAAGAAGAGGGTAGGGCACATTCTGAGGCATCAAGGGATCACCAATTTAGCCCTGGAGGGAAGTGTGGGGGATAAAAATCGTAGAGGGAGACCAAGGGATGAATACAGTATGCAGAATCAGAGAGATGGAGGTTGCGGTAGTTACTCGGAGATGAAGAGACTTGCACAGGAGAGGGTAGGATGGAGAGCTGCATCAAACCAGTCTTTAGATTGAATACCACAACAACAATATAGTGAAACCCACAGCAGTTCTCATTTCACCAACTATCAATAACCCTTCAAAAATTACATTACTCCACTGAAAAAAAAAAAAAAAAAAAAAAAATCTGTAACTATTTACATATCATGGTAGATAAGGAAGTTTCACATATTAACCATGTGGAAAAATACTCTCCTCTTTGCATGCTATCATTTGCCACAATTTCGTTTTGCCATCTCGAACTGTTTGTTTTTATCTTCTGTGCGCACAATCATGACTGAATGCACTATATGCAAGACTGGAGAAAAATAGCAATCTCCTCTCAAGTTTTAAGAATAATTCATTGTGATAGCTACATTTCATATGCAGAAATGTATGACCTAAGATGCTTCAAATGCAAACTCATAGTGACCTACATTTTTCATTACAAACTATTTGTATTTTGTGTAATGTGTCATTTAATCTCAAAATATCATAATAACTTTGATTATTAACGAAATGATGGGCACTTCACCATGAAGCTGACAAGTGAGGATGTGAGAGAATCAATCTTTTATATTGAATAGTTTCTTGAAAATCGTTTGATAAACACCACAGATCAGCTGGCTTACTTGTGCTGTCTTTCACGTAGTCTAGCTAGCCTGCTACGTGCCACACTTAATATTTCACCATGTGAGGGATTTAGAATGCGAGCTTGCTGTCCTGACTTCCTGTTAGTAAATAGTCAAGTGTGTCAGTTAGTAAACACTGTGTGTAAGAAGAAGCATACAAGAATAAGAATGAAACACATCACTTGCAAGCAACCCTTCGAGCGTGAAGTAACAAGTTCAATCTTTAGTAAGGCTCATTTGAAAGTGTTGTGTTAACAATTACGGCACGAAGAATATTAGCTGCTAATGACTCACCATGTTCATCAGGAGAGCAAGAGAAAATGAGTGAGCAGGAGGTGCAGAGATCAAAATTCTCTGGGATGTATGTATTACACTTCACAAAATCATCAACATTCAAGAAATGTCGAAAACAAACAATTAACTTGCACCATGAATACCAAATGAGAAATGGCATGCCACAATGATCGTAAATGTTTGCACCATCAATATCAGGTGTGAAGTCCGTGGGAGTTACAAATATGCAGAATGTACAGCTAGGTATCCAGTCTTAAAGAATGCAAAGAGAATCATATTGGTGTAACGGGGTTATGAGAACTGATGGAATGTGATGGCATGCAACCGAATGAGAAACAGTCTGTTGTGGAGCTTATTGTAAAACCGGTTATCCTTTGTGGGGCAACTGCAGATAGTGCATAATATGTTTTATAGGCACAGAAAAAACAAATATCCAGAGGCTGAATTTGTCCAGTGGTTCCAGGTGGTATGAAGTGCAATGTCACACACTTTTTAGGAGGGATAGTTTGGTCTAAGGAGTATGGTTTCTTATATGCAGACAAGGAATCAAGCAAAAGTAGTTTATTTTGACTAGTTATTAGCCAAAAACAATGCTCATACCATAGTTGTGTTTCTCTTATACCTTCCCTACTGCCCTTGCAATATCACGCACTGCACCCTCCAACTTCTTACAGCACAATTAATAACTTTGCAGCCAATTTACCATATAGATTAACAGTCAGCATAGTTGTTTAAGAATGCATTAAGGTATTAATGTTACTGATTTTGATACAACTCTCTTGTTACCTCTAATTTCCCGGGTTCCTTTCCTCTTCAAACCCTGATTGGTTGGAAATGAAAACAAATTCTTTACGGAATGATGAGACAAGTTTATTTACCTCATCTACAACGATTCTGTAGTTTTCTGTGCATCATCAAGTTGGTGCTTTGTCTGAAATTTCATTATCTTATGTCTTACAGTTCTGTAGCAATGTTTGAACTCACGCAACCATCTACTGCTTCCTTCGGAACCACTGTAATCTGCTTCCTTTGGAACCACTGTAATCTATCTGATATACATAGCATAGTAGATCACTGTCATGGATACCCCAGAAATTGCGCCATGTCCCCCTTGAATATCTGTAGTTTTTCTTATGCACTACACAGTCACATTGCTGTCAAAATCTGTTCATACTTTTTTTTAACTATGCTGTGGATAATCTTCCATGTATGTAATGTTTAGTAACCGCTCCTTGGACAATGGTTGTCCTTTACTATGTTTCACTGGAGACAGGATTTGTGGCTCCCTGTCCAACATGAATGATGAACTACATGACTTGACAACTGTTTCAGTATCACTTTCAATTGTTAAGCATATATTGTCATCATTGTACTCCTCACGGACATTGTCCGCACAGTTGAGCGAATACGACATCACCATTGGATACATCCAGTCCCAACCGCTACTGCCATTAGCAGCCAATATTGTGGCGTGTCAAATGCCATAAAAATCATTGGCCTTTTGTGATCTTGCTCCCAAGGTGTTCCTTGTCAGCTGTATCCACAATGGGCAGCATATTGTATCAACTGCCTGACCATAAAGAGACAGCTATGTCATCAATATCCACATACATTTATGCCTAAAGAAGAGCTAATTCACTGGATTATGTGAACTAGGTGGTGCACTGATATCAAGGCTGGCAGATGATGATGGGTACACTCGAGGTGTCATTGGATTTGTCACAGGTATCCAAACACTGCCACAGGTCAGAACAGCAGCCTAAAGCCTGTCAACCACAGCCAATATAGCTTTAGCTTATTCTGCTAGCAGCTAATTCCTCTTTTATCTGCGCACAAATATAGCCCTGTCAATCTGTGTATCTTATAAGTCAGGCCACACCGTCCGGAGACAGCGGTCATGTCTGCGTGAGCTGTGCTTGTGTGGAGGCTTAAATGTTTAGCTGTCTGTTCATTGTGCCTGCCTGCAACTCAGTGCCTCACTCTCCTTGATGAATAGCAATCATCCTTTTCATAATACTGTTGTTATTCCATCCTGGACTTTCCATTATTTGATTATGTTTCTTATAATATGTACAGCTATTTAATAATAAGAAAGAAAATACTAATACCAACAGTAAGAGACTAATTGAAGACTATGCTGAGGTTGGTATAACATGAGAGTAAACTATGTAACTTGTGCTATAGGGAGCAAAAGTTACACTATTAATATTTTTAGCTATATGGAATAAAGATAAGAAAACAAAATGAACCTTGGTATGTTCTAGATAGTGATTTTCACTACACTCTCACATCAAACCAAAAATGCAAGCTACTGCATAATCACTGGTCACTGACACTGTAGAAAATGCAGATAATAAAAAATGCAACATATCATTATAAACTTCTGCACAAGTAACATATTCAAGATGTTTTGAAATGGGAGGACATCATTTTTTGGCCTGTGAGATTCCTAAACTTATCACTGATGAAACTCATTTTACATTTACTGGGTTAATGATTCACACCCAGCTAGTTACTGAATGTTTTATCATTGTGCTTGTAGGAAAAATGCTAGAAAATGTGTCAAGAAACCATATGATGTTCCTGCAACATCACTTGATCATTCAGGCCTTCAGGGCCCATCATGTGGGAGAACTTTCTGGGATGTGGTAGATGTGAAAATAAACATTACCACAGCCATGAACAACTACTTCTATCCACTAAAGTAATAACTAGCTAACATTAAAATTAAGTGGCTCAAGTACTTAGCAAATATACTAGCCATATTTTATATCACATGCAAGAAATTGGCAGAAGAGCAGCTGCATTCAAAATAGTTGCTATTACTCTTCTATTACATATTTAATGCTTATGTAATTATTTTGATGACTTTTAGAGTAATATAACAGTCATAATGCAGGTTTATTTACAGAAAACAAAATGATAATTGGGATTTGCATACCAACATGCCAAATATTTAGATACTGTATGGAATAATTTATTTTTGAGTTTTTGTGGATTCAGTTTTCTTTTTTATGTGTGTATATAATTCACTTAAAATTTTTGGACCATAATAAAGAAATCTCATTTTTAATATACTTACAGATGTACAATCTAGATCTATATAAAAGCTGATTTCCAATTACTTTTTTTATTTGCAAGTGATAATAACAAATGGTGAATGTACAGAAACCTATATACGAAGGTTGGAACTTTAATAGTGGCAACTATTTATTTACAGCTTGTACAAAATAGATATGTGTTTCAAAGACTTTCTGACCTTCAAAGTAGTCAACAGCATTGTGTATAACCTGTTGCCAGGAATGTGGAAGTCATAGGATACTCTTAGCAGTGCCAGTTGTGTTGACAGTTCGAGTGGCGCGGTCTATTGCCCAAAAAATTTGTAGCAGTTCTGAAGCGAATGCCGTGAAGTGTTTTCTTCAGTTTAGAAATCGAATTGAACTTGAGGGCTTATGTCAGGGGAGGGCAGTAGGTGGTATAGCACGTAGAAGCCTCAGCAGTCAAACAAATCAGTAACAGCTTGCACTGTATGTGCTTGAGCAGTGTCCTGCAAAATGATGGTCAGGTCCTGCAGAAAGTGTCATCACTTCTGTCTCTATGCTGTTCAATTTGCTCTGTTTGTTTAAGATGTTACAGGATAGATGAGATGGTGTGTTGTCAAGGAGCAGTAATGTTTCCTCCCTTTTGCCATTTTTTAACTGATGAGCTTTTACAGAGGGTACAAAAACTTCCATAAATCCTTCCAGCCAGGTACTCATTTATCAGATGTAAAGAATAGGCATCACAGACATATCAATGTGTTTGAAGCAACACTATTCCTTACTTTTACCAATGATGAGCTTGGGCAATCTGTATCTACCAGTAGCACTAGCATAAGTTAAAGCAGTAGTAAGATCCTTGCTTGTTTTAGGTCCATGATGTTAATTCCTGATTGTGAAGCAAGAGTTTTTTTGGTAAAACTCTGCAGTTGAGTCCAGTTTTGTCAGCATTGTAAACACTTTTGAGAGCATAATCTACTTCCCTCAATACTTCCCTGAGTATGATTTTGAAAGAATCAGCAGACAGTTTTTCTCCTTGTATTTGAAGCTCACGAATGCCATGTCTTGACTTAAAGCATTTTAACCAACCCATGATAGCTTTAAAATTCATCAGCCATCCGAACTTTTCATAAAACCGAATTGCCTTTTCACACAGAATGGGACGAGAGATAAATACTCCTTGTGATCTTTTTGTGTAAACCACTAGTAAACAACACAATCAAGATCTGTGTTTGTGGCAAGCTTCATAGTTCTACAACTTGATGAACCATCAGTAGAATCAAGCATAGATATAGAATTTGTGGCTCATCTTACATTTTATTGTATCAGCAATTGTTGACTTATCAGTCTTGTACTCATTAGCAATCTAGGTTGCAAGACATTCCCTCCTCTAACCTTTTAGGTTAACAACTCATCACAGGATCAGGGAAGAGGGGGTCGAGGCATTGTGTGGAATGTGAAAATGAGAACAGTTCAGTTAAGGTGTCGTTCAGATAATCGATGCTCTACTGTGCTATACTATCAAAGGGAGGGCAGTGTTGTGTATTAGCTGGTATGTAAACCCTGTTTGGCCTTCTACAGCAGTACAAATACAACACTGGACATTGACAGACTGTGTACTGGCAATACACAATATCCCAGTGCAGAATATGCTCTGCAACATGACAGTTGTGACCTCAGTACTTGCTTGACCACATGTGCCACCTGGATTCTCCCACCTGACACCAGATTCTCACAACTCTGCAGGTGGGAACTGGCATTACAAAATGTTCTTAGGTCTCCTCACTCAAAATTTATGTTAATTTCTTTAGTCTCAGCATTTCTTTTCAGTAACTATTCCTTTGCTTCCCTCCATTTTAGTTTTTTATATTTTTTTATTTCCTGACCCATCTATTTTTCTGCACCCTATCCTCACCTGTCTACCACATATAACACACCTAGCTTTCTTCTCTTATTTAACTGTTACATGATGTTTGTCAGTGATATCTGTCTTGTTTATTACCCTATCTTCCACCCTTAAGCTCTCAGGTTTTCAAATCTTGTTCAGAGCAGTGCCCAACAATTAGTCTTACCTTCTCATCTTGCCCAGTAAATATTGGGGTTCTGGGTGACTTTTCCTAATACTTGCACAATGTTTTCTTTCATTGCTCTTCCTTTCCCTTTAACCTTTCTGCTGAAGGAAGAAATCACTGGCTCCAAGAGCTTGCAAACTTCCATAACTCTTTTATGTGGTTTCTTCTGCTGCTGCTCGGTGAACTGATTTTTTTATCTATCCAATTTTATTGATTTTCAAAAACTGATTATTTTCATGAATGCATAATAGCTGATGGTGACATAATGCTACATATTCAAAAAGAGTTAAGTAAAAACTGTTATAAAAATATTCCTGTTAGAGATAAGAGAGACAAGTTAGTTCTATAGTCCAAAGGTTCTAACAAATCATGTCATTTTACTCACCACTTAGTGCAACCCATATTGTTTTGGGCCTGTAAAACTGCCATTTACAATGAAAATATAAGATATTGAAACTACTTTTTGTCATGTTAGATGTACTTATGAATCAAGAATTTCCCGTTTCAAATTGAAAAATAATATATCTGTTATGGAAAAGTTAGCTGCAATTGATTTGCAGAAATGGATTTACTTATGTCAAATGAAATATTTTATTCAACAGATATTGCGTTAAGTACGGCCTTTGCACTCTTGTTGAAAAATATGGTATCATCATTTATCACTTTTTAAGCCAATGAAAAATGGTCTATGATCAATACTACATCCCAAGACAAGTGGGAAGTGTTCCAACACAGCATTTTTATTTTGAAGTGTAGCAAATCTGGAGCCATTTACACAAGATGCAGAAGGGGCTGAAGGTAAAGTTGCAGTCAATTTTCACCTGCAACTAACTTCATTTAAACAGAAACATTACAAATTCATATTACTGACAACTCGATAAATGGCGGGTGTAGGTTCCAGCTGAGAAGAGCTCTGCATAACTATAAGCAGAAATATATGGGCTTCAATAACATCACAATAATTTGTGGCATTTAATGGGGCACCTCTGAGAACAGCTTAATAAACAATCTTGCAAGGATTATGGTCAATATGTCATAGAAACACCTGATAATGACAGTAAGAAAAGTAGCTGTAATGTTCTACACCACAATTCAAGAACATTTCCAAGAGTCAATAACAGATCAGTGACAACCAACAACCACACATAGAAACTGACACGAAATAATCTGAGAAACTAATATGTACAGAACACACGAGTTGCTCCTCTTACCACACACAGTGGGAACTATAGAACTTTTCATGCCAGTTTATACAAAAATTTATATTCCAAAGAGTTGAAAGCTTACAGTAAATTGCAATAATAATGAAAAACCATCAAGCAAATACAACAAATAAAGAAATAATTTTTTATTTGGCTTCATATCAAGTATTAATCTTGGAACTATGTAACTCACCAGTAAGAACAAAGCAACATAGTATCAGTGAAGGCTGATTTAAATGCAAGAACATTTTTTTCATTCATAGGTGGCTTCTCTGGAACTTCAGGCAGGCAAAAGCATATCCATGTATGTACTTCTGCCAGGCTGAAGGAACCTTTCAGTGTCAGAACATTAAATGGTCTGTAAATTCATGAGACATTTTTATTAGCTGATTCACTACTGGAAAGGTAACTACATTTCCACAGCAATTAATTTAATATTGTAACTAGCCATCCAACACAACACAGAAAGTCAGGCCACATGCTTCCATATCTGCTATTATAATTGTACTAACCTTGTTTGATCAGGATGGTGGCAGCGGGCATGTAAAGAGAGTGGCTTGATGGCAAATGTTTTCAGTGTGCAACTCTTTGGCTGAGCAAGTGGAGTTACATATGCCCTTAGTGTTCCATACTGTCCTTCTACTGTTCGAAGCTTCACTTCAAGTCTTGTCACATTAACCTGACAGCGGTAGGTCACCAAGAGATGATTACCACTCTGCAAATGTATAAGTGAAAAAATTAATAGTTTATATATATTACAACATGGGGTCTCAGATGTATACAATACATATTTCCTTTTGAAAAGAAACAAGGATAAGGAAGAGAGAAAATGGAAAGCAGAAGAAAAAATTATTTGGCACATAAGAAATTGTATCAGTAATACAGAGCTTATCAATATCACATTAAACTTAAATATAAAAGTTTTGGTTAGGTTACAGCAAGCATATTTTGTTGTTGATGTGTATGACTAAATAGCTAAACTCAGAAGGAGCTTCAGGAATAGGTACGGTGTATTGAATATCACCTAAGAAATTTATTGCAAAGACTGATATAATTGCAACAAAAAAATATGTATCTGAAGTTTAAACAAAACAATTTAGGACAACACAAGCATAAAAATAGTGAAAGCAGAAGCATTTTCTGTGTGTTACTGATATGGGAATATACTGGAAGAAATTTTTAAAAACCTGTTCAGCTTATAAATGACTAAGTAATGAATGAGTTGTAGTTTGCTGTAATGTCTTATAATGAACTAAGTGAGGAATGACTGGTAGTTTGCTATTGCATAATAAACAACAGTCAATATCTTGAAAAGAACTACTAAAATTAAGAGCAGTTAGGAGATTTTTATTAATTTAGAGTGGAGCTTCACAACAAACGTGCACCACAAGCAGATGATGAGTGCAGGCCTGCAAGCAGCAAGCACTGTACCCTCTCCATCATCACAGTGAATAGGGCGAGAAGCTGTGTCATGATTTGTGTGAATGGGGAAATCAAACTTGATGGAAATGTTTGGAAAAATCTGCCTGTCACATTGCAAATCCATTACTTCACACTGCAGATCTACTGGAAACTTTTTTTATTTTCCCTTTCAGTTGCACTACAAATCCTGATTTATTACCCAACATATCTGGTGCTTTGTCTGTAGACACAAAAACTAATAAATTCCATGTCAAACCTAGTTTTTCTACACTTTCTGCAATGCTGTTAAGAATTTCATTTCAGTTGTGTGCTTGTGATATCTACATTTTCACAGAGAGCCTCAGAATATGCAACAAACACCTTACAAAACTTTGCAAGCTGGCTCTGAACATAACTGCCTAACTTGTGTGAGGTGCCAACTGCCATAAAAAACTTTTTATCTAAAGTGGATGTAAATGTTCAGCTGCAACCAACAAATATGCTGATCGGTAAAAAAGAAGGACAACTGGAAAGATGATGTCAATTTTTATCTGATAGTGGCATATGCTACCTAGGGGATAGTGGATGTACCGATAATGGTTTCAACATTGTGCGCCAACATACAGCGTAGTGGCATAGCTACCAGCTACCAGAGTACCATGCGTGTCCACCATTTAATAGGGAATCATCACATCTATAAGGCTCAGCATGGTGCAAATGTGTGAAGCAACCAAGCCACATAGATGCACTCATGCTTCCTACAGCCAACTGAGTGGGTTTGAAAGGTGGATAATTGTGGCCATCTAAGTGGCAAGGTGGTCTTTTCGGAGAAGTTCCACACAGGCTGTATGTGCTGCACCAGTTGTGCAATAATGCTGGTTTCAGTTGTCACCTGAATATTCTCACATATGTAGGTGAGGTTCCAGAAATCCCACAAAGCACAGATGCCCACCGGGATTGTCATTTTGAAAGGGCAGTTCATACAGCTACTGCAGCAAAGATAAGAGGGCTTCT
Source organism: Schistocerca americana (assembly GCF_021461395.2). NCBI lineage: Eukaryota > Metazoa > Arthropoda > Insecta > Orthoptera > Acrididae > Schistocerca > Schistocerca americana. Next base: position 231,837,370 of record NC_060125.1, on the reverse strand, counting down.
GAGCCCAGATGTGTCAACATGAACTGTTGTGAACTGGTTATTAGCAGTGGGACAATGGGCACGCACACTCTATCCCATCCTCCACTCATGCCACAGCATCGACATGCATGGCTCAACTGGTGCTTCACATCTCATAGCAGGTACAAGTGTACTTTAATATTATCCATAGCTTGTACAAATGTTCTCAAAAATAGCTCTGCTCAGACAGCATTCCTTTTTGCACTGTACAATATGGAACATTTACTGTAGCAAGGCTTGCATATATTTTATGATTTGGAATGCCTTGTCCTATTTCTTGGATATTCTCCGTAGACCCACTTCCACATTGTATACATTAGTCTGCAGCTGTAACAGTCACCTACTGGATGTACAAACTGCAGACCACCCTACCATGTTGATGTTCATGTAAACATCATTCACCAATACAACAAACATACACTGCTGGGGGAGAAAATGTAGTACACCTGGAAACACGATGTCTATTTTGATCTGATGACAGCATATGCCACCTGGGGGTTAGTGGACATACTGATATGGGTTTCAATGGCATCTGTAAACAGATAGTGTAGTGGCATAGCTACCATAGTACCATCTGTGTCTACTTTTTTAAAAGGAATGCTCACAGACAGAAGGCTCAGTGTTAGCAAACATGTGAAGCAGGCAGTCAACCATGCCACAGAGATGCACTCGCGCATCCTATAGCTGACTAGTGAGTTTGAAAGGGGTCAAACTGTGGCCTTATGAGTGGCTGGATGGTCCTTTTAGAGAATTGCCACGCAAGTTGGATGTGCTGCACCAGTTGTGCACTGATGCTGGAATCAGTGGTCATGTGAACTGTCTCACGCCCACTGACAAGGTTCTGGATTCTCACCAGGATCATCGCACTGTAAGGGCAGCAGTGGCCAATCATACAGCTACCACAGCCCAGGTAAGAGGACTTGAGAGCCCAGATGTGTTAGGACAACCACCTCTAGCCCATCTTATACTCATGCCACAACATCAATGTGCACAGCTCAACTGGTGCTGTCAGAGGATCACTTGGAAGATGGGATGGCAGTCTGTAGTCTTCAGCAATGACAGTAGATTCCATCAGCACACAAATGATGGTCACTAACACATACAACATAGATCTGGTGAGCACTGTCTCACATAATGCATTTGTCCAAGACACATTGGCCCCTACCCAGGTCTTATGGCTTGGGGTGTGATAAGCTACAACTCTCATCCATGTTTGGTGTTTCCAGAGGGGACACTAACCAGTGCTCGGTACATGCAGAATGTTGTTAGATCCGTTCTTTCGCCATTCTGGCAACAGGAAGGTGACGTGTTGTTGCGACAGGATAGTGCTCATCCACACACTGCCCAAAAGGCTTAATGTGCTCTGCCAGACATGCAGCAACTTCCCTGGCCAGCATATTCTCTGGCCTTGTCTCCAATCGACCACATGTGAGTATGATGTGACTCAAGCAACTCATCAAACAACAACTCTTACCAGAACTATGGGAACAAGTTGAGCTGGCATGGCATTATGTATCCTAGGACAGATTCACCATCTGTATGATTGACTGGACGCCAGAGTCAACACCAGCAGTGCCACCTGTGAAGGCTACACCATGTTCTAATATGTACATTTCAGCAAGGGTTGATACGTGGTGACTCAGAACTGCTTGTGCTACTGATCTGTAAATGTAATCATTTCATATACTGTTCCAACAATAAATCTTGAGTGAATGGAAACCTCTAAAAGGGTACACTAATTTACATGATGTGACTTACCAAATGAAAGTGCTGGCAGGTCGACAGACACACAAACAAACACAAACATACACACACAATTCAAGCTTTCGCAACAAACTGTTGCCTCATCAGGAAAGAGGGAAGGAGAGGGAAAGACGAAAGGAAGTGGGTTTTAAGGGAGAGGGTAAGGAGTCATTCCAATCCCGGGAGCGGAAAGACTTACCTTAGGGGGAAAAAAGGACGGGTATACACTCGCACACACACACATATCCATCCACACATATACAGACACAAGCAGACATATTTAAAGACAAAGAGTTTGGGCAGAGATGTCAGTCGAGGTGGAAGTGCAGAGGCAAAGATGATGTTGAATGACAGGTGAGGTATGAGTGGCGGCAACTTGAAATTAGTGGAGATTGAGGCCTGGTGGGTAACGGGAAGAGAGGATATGTCAGACACCACCAGGCCTCAATCTCCGCTAATTTCAAGTTGCCGCCACTCATACCTCACCTGTCATTCAACATCATCTTTGCCTCTGCACTTCCGCCTCGACTGACATCTCTGCCCAAACTCTTTGTCTTTAAATATGTCTGCTTGTGTCTGTATATGTGTGGATGGATATGTGTGTGTGTGTGTGCGAGTGTATACCCATCCTTTTTCCCCCCTAAGGTAAGTCTTTCCGCTCCCGGGATTGGAATGACTCCTTACCCTCTCCCTTAAAACCCACTTCCTTTCGTCTTTCCCTCTCCTTCCCTCTTTCCTGATGAGGCAACAGTTTGTTGCGAAAGCTTGAATTGTGTGTGTATGTTTGTGTTTGTTTGTGTGTCTGTCGACCTGCCAGCACTTTCATTTGATAAGTCACATCATCTTTGTTTTTAGATATATTTTTCCTACGTGGAATGATTCCCTATATTATAATCATATATATATATATATATATAATTTTTTTTCTGGGTGTGTCTTAGCTGACCTACAATGTTGTTGTTGTGGTCTTCAGTCCTGAGACTGGTTTGATGCAGCTCTTCATGCTACTCTACCCTGTGCAAGCTTCTTCGTCTCCCAGTACCTACTGCATCCTACATCCTTCTGAATCTGCTTAGTGTATTCATCTCTTGGTCTCCCTCTACGATTTTTACCCTCCACGTGGCCCTCCAATACTAAATTCGTGATCCCTCGATGTCTCAGAACGTGTCCTACCAACCGATCCATTCTTCTAGTCAGGTTGTGCCACAAACTCCTCTTCTCCCCAATTCTATTCAATACCTCCTCGTTAGTTATGTGATCTACCCATCTAATCTTCAGCATTCTTCTGTAGCATGACCTACAATAACAATAACTTATTTGTCTTAATCATGGATACTTATCTATGCGCAGTTACACAAAAGGCATAAATCTAACCTCTATTTGTACTGTATACGGTTTTTTTCTGAATTTAAACATGCAGGAACTGTGCGTCCTCGTACTGTTTTTGGATGGTACGGTTGCTTGCCAGTTGTTGCCCAGTATTGGATTGTGGTGAGTGGTTCACTGCAGATTGGTCCATCGATCCTATGTTACAGCCAGCCAGAGATGACAGTGAATCTTATCACCCTTCCAACATGGCAGTTGACTGGCAAGGATCATTTCCTCTAGACTGAGGCACCACAGGTATGTTACTGGTACTGTAATACATGAAAAGCAATCGAGTCTTCCACTTATCAGGAATCCACAATCTAGCCACGATAAAAATGGGCTGATATCACATAATTCACCCATCACAGACTTCACTGTTGTTTGTACAGCCTATACTACACTGAACTGACAAGTCACGGGATGGTGATATGCACTTATGCAGATGGCGGTAGAATCGTGTACAAGAGGTATAAAAGGGCTGGGCATTGGCGGCACCGTCATTTGCATTCAGGTGATTCATGTGGAAAAGTTTCTGGTATGATTATAGCAGCACAACAGGAATTAACAGACTTTGAATGTGAAATGGTAGTTGGAGATAGACAAATGGGACATCCATTTCGGAAATCATTAGGGAATTCAATATTCTGAGATCCACAGTCAACAGTGTACCAAGAATACAAAATTTCAGGCACTGCCTCTTACCACGGACAAAGCAGTGGTCGATGACCTTCACTTAATGATCGAGGGCAGCAGTGTTTGTGCAGAGTTGTCAGTGCCAACAGACAAGCAAAATTGCGTGAAATAACCACAGAAATCAATGTGGGATGTACGACGAACATATTTGTTAGGACCGTTTGGTGAAATTCAGCCTTAATGGTCTATCACAGCAGATGAACGGAGTGAGTGCCTTTGCTAACAGCACGATATCGCTTGCAGTGCGTCTCCTCGTCTCGTGGCGATATTGGTCGGACCACAGATGACTGGGAAACTTCGGCCCGATCAGATGAGTCCTTATTTCAGTTGATATAAGCTGATAGTACAGTTCAAGCACGGTGCAGACCCCGTGAAGCCTTACTGTCGACAAGGCACTCTACAAGCTGGTGGTGGCTCTATAATGGTGTGGACTGCATTTGCATGAAATGGACTGGGTCCTCTAGTCAAACTTGGCTGATAATTGACTGGAAATGTTTGTGTTTGACTATGTAGAGATCCATTCATGAACTTTATTTTTATGGATGACAATGTGCCATGTCACGGACTACAACTGCTCGTGACTGGTTTGAAGAACATTCTGGACAATTCGAACTAATGGTTTGACCACCAGATCACCCTAAATGAACCGCATCAAACATTCATTGGACATAATCGAGAGGTCAATTTGTGCACAAAATCCTCCACCGGCATTGCTTTCGCAATCACAGATGGCTATAGAGGCAGCAGGGCTATGTATTTCTGCAAGGACTTTCAACGGCTTGTTAAGTCCGTGCTATATTGAGATGCTGTGCTACTCCAGGCAAAGGAGGTCCAATGAGATATTAGGAGGTTTCCCATGACTTTTGTCACCTCAGCGTTGATCTTACAGTATTCCCATAGTGTAATATGGTCTGTGATTCAGCAATAATTAATTTTCTAATTCTCATCCTTCCATGCACATTCAATGCTACAAGTGCAGAAAAAGCTAAGTGAGTAAACTGACACTCAGTTTCATTGTGTAGCAAAGTGTTATAGTTGACTATATTTTCTATTCCCTTTTCACTGGATGCCTGGTAATATATTTTTCCTAGACTTAAAACACTTACAGTGACAAGTGAGATTGGATATTTTACACCCACCATCATTATCAAAATGAATTTACACAATAGGATTGGAAAACTTCACTGCAATGCAAAATATATAAATAATACATAATACATACCGAGGAGTCGCATTTACTGTAACTAACAACAGCTGAATTTTTTTCAACATCCAGAAGGTCAATCTGTACATCACTCTGTATAAGGACATTGTCTATAGGTGCCTGTACCTCAAGACTTAGCAAGTATGATGCATCCTCCTTGCAGAGCACCATCTGTCAAAGTAACAGCATGTTACCAATACCATTAATTGTATTTATTATGCAAATAAACAGTGCAACTTCCATTATTTTCACAATTATTCTACACACTATGAGAGTAAAAGCAGTATTAAAGTTACCTGTATCTCAATGAGCAGTCATACTATCGCTTTTATTTAAATACTAGTACTGAAATAGCCCTTTTTATGTTACTTTTAGTAATTAACTGCACAAACACTGTTTTTTGCCTTCCTTCACAAATTTTGTTATTGTTACTGCACAACCTAGGTTTCGAATTATAAGCCCATTTTCAAGTACTTTTTGCCTTCCTTCACAAATTTTGTTATTGTTACTGCACAACCTAGGTTTCAGGTTATGAGGCCGTTAAGCACTTCAAGTTGAAAATGGGATTATAACCTGAAACCTAGGTTGTGCAGTAACAATAACAAAATTTGTGAAACAAGGCAAGAAAACAGTGTTTGTTCAGTTAATTTACGATGTCTCACCAAGAACCCACAGTTGATTCAATTAAAAAATAATTTTTAGTAATCATTTGAAAGTGTACAGTTTGATAATGACCTTTTGAACATGAGAACCACTTCCCTTAATAGTCATAACAAGACAGAAACACAGTTTCCTTCTGTGAAAAAATTTTCATGATGTACTGGTGGGCAAAACTTAAGGACAAAAGTAACTTTTGCAAGATCTGTTACAGCCAAGTAACATACTTTAATGAAACTTACACCGTAAATTAGAAAGAATTGCAACAATATAGAAGAGAAGGTAACTAAAAGAAATACACAATGAGATAAACACGAATGATACTTTTACTCAAAGACGATAATTACACTGAAGTTACTGTGATTCATGATAATATGTTGGACATTAAAAAAGGTAGGACACGGATCCCCCCCATGAACCATGGACCTTGCCATTGGTGGGGAGGCTTGCGTGCCTCAGCGATACAGATGGCCGTACCGTAGGTGCAACCACAACGGAGGGGTATCTGTTGAGAGGCCAGACAAACACGTGGTTCCTGAAAAGGGGCAGCAGCCTTTTCAGTAGTTGCAGGGGCAACAGTCTGGAAGATTGACTGATATGGCCTTGTAAAACTAACCAAAACGGCCTTGCTGTGCTGGTACTGCGAACGGCTGAAAGCAAGGGGAAACTACATCCATAATTTTTCCCGAGGGCATGCAGCTTTACTGTATGGTTACATGAAGATGGCGTCCTCTTGGGTAAAACATTCCGGAGGTAAAATAGTCCCCCATTCGGATCTCCAGGCGGGGACTACTCAAGAGGATGTCATTACCAGGAGAAAGAAAACTGGCGTTCTACGCATCGGAGTGTGGAATGTCAGATCCCTTAATCGGGCAGGTAGGTTAGGAAATTTAAAAAGGGAAATGGATAGGTTAAAGTTAGATATAGTGGGAATTAGTGAAGTTCGGTGGCAGGAGGAACAAGACTTTTGGTCAGGTGAATACAGGGTTATAAATACAAAATCAAATAGGGGTAATGCAGGAGTAGGTTTAATAATGAATAAAAAAGTAGGAGTGCGGGTAATCTACTACAAACAGCATAGTGAACACATTATTGTGGCCAAGATAGACACGAAGCCCACGCCTACTACAGTAGTACAAGTTTATATGCCAACTAGCTCTGCAGATGACAAAGAAATTGAAGAAATGTATGAGGAGACAAAGGAAATTATTCAGGTAGTGAAGGGAAACAAAAATTTAATAGTTATGGGTGACTGGAATTTGAGAGTAGGAAAAGGGAGAGAAGGAAACATAGTAGGTGAATATGTATTGGGGGTAAGAAATGAAAGAGGAAGCCATCTGGTAGAATTTTGCACAGATCATAACTTAATCATAGTTAACACTTGGATCAAGAATCATAAAAGAAGGTTGTTTACATGGAAGAATCCTGCAGATACTAGAAGGTATCAGATAGGTTATATAATGGTAACACAGAGATTTAGGAACAAGGCTTTAAATTGTAAGACATTTCCAGGGGCAGATGTGGATTCTGGCCACAATCTATTGGTTATGAACTGTAGATTAAAACTGAAGAAACTGCAAAAAGGTGGGAAATTGAGGAGATGGGACCTGGATAAACTGACTAAACCAGAGGTTGTACAGAGTTTCAGGGAGAGCATAAGGGATCAACTGACAGGAATGGGGGAAGAAATACAGTAGAAGAAGAGTGGGTAGCACTGAGGCATGAAGTAGTGAAGGCAGCCCAGGATCAAGTAAGTAAAAAGACGAGGGCTAGTAGAAATCCTTGGGTAACAGAAGAAATATTGAATTTAATTGATGAAAGGAGAAAATATAAAAATGCAGTAAATGAAGCAGGCAAAAAGAAATACAAACTTCTCAAAAATGAGATCAACAGGTAGTGCAAAATGGCTAAGCAGGAATGGCTAGAAGACAAATGTAAGGATGTAGAGGCTTATCTCACTAGGGGTAAGATAGATACTGCCTACAGGAAAATTAAAGAGACCTTTGGAGAAAAGAGAGCCACTTGTATGAATATTAAGAGCTCAGATGGCAACCCAGTTTTAAGCAAAGAAGGGAAAGCAGAAAGGTGGAAGAAGTACACTCCTGGAAATTGAAATAAGAACACCGTGAATTCATTGTCCCAGGAAGGGGAAACTTTATTGACACATTCCTGGGGTCAGATACATCACATGATCACACTGACAGAACTACAGGCACATAGACACAGGCAACAGAGCATGCACAATGTCGGCACTAGTACAGTGTATATCCACCTTTAACAGCAATGCAGGCTGCTATTCTCCCATGGAGACGATCGTAGAGATGCTGGATGTAGTCCTGTGGAACGGCTTGCCATGCCATTTCCACCTGGCGCCTCAGTTGGACCAGCGTTCGTGCTGGACGTGCAGACCGCGTGAGACGACGCTTCATCCAGTCCCAAACATGCTCAATGGGGGACAGATCCGGAGATCTTGCTGGTCAGGGTAGTTGACTTACACCTTCTAGAGCACGTTGGGTGGCACGGGATACATGCGGACGTGCATTGTCCTGTTCGAACAGCAAGTTCCCTTGCCGGTCTAGGAATGGTAGAACGATGGGTTCGATGACGGTTTGGATGTACCGTGCACTATTCAGTGTCCCCTCGACGATCACCAGTGGTGTACGGCCAGTGTAGGAGATCGCTCCCCACACCATGATGTCGGGTGTTGGCCCTGTGTGCCTCGGTCGAACGCAGTCCTGATTGTGGCGCTCACCTGCACGGCGCCAAACACGCATACGACCATCATTGGCACCAAGGCAGAAGCGACTCTCATCGCTGAAGACGACACGTCTCCATTCGTCCCTCCATTCACGCCTGTCGCGACACCACTGGAGGCGGGCTGCACGATGTTGGGGCGTGAGCGGAAGACGGCATAACGGTGTGCGGGACCGTAGCCCAGCTTCATGGAGACGGTTGTGAATGGTCCTCGCCGATACCCCAGGAGCAACAGTGTCCCTAATTTGCTGGAAAGTGGCGGTGCGGTCCCCTACGGCACTGCGTAGGATCCTACGGTCTTGGCGTGCATCCGTGCGTCGCTGCGGTCCGGTCCCAGGTCGACGGGCACGTGCACCTTCCGCCGACCACTGGCGACAACATCGATGTACTGTGAAGACCTCACGCCCCACGTGTTGAGAAATTCGGCGGTACGTCCACCCGGCCTCCCGCATGCCCAGTATACGCCCTCGCTCAAAGTCCGTCAACTGCACATACGGTTCACGTCCACGCTGTCGCGGCATGCTACCAGTGTTAAAGACTGCGATGGAGCTCCGTATGCCACGGCAAACTGGCTGACACTGACGGCGGCGGTGCACAAATGCTGCGCAGCTAGCGCCATTCGACGGCCAACATCGCGGTTCCTGGTGTGTCCGCTGTGCCGTGCGTGTGATCATTGCTTGTACAGCCCTCTCGCAGTGTCCGGAGCAAGTATGGTGGGTCTGACACACCGGTGTCAATGTGTTCTTTTTTCCATTTCCAGGAGTGTATATAGAGGGTTTATACAAGGGCGATGTACTTGAGGACAATATTATGGAAATGGAAGAGCATGTAGATGAAGATGAAATGGGAGATACGATACTGCGTGAAGAGTTTGACAGAGCACTGAAAGACATGAGTCGAAACAAGGCCCCCGGAGTAGACAACATTCCATTAGAACTGCTGATGGCCTTGGGAGAGCCAGTCCTGACAAAACTCTACCATGTGGTGAGCAAGATGTATGAGACAGCGAAATACTCTCAGACTTCAAGAAGAATATAATAATTCCAATCCCAAAGAAAGCAGGTGTTGACAGATGTGAAAATTACTGAACTATCAGTTTAATAAGTCACATTTGCAAAATACTAATGCGAATTCTTTACAGACGAATGGAAAAACTGGTAGAAGCCGACCTCGGGGAAGATCAGTTTGGCTTCTGTAGAAATATTGGAACACGTAAGGCAATACTGACCTTACGACTTATCTCAGAAGAAAGATTAAGGACAGGCAAACCTACGTTTCTAGCATTTGTAGACTTAGAGAAAGCTTTTGACAATGTTGACTGGAGTACTCTCTTTCAAATTCTAAAGGTGGCAGGGGTAAAATACAGGGAGCGAAAGGTTATTTACAATTTGTACAGAAACCAGATGGCAGTTATAAGAGTTGAGGGGCATGAAAGGGAAGCAGTGGTTGGGAAGGGAGTGAGACAGGGTTGTAGCCTATCCCCGATGTTATTCAATCTGTATATTGAGCAAGCAGTAAAGGAAACAAAAGAAAAATTTGGAGTAGGTATTAAAATCCATGGAGACGAAATAAAAACTTTGAGGTTCGCCGATGACATTGTAATTCTGTCAGAGACACCAAAGGACTTGGAGGAGCAGTTGAATGGAATGGACAGTGTCTTGAAAGGAGGATATAAGATGAACATCAACAAAAGCAAAACGAGGATAATGGAATGTTGTCAAATTAAGTCGGGTGATGCTGAGGGAGTTAGATTAGGAAATGAGACACTTAAAGTAGTACATGAGTTTTGCTATTATAACTGATGATGGTCAAAGTAGAGAGGATATAAAATGTAGACTGGCAATGACAAGGAAAGTGTTTCTGAAGAAGAGGAATTTGTTAACATTGAGTATAGGTTTAAGTGTCAGGAAGTCATTTCTGAAAGTATTTGTATGGAGTGTAGCCATGTATGGAAGTGAAACATGGACGATAAATAGTTTGGACAAAAAGAGAAGAGAAGCTTTTGAAATGTGGTGCTACAGAAGAATGCTTTAGATTAGATGGGTAGATCACATAACTGATGAGTAGGTATTGAATAGAACTGGGGAGAAGAGGAGTTTGTGGTACAACTTGACAAGAAGAAGGGACCAGTTGGTAGGACATGTTCTGAGGCATCAAAGGATCTCCAATTTACCATTGGAGGGCAGGGTGGAGGGTAAAAATCGTAGAGGGAGACCAAGAGATGAATACACTAAACAGCTACAGAAGGATGTAGGTTGCAATAGGTACTGGGAGATGAAGAAGCTTGCACAGGATAGAGTAGCATGGAGAGCTGCATCAAACCAATCTCAGGACTGAAGACCACAACAACAACAACAACAGGACATGGATCTTAATAGGGTGTGTGATCACCACACACAGCAATGAATGCTCTCCAATGTGCTCCCCTGCTGGCCACAAGGTAGATAAGGATTTCTTATGGTAGTATGTTCCATTCTTACACCAGAGTCCACCCCAATAGCTGAATGGTCAGCGTGCTGGACTGCCATGCACAGGGGCCTGGGTTCGATTCCTGTCTGGTATGGGAGATTTTCTTCCCTCATGGACTGGGTGTTGTGCTGTCCTCATCATCATTTCATCCCCATTGTCGACACAGAAGTCGTCCAATGTGACGTCGCACTCAATACGACTTGCATTTGGCGGACGAACTTCCCACCTGGGAACTCCTGGCCACTGACGCCATACGCTCATTTCCATTTCCTATACCAGTATAATTGACAACTGCTGGATGGTCGCTGGCGCATGCAGACATGCTGCAATATTTTTCCCCAACACATCCCACACATGCTGGATGGGACTTTAGTTTGGGGAATGGGCAGGTCAGTCCATTTGCTAAATATACTCTCATTCGAAGAGCTTCTCCATCCATGCAGTTTGACGCAGTTGTGCACTTGTGTCCACAAAAGGGAATTCGGGGCCAATTGCACCCCTGAAAATACATTCGTGGGGAAGGACAGCAGTGTCACATGTTCAAATATTTGGGCGTTAGTACACCCATGCAACAATATTCTCCCCCACATCATAACAATTGGACCATCGAAACTATCATGTTCAGTAATGCTGCACGTACTGTTATATGGTGCAATATGGGAACATGTAATGCACCCAGGGTCAGGTCTTAGACAAATTTTGTGAAGTCTGGATGACTTTGACTCCTTTATACAGTCTCTTCAGCAGTTCATGGAAAAAGTTACAATCCCTCATACCTCACTCCTCTCCCACATTAGGTGAGTGAAGCAAGTTCCTTGATAAATCCATTTATTTGACACTTTACCCCTAAAATTACTAATACACAGGATTTAAAAAAAATAAATAAAAAATAAAAAAATACTGAAATCTGTTGTCAAACATGTTGTTCATACTCTATGGAAAATGTATGTAAACATCTCATAATTGTATTTCCAATAAAAAAAAAAGGACAGTCAGTCACTTGTAGCCAATTAATGCATGGCACATGGGAACATAACAGCACAGATATGCTAATAATTTATAAGGTATCACTCTTTTTGTAGTATACACAAATAATGGTACTGGTGCCAAAAGACAACCACTAGCAGGGAATTTCATAGGGCCCCAGGGTGAGTGCAAAGACCCCAAATTTTTCTAACAAATTTATCGCATAAGAAACTGGAAAAAATAATGATGACCAGCTTAAAATGCCTCAGTATGCTGGCATGATTAACTATGCCCAATTTGGTTGTACAAAGGAAAAAGTACGAAGGGCACAGTTAATGAGGCTAAGAAATTTGCGTATATTACAAAAGGAAAACATTTAACAATTACAATGATAGAGATATCCAAGGTATTTGGCAATTTATGGTGGCGCTGATTCTCCATGAAAAAGATATAAGAAATTATCTGCCGATGAATGTTTCCTAGAGAAGTATGGTAAAGACCAGCACACAGAATTGTCAAGCCTAACAACAGCAAGTACTAAATGTATCATGTAACGGTAATCCCGTGTGTGTGTGTGTGTGTACCTAATTTTTGGTATATCAATACTGAAGCATTACTGGAAACATTGCAAAACAAACAAGAACTGTTGGAAGTTGTGCCATAACTGGATGACTTATTGCTTTTAGTACATGTCGACAGTCATTAGAAAATAACTGCTTCAAACTCACTGATAAATTGCCTGTATGATGCCACTGCATGTAACATACAAATTACTTAAAGAAAGACTGATAAGGGACCCTTCCATTAAATTGAATCTTCCAATAATTCAAAAGCATATGGTCAATATCTAACTAGGTACACTACATGATCAAAGAAATCTGGATACCTATTAGTGGGCATTAATATGGGATGTGTCCATCCTTTGATTTAATGATTGCTTGAACTCTCACTTGGACCACTTCCAGAGAAGTGTCTGAATGTCTCAGGAGGAATGGCAACTCATTCTATCACAACAGCCAAAACCAGAGGAGGTCTTAAGTGATAACCAGACGAGGTCTTGAGTGAATTCAACATTCTAACACATCCCAAATGTGTTACATCAGACTGAACTTGGGTACGGGCAGGCCACTCCATTTCACGAATGTTACTGTCCACAAACTGTTGTCTCACAGGTGCTGGTTTATGGCTGGGAACACTGTCATGCTGATACATTCATTAATTGTATCCGAAATGTTCCTTTACTTTATGCAATACACAATGCTGTAAAATGTGTTCATATCCTTCAGCATTTAGCATTCTCTTAAATGAAATAAAGGAACCATACCCTAACCGTGAAAAAGAAACCCTCATACCATAACATCTCCTGCTTTGTACTTCACTGTTGGCACTACACATGATGGCAGGTAGCATTCTACAGCTTCCATTGATAATCCACAGGGTATAACGCGACTGATCATCCCAAATCAATCGTTTCCAGTCTCCCACTGTCCATAATTTCCTTGTGATGCACAGAAATTCCGAAATTACAGAAATGGAAAGTTTTTAGGTCCATGACATACTTTAAATTTCCTGGAGAACTGACTGCCAGAAAATTTTATTTAAGAACAAAGAAATTTTTCATGGGTGATTTGATAGTCCTTGTTAATGCAAATATCACCTATGAAAGTCTGTAGCGTGACAATGTGTACCATCTGTCATCAACAGAAGACTGATACATCTATCTTGGGAGTGATGTCAAGTTTGATGATTCATTTTATTTCAGTATTATGTTTGCTTCAAATGATGTTTATGCTGAAGTAGTTCTACATCTACATATAGATACTATGCAAGCCACTATACAGTTTATGGCAAGGGGTAACTTATATCACTTCTAGTTATTCCCTTTCCTATTCCACTTACAAATGGAAAAAGGGGAAAAACAGTTGTCTATATTCCTCTGTGTATGAGCCCTGATTTTTATCACCTAATCTTCATGACCCTTATGCGAGACGTTTGTTGGTGGTAGTAGAATAGTTCTGCAGTCTGATGCAAATGCCAGTTCCATAAAATTCCTCAATAATATTTTGCAAAAGGAACATCATCTTTCTTCCTGTGAGTCTCATTTCAATTCACAGAGCATTTCTGTAATATGTGTCGATCAGACCTACAAGTAACAAACACAATAGCATGCCTCTAAATTACTTCAATCTCTCCCTTTAATTTGACCTGGTGATGTTCTATATGAAATTTCCTTCATAGAAGAGCTACGCTTTCCTAGAAGTCTCCCAAGAAACTGAAGTCTAACGTTCACCTTTTCTACAACCAACCACATATGCTTATTCCATTTCATATCGCTTTGCAATGTTATGCCTAGATATTTAATCAAGAAACATACCACTAAAACTGTATTTGAACATTACAGGATTGTTTTACCCACTCATCTCCATTTCTTACGTTTTTCTACATTTATAGCAAGCTGCCATTCATCACACTGAACAGAAATTCTATCTAAGTCATCTTTTATCCGCCTACAGTTACTCAACAACAACATGTTCTCACACTCTGCAGCAACAGCAGCAAACTTTCACAGATTGTAACTCATACTAACTATTAAATAATTTTAGTATATAGAGAACAAGACCAGTCCTATTGCAGTTCCCTGAGGCTCTCCTGATGAGACCCTTGTCTCTGATTAACACTCACCACCCAGGCCATTGTAATAACTTGTATTATTAAAAAAGTCTTCAAGCCACTCACATATCTAAGAACCTATTACGTATGCTTGGACCTTTGTTAATAGTCTACAGTGGCACACTGTGTCAAACACTTTCCAGAAATCTAGGCATATGTAATCTGCCAGTTACCCTTCATCCATGGTTTGCAGGATAACATGGGAGAAAAAGGCTAAGTAGAGTTTTGCTTGAACAACATTTTATAATTTCTGTGCTGCTCTGTGGACAAAAACTTTTCTGCCGCAAGGAAATACTTTACTAATATGCTCAAGAACTTATGCAGCAAACTGATATTAAGGTAATAGGTCTTTAATTTTGCAGGTCTGTTCTTTTGCCTTTCTTATATATGGAAGATGCAGCCTGCTCCTTTTTCCAGTTGCTTGGAACTTTATGCTGGGAGAGATATTTGCAACAAAAGCAAACTAAGTAAAGGGATAATGCCAAAGAGTACCTCTGTAAAACCAAACTGGGATTCCATCCTGACCATGACTTACTTGTTTTCAACTCTTTCTGTTGCTTCTCAGTGGGATGAATGCCTACTTCTATGTCCTCTACTCAGTCTGTAAGAGTCTCCTGGATGAACAATTTCTTAAATGCAAGATTTAAAACATCATTTTTCCTTTCGCTTTTTTCTACTGCCACACCAGACTAGTCAACAAATGATAGAAAAAAATCCTTTGACCAGAAATGGCATCCATTAATTGTCTAAGTAAAAACTGCTTCTCCACTTTCCAGCACAAAGACAGTCATAGTCATTGTCACTATAATGATATAATCACTAATCCCTGTCTTTATACTGACACTGTTGATGACGCCAAGTCTGTTTGTGTGTACAAGGTCTAGCATATTTTATTGTGTAGGAGTTGTTAAACTACCTGCTCAAAACAGTCAGCTTTCAGCCATATGGATTTCTTCTCCATTAGACAACACTACACACACGCATTCATGCAAACACAACTCAAACACACATGACCACTGTCTCTGGCTGCTGTGGCCAGACCAAAGACAGTGGTCATGTGGGTGTGAGTAGTGTCATGAATGTGTGCATGTATGTTGTCTAACTCAGAAGAAGGCCTTTTGGCCAAAAGCTTACTTTTTTAAATAGTCTTCTTGTTGTACCTATCTGCAACTCAGCATCTATGCTACATGGTGAGTAGCTATCTATCCTTTTAAAATATTGTCAATTTCAGCCTCGAAAGACATAATATTTTTGTCAACTGCAAGGAAGACTCTCCCTCTTATGATGTCTAATCTATCTTTTTGATATACATTCCAGATCTTGTTAAGTCGGCCGGCCGGTGTGGTCCAGCGGTTCTAGGCGCTTCAGTCTGGAACCGCGCGACCGCTGCTGTCGCAGGTTTAAATCCTGCCTCGGGCATGGATGTGTGTGATGTCCTTAGGTTAGTTAGGTTTAAGTAGTTCTAAGTTCTATGGGACTGATGACCTCAGATGTTAAGTCCCATAGTGCTCAGAGCCATTTGAACCATTTTTCTTGTTAAGTACTTCAGAGCTTTTAATTTCAGCTTTCATCCATTTCTGACTCCAGAGTACAACCTTAGCAAGACAGCTTTCCTGGAAGGCAGTGAATTAAATAGCCCTTACATGATGCTTCAGCAATTAATGGTTAAAATCGTGACATTTGAAATGTCTTTACTCTGTAAGCAGTCTGATTCCGCTGCCTATTGACTGACAAGCATTCATCAGAGACTCTTAAACTATTGCCCAAACTAAAAGGAAAAACCTTATGCACTCCACAAGTAGTCCACTACTTGAGCAGCTGCTTCTTTTGTGTAATGCACCTCTCATACAACAATTCTTCGCCCCATATCACAGGTGCAGAAACTTGCAACCAAGACCATCACAGAACTGAAAGAAACTCTTGTTGAGACCCTCCACTACACTCCAAATCAAAGGACCCCAATTAATTCTGGGTGTCATACTGGGAACTGTAAACTCTACCTGCTCCCTCCATGCTGGCCAGCAAACTTCACCACTTCCACCAGCAGCCTGTATAAACTGAGAATGGCCTTAGAACCCAAGCAAAAGGCATCATTGGTGCCAAGATGAGCCACAACTTGCAAATGACTACACCCTGAATGGCTGCAGGCATGGCCTCCTCCACGTCTTGTACTGGGCACACAATGGACTTCTTTCCAACCCGTAACATGCCTAACATTGGAACTTCTGATAACTAGCAAACAACTCCCCCTCTTGCCTGCTCAGACCTTGCTAAAGGAGCGGCCACTTGTCCATTCATAGTGCAAATGGGCAAGGTAGGACAGCCAGTTCCCACATTCACTATCTGCCTCCTACATTGGGTATGCTCGAAGGCATGTCAGCAGCAGAGCCTAAGGGCGAAACAAGCAATACTTGAGATGCCCCAAGTGACACATCAATTTCCCCATAACTACTACACACCGAGGCAGCATCCTACAGATGGCTGACTGCAGCCAACGTCATCTTCTGTACGTGAACTGTGTCCAGCTCCAAACACAGCACATTTACCAGAGATCTTTGGTAGTCAACCACACTTGCACACTTCAGGCAATTCTGGTGAAATTCTATAGTAGAGTTGGCATAAGATCCCTAACAGTTAGCAGTGCTGTTGCCAGCTTCCAACTGTGAAGCACTAACAGCTGCTAGAGAAAACAATAGTCATCTATAGAGCTGTGACAACACCGATGAGATACCATAAAGGTGTTTATAAAATTGTCTTCCTAACCTCTTATGTTCTTCAAAAGTTTTGAATTTAGTACTGGATTCAAAGGAAGCAATTTTGACAACTTGTCACACTAATGCAACATTTTATGCACTAAACAGCTAGGCCTTGAAAAGATAAACATTTAAATACCTCATCTGCCTTCCTAACATCTTTCGTTCTCGAAATGTACTAAGTGTAGAACTTGATTTTGAGAGAAACGTTTTTGACAGTTAAGTATTACGCTAATGCAGGGTTTTATGTGCTAGATCACTTGGCCTTGAAAAGTTTTTGACAGTTCATTTACACAGGTAGCAGCAGCTGTTCATGAAATATTTCAATTTCCCATTTCCTTCAAGTAAGTAAATCTCTCTCTCTCTCTCTCTCTCTCTCTCTCTCAACTACAACGCACACTGGTCTATTTGGTGCCCCATTTGCCTACTTCACACACTTTGTTTAGCTATTTGTTCTTTCTCCACTATTCATCTAGCTATGAAAATTTGGACATGAAACCACCAGCAGAAAAATGCTGCTGTTGGAGCACAAAAAAGGAAAAACCTGGCAGAAAAGTGGGGAACGAACTGCCCCAATCCTTATCTGCTTTCTTCGCCAAAAATTAAGGCATGCAAACATATTTGCTCTTTTAACACAGAACACTCAAAATTCTTTTACCCAGTATCTCTTTGTAGTCTTTTTTATGCTCAGCACCTCCCTCTCACTGCTGCAGACTATGTCTGTCTCTCTCCCACTGTCTCCTTTTCCTCCCAATGACTTACAGTACACATAACTGCCACTTTCACTTCAACTGTTCAACTGTCTTCTTTTCTTTTTCTTTCCTACCACCATTGTCTCCATCATACCTCAGCAGCAAACGTCTCAAAAATGAGATCGACAGGAAGTGCAAAATGGCTAAGCAGGGGTGGCTAGAGGACAAATGTAAGGATGTAGAGGCTTGTCTCACTAGGGGTAAGATAGATACTGCCTACAGGAAAATTAAAGAGACCTTTGGAGAGAAGAGAACCACTTGTATGAATATCAAGAGCTCAGATGGCAACCCAGTTCTAAGCAAAGAAGGGAAGGCAGAAAGGTGGAAGGAGTATATAGAAGGTTTATACAAGGGCGATGTACTTGAGGACAATATTATGGAAATGGAAGAGGATGTAGATGAAGATGAAATGGGAGATAAGATACTGCGTGAAGAGTTTGACAGAGCACTGAAAGACCTGAGTCGAAACAAGGCCCCGGGAGTAGACAACATTCCATTAGAACTACTGATGGCCTTGGGAGAGCCAGTCATGACAAAACTCTACCATCTGGTGAGCAAGATGTATGAGACAGGCGAAATACCCACAGACTTCAAGAAGAATATAATAATTCCAATCCCAAAGAAAGCAGGTGTTGACAGATGTGAAAATTACCGAACTATCAGTTTAATAAGTCACAGCTGCAAAATACTAACGCGAATTCTTTACAGACGAATGGAAAAACTGGTAGAAGCGAACCTCGGGGAAGATCAGTTTGGATTCCGTAGAAATGTTGGAACACGCGAGGCAATACTAACCCTACGACGTATCTTAGAAGAAAGATTAAGAAAAGGCAAACCTACATTCCTAGCATTTGTAGACTTAGAGAAAGCTTTTGACAACGTTAACTGGAATACTCTCTTTCAAATTCTGAAGGTGGCAGGGGTAAAATACAGGGAGCGAAAGGCTATTTACAATTTGTACAGAAACCAGATGGCAGTTATAAGAATCGAGGGGCATGAAAGGGAAGCAGTGGTTGGGAAAGGAGTGAGACAGGGTTGTAGCCTCTCCCCAATGTTATTCAATCTGTATATTGAGAAAGCAGTAAAGGAAACAAAAGAAAAATTTGGAGTAGGTATTAAAATTCATGGAGAAGAAGTAAAAACTTTGAGGTTCGCCGATGACATTGTAATTCTGTCGGAGACAGCAAAGGACTTGGAAGAGCAGTTGAACGGAATGGACAGTGTCTTGAAAGGAGGATATAAGATGAACATCAACAAAACCAAAACGAGGATAATGGAATGTAGTCAAATTAAATCGGGTGATGCTGAGGGAATTAGATTAGGAACTGAGACACTTAAAGTAGTAAAGGAGTTTTGCTATTTGGGGAGTAAAATAACTGATGATGGTCGAAGTAGAGAGGATATAAAATGTAGACTGGCAATGGCAAGGAATTCGTTTCTGAAGAAGAGAAATTTGTTAACATCGAGTATAGATTTAAGTGTCAGGAAGTCGTTTCTGAAAGTATTTGTATGGAGTGTAGCCATGTATGGAAGTGAAACATGGACGATAACCAGTTTGGACAAGAAGAGAATAGAAGCTTTCGAAATGTGGTGCTACAGAAGAATGTTGAAGATAAGGTGGGTAGATCACGTAACTAATGAGGAGGTATTGAATAGGATTGGGGAGAAGAGAAGTTTGTGGCACAACTTGACTAGAAGAAGGGATCTGTTGGTAGGACATGTTTTGAGGCATCAAGGGATCACAAATTTAGCATTGGAGGGCAGCGTGGAGGGTAAAAATCGTAGAGGGAGACCAAGAGATGAATACACTAAGCAGATTCAGAAGGATGTAGGTTGCAGTAGGTACTGGGAGATGAAGAAGCTTGCACAGGATAGAGTAGCATGGAGAGCTGCATCAAACCAGTCTCAGGACTGAAGACCACAACAACAACAACAACCTCAGCAGCTAAAAAATACTGGGATCCAACCAATTTTTTCTCCTATACCCAAATGTTTAATATTTTAGTTCTGCCTATACCCATGTGTTAAAGGTAGACAGCCTGCCCCCCCCCCCCCCCCCCCGACACTGTCTTTCTGTTACAGTCTTTCAGCACAAACAAGCACGAAGAATATGTTTGCATGCCAAAAATTTTTGGTGAGAAAGGCAGAATGAGGACTGAGGCTGCTCGTTCCCGACTTTTCTGTCACTGTCTTTTAAAGAGAAACATGTTTGCCTTTTTTGTGCTCTAACAGCACCATTTTTTGCAAGTTACCTTCTTTCCACTGGTACAGCAGTGCATGCTGCTTATACAAAGTGAATTCTATATGCCAGAAAAGCTTTGACAGTTTATGTATATACTTTGACACATGTAAACCATAAATAAGTGTGCATAATACAAGAGGAACACAAATTGGTTGCTTTACTTTTTTTCCTTTTTTTCTGGATACTTTGCTCATCGATCACAATTCACTGAAAATCCCCAGCTTATGATGTGTATCTTAAAATAGTAAAAATTTTATTAGAAATATTTTGCTAAATTGACAGTCTTTTCTATTTTACGTAATTTTTTGTATCCTTTTGGGTTTTTTTTCAGGAGTGTTCAGACCTTTTTATCGCATTTTTTGTCACTGCATATTTGTATAGGCGTGAAATGCCCGTCATACAGAGACAGTGTGTCATAAAGTCTTATCTGTGAAAAAGTGCTGACTAAAAACATAGTTTGGTGACTTCAGAAACCTTGTGATGACCCTAGAACCCTTGCCACATGTTCACTATGTCAGTTAAAACTACATTTGTACCTCAGTCTGGATGACTATTTTATGTGCATAAGTACATTTAAGTTTGAACATCTGGATTTCAGTAACTCAAATAGTGGCATCGAACGAAGTTTCAAGGTTTCCTGAGCATATCATCTTAAGAACATATAGTAAAAAATTCGATCTGACATGAATATAAATTATAGAAGTGGTCATCCCCACAACTGGTACTTTCTGAAGCAAAAAACCATGATTTTTATGGGTTTTTCTAAGAACTGCACCTGAACAAATGGTGCATTTGAAAGCTACCCAAGTCCCATCCTAGACCATACCTAATGCAAAAGAATCAACTGATTTGATAAATTTGCCTGGGCTGGAGGAAGTTTAAACTTTGATCCTGTACTTCAGGTTAGCTACAGTATGCCCATTCTTCTGACAAGTATACAAACGGTCACTAAGCAAAGACATATCTGAAACACTTTACCCCTTATGATAGACAGAACCTGAAATATGACCACCTGACCACTGCATTTTCACATGCAACATTTTGGAACAAACTGGTACCATGCACAACAGTACATAGACCAACAGAGCAGTTTTACCTCAAATATCTAATTGAGCTCTTCTTAACTGTCAAGATTAGTTTCAAGTAATTAATTTTTTATTCTCAATTCTCTTATTTTATTTTTTTGTTCAAAACTAGACTCACAATGGTCAATTTGGTACCCAATTTGTCCATTTCGCACTCTTCATTTAGGTATGAAAATTCAGACAGAAACCCATTGTGTTACTTATAGAATTTATGCTCTTGCTACACTTAAACATTTGACCACAAACAGCAACTGTGTAGTATAAGAGGAGGAGCAGGGGTTTTCTTTCAAATCAGCTGCTTTTATCTTAATACGAGGTGTGGCTATAAAATAACGGGACTGATGCTGTCACAGAGTAAGTACACAAGAACCAAAGACGAATGACCAAGAGTTGTGAAGCATGAAGCCTTCTGAGCCAAATGCGGCATTTCTGGTACCTGTAGACAACCAGTGTGGTTGTGGCCTTTTTCTGTGTAAGAGCTGTTATTTTGTTTTGCCATAAAAGCGATAAGTGTAATAATACAGCCACAGATTGTTGTGAAGTTTCACAAGAAAATTGTAAAAACTGCTATCGAAACCTATCTTTTACTAAAAGAAGTGTATGGTGAAGACTGTTTATCACATACGTGAGTTTCTACGTGGTTCAAGCATTTCCAAGATGGCCAAGAAGATGCTGAAGATGCCTTACCCTAGGATTTAAAAAAAAAAAAAAAAAAAAAAAAAAAAAAAAAAAAAAAAAAAAGGGGGGGGGGGGACAATATTGAAAAAATAGGTAATCTGATTTGATATCACCATCAGTTGAGTATCTGATTGATTGCTGAAATTGTAGGAACTGACAAAGAATAAGTCAGGCAAATTTTACTTAATGGATTTAAAATGGTGCTAAAAACTCTCACAATCAGACAAATAGAAGCTTGTACAAATATTTCTACTGACACTTTGTGTACCAATGAAAATGATCCAAATTTCTTAGAAACAGTGATAACATGTGACAAATCTAAGTTTTTCACTTATTATCCACAAGCTAACTGCCAAACCATCTACTGGAAGGGACCAATAAGAATGAAAAAAAGCTCGAATGAGCAAATCAAGATTCAAAGTGATTATCTTTTTTTTTTCATTATTCATGAAACCGTGTATCTTCAATGAGCTCCTGAAGGTCGAACTATTAATCAACATCACTGCCTTAAGGTTCTTGCTCAGCTCCTAGAGAAAATAAGGAAAAAAGATCCTAACTGTGGAAGAACAAGTCACGGGTCCTGCATCAAGACAACACACTGGCTCATACCGCATTATCTGTTAAGAGATTTCTAGAGAAGTACAGCATTCCAGTATTAGACCACCTACATTACTTGCCTGACCTAGCACAATGTGACTTTTATCTATTCCTCAAGGTCAAATCTGCATTAAAAGGTACATGATTTCAGTCTGCTGAAGCACTGAAAGTAAAAGTAGCACCTGTCACATCAAGGAGCCCACAGAGCAAGACTTCCAGCACTGTTTCCATCAATGGAATATTCGCCTGGAGTGCTGTAGAGATACAGGAGGAGAGTATACTGTGGGTGATAATAAGCAAATATTTATGTTTTCAAAATAAAATGATTTATAACAACAGTATCGTTACTTTATAGCCACACCTCTTATACATATGCACATACAGGGTGTTTCAAAAAGAATATATATATATTACAAAGACAAAGATGAGGTGACTTACCGAACGAAAGCGCTAGCAGGTCGATAGACACACAAACAAACACAAACATACACACAAAATTCAAGCTTTCGCAACAAACTGTTGCCTCATCAGGAAAGAGGGAAGGAGAGGGGAAGACGAAAGGAAGTGGGTTTTAAGGGAGAGGGTAAGGAGTCATTCCAATCCCGGGAGCGGAAAGACTTACCTTAGGGGGAAAAAAGGACAGGTATACACTCGCGCACACGCACATATCCATCCACACATACAGACACAAGCAGACATATTTAAAGACAAAGAGTTTGGGCAGAGATGTCAGTCGAGGCAGAAGTGTAGAGGCAAAGAAGTTGTTGAAAGACAGGTGAGGTATGAGTGGCGGCAACTTGAAATTAGCGGAGATTGAGGCCTGGCGGATGACGAGAAGAGAGGATATACTGAAGGGCAAGTTCCCATCTCCGGAGTTCGGATAGGTTGGTGTTGGTGGGAAGTATCCAGATAACCCGGACGGTGTAACACTGTGCCAAGATGTGCTGGCTGTGCACCAAGGCATGTTTAGCCACAGGGTGATCCTCATTACCAACAAACACTGTCTGCCTGTGTCCATTCATGCGAGTGGACACAGGCAGACAGTGTTTGTTGGTAATGAGGATCACCCTGTGGCTAAACATGCCTTGGTGCACAGCCAGCACATCTTGGCACAGTGTTACACCGTCCGGGTTATCTGGATACTTCCCACCAACACCAACCTATCCGAACTCCGGAGATGGGAACTTGCCCTTCAGTATATCCTCTCTTCTCGTCATCCGCCAGGCCTCAATCTCCGCTAATTTCAAGTTGCCGCCACTCATACCTCACCTGTCTTTCAACAACTTCTTTGCCTCTACACTTCTGCCTCGACTGACATCTCTGCCCAAACTCTTTGTCTTTAAATATGTCTGCTTGTGTCTGTATGTGTGGATGGATATGTGCGTGTGTACGAGTGTATACCTGTTCTTTTTTCCCCCTAAGGTAAGTCTTTCCGCTCCCGGGATTGGAATGACTCCTTACCCTCTCCCTTAAAACCCACTTCCTTTCGTCTTCCCCTCTCCTTCCCTCTTTCCTGATGAGGCAACAGTTTGTTGCGAAAGCTTGAATTTTGTGTGTATGTTTGTGTTTGTTTGTGTGTCTATCGACCTGCCAGCGCTTTTGTTCGGTAAGTCACCTCATCTTTGTTTTTATATATAATTTTTCCCACGTGGAGTGTTTCCTTCTATTATATTGATATATATTACAAAGTATTGTTTTGTCCAAACTATTGATTGTTGTGCCTTGGCTCGGCTATTGGAGAAGGAATACATAGTCTAGTTTACATTAATAGCTGCTAGAAGTCAGTTGTCTTCGGTTTTGCTTGGTACCTGTCATATGTTTAAAATGGCTACTCCGCAGCAGAAATCATTTTGTGTTCTCAAGTTTGTGAAGTGCAATTCTGTGATTACAGTCCAGAGACGTTTCAGGTTGAGGTACCAAATTGATCCTCTGAATGGATGGAACATTCGCTGATGGTGTCAAAAGCTTCTAGATACAGGATGTGCATGTAAAGTAAGGAGCCCTGGCTGCCCTCGTGTTCCTGAAGAAAATGTTGCACGAATTCAAACTGCTTTCCAACATAGTCCTTCAAAATTAACTCGTCATGTCAATCGGGAGTTACAATTGTCTACGACAAAAATTTGGTGTGTTTTGAGACATCAGTTGGTTATGAATCTGTACAAGTTACAGCTGTTACAAACTCTGCATCCTGATGACAAACGAAAAATGTTCAGTGATGAAGCAACTTTCCACGTTAGTGGACCTACAGAACCCACATGCAGCCACTGAACATGTACGAGATTTGCCTAAAGTCAATGTGTTTTGTGCGATACCCTGATCATCTGTTTACGTCCCATTCTTCTTTGATGGATACACGGTTGACAGTCAGCAGTACCTCATTATGTTACAAAACTGGTTGTTTCCAAGTCTGCACAAAGACAACTTCATTTTTCAACAAGAGGTGGCACCCCCTCACAGGAGGTGTCCAGTGCGTGAATATCTGAATGAAACTCTACCAAACCGTTGGATTGGTCATCAAGGAGCTGGCAACTTAGTTTCACTATAGGCAATGTTTATGTACCACCAGTCCCACAGAACCTGGAAGAGATGAAGAGCCAGATCCGTACTCGTATAACATCAGTTATGAAGAACATGCTTGCCCAAGTATGGGAGGAATTTGAGTATTGATGTGACACTGTTCGTGTCACTGATCATCTCTAATCTGAAATTGAGAGGTTCGTAAACAGGTGTGTAAAGTTTATAATAGAGGGAAACATTCCACATGGGAAAAATATATATAAAAAACAAAGATGCTGTGACTTACCAAACGAGATAGCGCTGGTAGATAGACACAATAAAAACACACAAACACACACACAAGTTTCAAGCTTTCGCAACCCAACATTGCTTCATCAGGAAAGAGGGAAGGAGAGGGAAAGGCAAAAGGATGTGGGTTTTAAGGGAGAGGGCAAGGAGTCATTCCAACCCTGGGAGCGGAAAGACTTACCTTAGGTGGAAAAAAGGACAGGTATACAGTTGCACACACACACATATCCATCAGTACATATACAGACACAGGCAGACATATGTAAAGGCAAAGAGGTTGGGCAGAGATGTCAGTCGAGGCGGAAGTACAGAGGCAAAGATGTTGTTGAATGACAAGTGATGTACGAGGGGCGGCAACTTGAAATTAGCGGAGGTTGAGGCCTGGTGGGTAATGGGAAGAGAGAATATATTGAAGGGCAAGTTCCCATCTCCGGAGTTCTGATAGGTTGGTGTCAGGGGGAAGTATCCAGATAACCCGTACGGTGTAACACTGTGCCAAGATGTGCTGGCTGTGCACCAAGGCATGTTTAGCCACAGGGTGATCCTCATTACCAACAAACACTGTCTGCCTGTGTCCGTTCACGCGAATGGACTGTTTGTTGCTGGTCATTCCCACATAGATCACAGTGTAGGCATGTCAGTTGGTAAATCACGTGGGTGCTTACACACGTGGCTCTGACTTTGATCTTGTACACCTTCCGGGTTACAGGACTGGAGTAGATGGTGGTGGGAGGGTGCATGGGACAGGTTTTACACCCGGTGCGGTTACAAGGGTAGGAGCCAGAGAGTAGGGAAGGTGGTTTGGGGATTTCATAGGGATGAACCAAGAGGTTACGAAAGTTAGGTGGATGGCGGAAAGACACTCTTGGTGGAGTGGGGAGGATTTCATGAAGGATGGATCTCATTTCAGGGCAGGATTTGAGGAAGATGTATCCCTGCTGGAGAGCCACATTCAGAGTCTGATCCAGTCCCGGAAGTGTCCTGTCACAAGTGGGGCACTTTTGAGGTTCTCCTGTGGGTGGTTCTGGGTTTGAGGGGATGAGGAAGTGGCTCTGGTTATTTGCTTAGTTGCGGGATGCGAAAGCTGTTTTCAGGTTATTGGTGTAATGGTTCAGGGATTCAGGACTGGAGCAGATTCGTTTGCCGCGAAGACCTAAGCTGTAGGGAAGGGACTGTTTGATATGGAATAGGTGGCAGCTGTCATAATGGAGGTACTGTTGCTTGTTGGTGGGTTTGATGTGGATGGATGTGTGAAGCTGCCCATTGGACAGATGGTGGTCAATGTCGAGGAAAGTGGCATGGGATTTGGAGTAGGACCAGGTGAATCTGATGGAACCAAAGGAGTTGAGGTTGGAGAGGAAATTCTGGAGTGCTTCTTCACTGTGAGTCCAGAAGATGTCATCAATAAATCTGTACCAAACTTTGGGTTGGCAGGCCTCGGTAACCAAGTAGGCTTCTTCTAAGCAACCAATAAATAGGTTGACGTAAGAGGGGGCCATCCTGGTACCCATGGCTATTCCCTTTAATTGTTGGTATGTCTGGCCTTCAAAAGTGAAGAAGTTGTGGGTCAGGATGAAGCTGGCTAAGGTAATGAGGAAAGAGGTTTTAGAAAGGGTGGCAGGTGATTGGCGTGAAAGGAAGTGCTCCATCGCAGCGAGGCCCTGGACGTGCGGGATATTTGTGTGTAAGGAAGTGTCATCAATGGTTACAAGAATGGTTTCCGGGGGTAACAGATTGGGTAAGGATTCCAGGCGTTCCAGAAAGTGGTTGGTGTCTTTGATAAAGGATGGGAGACTGCATGTAATGGGTTCTATATCAAATGGTCCCTTCCCTACAACTTAGGTCTTCGTGGCAAACGAATCTGCTCCAGTCCTAAATCCCTGAACCATTACACCAATAACCTGAAAACAGCTTTCGCATCCCGCAACTACCCTCCTGACCTGGTACAGAAGCAAATAACCAGAGCCACTTCCTCATCCCCTCAAACCCAGAACCTCCCACAGAAGAACCCAAAAAGTGCCCCACTCGTGACAGGATACTTTCCGGGACTGGATCAGACTCTGAATGTGGCTCTCCAGCAGGGATACGACTTCCTCAAATCCCGCCCTGAAATGAGATCCATCCTTCATGAAATCCTCCCCACTCCACCAAGAGTGTCTTTCCACCGTCCACCTAACCTTCGTAACCTCTTAGTTCATCCCTATGAAATCCCCAAACCACCTTCCCTACCCTCTGGCTCCTACTCTTGTAACCGCCCCCGGTGTAAAACCTGTCCCATGCACCCTCCCACCACCACCTACTCCAGTCCTGTAACCCGGAAGGTGTACACGATCAAAGGCAGAGCCACGTGTGAAAGCACCCACGTGATCTACCAACTGACCTGCCTACACTGTGACGCATTCTATGTGGGAATGACCAGCAACAAACTGTCCATTCGCATGAATGGACACAGGCAGACAGTGTTTGTTGGTAATGAGGATCACCCTGTGGCTAAACATGCCTTGGTGCACGGCCAGCACATCTTGGCACAGTGTTACACCGTCTGGGTTATCTGGATACTTCCCACTAACACCAACCTATCCGAACTCCGGAGATGGGAACTTGCTCTTCAATATATCCTCTCTTCCCGTTATCCACCAGGCCTCAATCTCCGCTAATTTCAAGTTGCCGCCACTCATACCTCACCTGTCATTCAACAACATCTTTGCCTCTGCACTTCTGCCTCGACTGACATCTCTGCCCAAACTCTTTGTCTTTAAATATGTCTGCTTGTGTCTGTATATGTGTGGATGGATATGTGTGTGTGTGCGAGTGTATACCCGTCCTTTTTTCCCCCTAAGGTAAGTCTTTCCGCTCCCGGGATTGGAATGACTCCTTACCCTCTCCCTTAAAACCCACATCCTTTCGTCTTTCCCTCTCCTCTCCTTCCCTCTTTCCTGATGAGGCAATAGTTTGTTGCGAAAGCTTGAATTTTGTGTGTATGTTTGTGTGTCTGTCGACCTGCCAGCACTTTCATTTGGTAAGCCACATCATCTTTGTTTTTAGATATATATTTCCTACGTGGAATGTTTCCCTCTATTATAACCATATATATATATAAAAAAAAATAGAGGGAAACATTCCACGTGGGAAAAATTATATATAAAAACAAAGATGAGGTGACTTACCGAACGAAAGCGCTGGCAGGTCGATAGACACACAAACAAACACAAACATACACACAAAATTCAAGCTTTCGCAACAAACTGTTGCCTCATCAGGAAAGAGGGAAGGAGAGGGGAAGACGAAAGGAAGTGGGTTTTAAGGGAGAGGGTAAGGAGTCATTCCAATCCCGGGAGCGGAAAGACTTACCTTAGGGGGAAAAAAGGGCAGGTATACACTCGCACTCACGCACATATCCATCCATATATATATATATAAGCTTGAATTTTGTGTGTGTGTTTGTGTTTGTTTGTGTGTCTATCGACCTGCCAGCGCTTTTGTTCGGTAAGTCACCTCATCTTTGTTTTTATATATAATTTTTCCCACGTGGAATGTTTCCTTCCATTATATATATATATATATATATATATATATATATATATATATATATATATATATATATATATATATATATATATATATATATTTATTTTGTGTGTGTGTGTGTGTAAAGTTTCATATTCATATGTCTTAAGTTTAATAAATGTATGCATTCATAATACGTATATTCTTTTTTACTGTATTAGTAATTACTGTAACTATCAGTGTGAGTAGACTGGCACTAGTCATAATTTGTTTCTACCATAATTCACATAAATTGCCAGCAATGACTGTTCCCACCTTTAAATGTATAGTTTAACATGTTCATCATCCCTAAAGGCTCTCATTCGTGATGGGATTTACTGAATATGAATTGTGAAAGGATGAATGAATTACTACTTGCATAATACTGTATGAGGTATGAAATGAAGAAGTGTAAGAGCACAACTGTCACAACAAGCATCAATCCTGTATAGTCTACAGATATTCATGCTCTTATATCCAACACAAAAGACTATTTGTTTAGTCATCATCATTGTAATTGCATGTTAGTATATACAGAACCTGAATTATACTGACAAGTTCTTGATCAAAGCATTCTGCAGCTTCAGTTTATGTTTTCTCACAGGTGTACTACATGTGCAATATTCAAACAACAGTTAATATGTTGCTAGTTATTTCTAAATTTAAACCAGCTTACCCTGTCACTCACTGCAGCCATCTGGAGAACAGAGAGACCATCCGATTTGTCTACTGTTGAAGCCTGGTATTTTTCCCTTTCTCTGTTGACCTTCTGCTCAAGTTCTTCTATCTCTGATCTGAACAAAAATAAACAAAATATTTGTAAATATTTTTTCTTTAGTTTCCATCCTCGCAATAGCCTTCAAAAAGCAGTGCTGACTTGTCAGTTACATCACCAAATAAGCACTCAAGAGAGATTAGTCCTATGAAATACATACACACACAGGTCAATTTGCTATTAATACTAAACACGATACCTACTTATTGCACAATAAGACCTATGGAAATCTTAAATTGTTGTAGCATTGTGAAATCTGTGTGCCCTTATGTTAATAATATCACCATGTTATCCTAATGGATTTTCATCAGTCTCCACAGTGTGGGTGTTTCAGATGTAGTTACCAAATGACTACTGGACAGCTTAATATATCTGTGGACTGACAAATCTCAGTAAACATCACTTCACTGTCGGGAACTGGTATCATAAAAAGGGACCATCCTACAGATATCTAACCTTAATATTGGGTTGGTGCATAAGTTCACAGCATTTTTCCGTAAGTTTAATAAACACAACAGATACACATAACAGAGACTTTAAGTCATTAATAATATATTCTTATTCACTATTTACAACAGACTGGCAATGCTGCAGTAACTTTTCGAATCTGTGACTAGAAATCATGTGGTTCTGAGGTGAAGAAATAACTGAGCTGTGTTCAGAGCACATTTTCATCTGGAAAGAAAGTTCCTTGATGGCTGTTCAATAGAGAGCAGAAAAAGTGAAAATCTCACGGCACAAGATCAGCTGAATAAGGTGGTTGTGGAATGGATTCCCAACCCAACTTCTGTACAGTATTTTTTTGTCAGTCTAACAGAATGTGGGCGGATGTTATCATGGAATACCATCACTTCACGCAGTCTTCCTCATAGTTGCTCTTGGAGTGCCTCTGCAAGACATTTCAGTTGTTGACAATAAAAGTCAGCAGCGATGGTTACACCTTGGGGAAGTAATTTAAAGTACACTACACTGCCATTGATCCACTAGGTGCATTAACATTATCTTTTGAGGATATGCGCAGGTCTTCGTGCAGGGAGTTATTGTGTTTGGGCTCAACCATTCCTTTCTTTTTCTTCTGTTACCATAAAGACACCATTTCTCATCACCAGGAACGATACAGGATAGGAAAGGTTGGCGTTGTTTATAAGCCTATTAATGAAGAGCAAGCAGAGATGCACATGTGGACACCTGTTGTTTTTTGAGAGTTTGACTTTACAAATGTCTGCTTGTGTCTGTGTATGTGCGGATGGATATGTGTGTGTGTGTGTGTGTGCGAGTGTATACCTGTCCTTTTTTCCCCCCTAAGGTAAGTCTTTCCGCTCCCGGGATTGGAGTGACTCCTTACCCTCTCCCTTAAAACCCACATCCTTTCGTCTTTCCCCTCCTTCCCTCTTTCCTGATGAGGCAACAGTTTGTTGCGAAAGCTTGAATTTTGTGTGTATGTTTGTGTTCGTTTGTGTGTCTGTCGACCTGCCAGCACTTTCATTTGGTTAAGTCACATCATCTTTGTTTTTAGATATATTTTTCCTACGTGGAATGTTTCCCTCTATTATAACCATATTTATTTATTTAGTTATAGACGAACATGTAATGTTATGACTGCAATTCAGCAGGTAGACTGGTGTGAGGGTTTTTAGTCAGGTGGGGTGGATAAAGAAAGAGAGATGCGATAAGTGAGAAGAGGGCTAGGAGGCAACAAGTGTGTGATATACGAATGCAGGAGGGAGAGGTGGCAGCGGGTACAGTGGCACCACAGACGGTGAGGTCATATGGCACACGGTGATGATGATGTGAAAGCATGACAAGGGAGAAGATGATAGGACAGAGGAAGGGAAGGCAGTTGGGTAGCTGGTGTCAGTGCAGATGGTTAGTGGAGATTGAGGCCAGATGGATTACAGGAGCGAATGTATTGCATGGATAACTCCCATCTACATTGTTCTTCAGAAAAGCTGGTGCTGGGGAAAAGGATCCAGATGACACTGGTTGTGAAGCAATCATCAAACTTGAGAATGTAGAGTTCAGCAGCGTGTCCTGCCACTGGGTATTAAATTCTGCCCTTGGCCACAGTTTGGTGGTGACCATTCATTCTGGTGGACAACCAGTTGGTGGTCACGCACACATAAAATCCAGTGCAGAAATAGCACCAGAGCTGGTGTATGATATGACTGCTTTCACAGGTGGCCCTGCCTCTGATATGATAGTGTAAGCCTATGACAGGACTAGAGTAGGATAATTGGAGCAGATGAATCAGGCAGGTCTTGCATCTGGATATTTCACAAGGATCTGACACGCGTGTCAAGGAACTGGGAGAGGCAACCAACCTAAGTAGTGCAAAGAGATACGCAGGTGCACGGAGTGAGCACACAAAGTATGAAAAAGTGAAACAGTCACAGGTGGGACAAATTCCACTCCTCGTTGCCGAGTTGTGTATCTTGCCATGCCAATTAATGTGTCTCAGGTAGCAAGAACAGACAAAGTTTATTTACAGCTCACATACTGAATGCAGCAAAACAGTTGTTTGGATTTGAAACCCTACTATCTGGTTCCAGTCCACCAATAGTCAGTAATGTTGCACTGGGAGAGTTCTTACAAGAGCAATGGCAATGCAAATGCATCAGTGGAGAGTGGCAAGGCTTGAGGACAGTCTAGGTGAGAGGCCCAGTAAGGCAGGAGCTCATAGCTGGTCAGGGTAGTGTTGCTGTTATGGACAATGTGAAGAGATGGCCTCCATCGGAAAGCCCAGGTGTAGCCACCCTAATTAGGGAGTGATGGTGAGTTGTGCACTGACATGTTGCGGGTGCAGCTGGTGTTGGGTCCAGTGAGTTGATCACAGACAAGGTGTGAAGTGAGCACTCGGACGTGGGTTGGAGTGTACAGTTGCACTGGGGTGAAGGGAGCTCTGATTTAGGGACAGGAATACAGCAGGCACTTATACCAGAGTGACCTCTAATGTGAAACTGGCTCTGATCAGCTGAATGGTGTGTTTTAAAGCCACCCGAAGGAAGAGTGCTGCCACTACGATCAGCAGACATGTGATTTGCAGAGGAAGAATCAGTGCCCATAAGGGCCACACTGAATGTGGCAAGTCTCACACCATTAATGGCAAAGCTGGCACCATATGTTACCATGGCAGCTGCAGAAAATGCAGTTGAGAATAATGTGCTGTGCTTACATTACTGTCAGACTGATTTTCTGCAGTGGTGTCGCCAGTGCTGGATAGGTGGCAGCTTGCAGCGTACCCCTGTGCTGCCTGGAGACGGATTCCAGGTGGATACAATAGCAGTTATATTAGATTTCAAAAGTGTTGTTAAGCCTGCTGAAAACCCAAAATGGGACTACGATACAAATCATATACGGCCAAAATTTCTCATATGGTGACACAAAACAATGCCAAAAGGAATCATCTCTTCTTTCAATTGGACCTCTTCTCACTCCCACGTCACTCACTCAAAATGAACAGGTAGATCAGTTAGCAAAGTCAGCATTAACATCAGGAATTTTCTATCACTCACCAATTCCTAAATAAGACCTTAATCCATGGATCAAGGACAAAATTATTACCTATGTGAAAGAATATTTGAATTTATCTATATCTAATGAGGACAAAAGTTATGCCCAAATCCAAAGAACTATTGCACTAAAAGCCTGGTTACATGGCGAAATGCTCTCAAGGAAATTAATAACAAGAGAAAGAAAGATATGTTTTAATTATGGATATTATCCAGCACATCTTCAACAAATAGAAATCTTGAATTCTCTTCACTGCAGTGTCATATTCTGATCTGAACAATATTTTCTTAGCATGTTCCAAAAACAGGGTGCACAGAAGAGGTTTTTAAGGCAGATTTCAGAAGTTGGCTTCCTTCTACCTTGTGGTTTTCCCAGTATTTTATGGGAACTCCAACCATATGTGTAAGTTTTGGCCACAGCTTTTGCCAGTTAAGGAGGGACAAACATACAAGCAAGCGAACTTCATGCACACATGATCACCAATTCCAGCATCTTGGGTAAGAAATGCTGGAGTTGGCGGTCATGTGTGCATGAACTGTGTTTGTCTGTGTGTTTGTGTGTCTCTTTTACTGATGAAGACTTTGACCAAAAGCTATATGTGAGTATCTTAATTGTGTCCGTCTGCAACTTGGCGTGTCTTCTTAATGGTAAGTAGCAATCTGCCTTTTCCTACCTAGAGTTTCCAATGTTAGATCCATTTGTATAAATTAATACTCAATTTCTTGATATCATCTCAAATTATGTGTAAAGCTTGTATCTATAACACGTTGATGTTCCAGAAATGAATATTTGAAATCATATTTATAACAACTATTTGAAATGTATTATATTTGTTATATATATAGCAGCATGACACTTTTTTGCCAAATGTCAAATAAAATAATAATAATAAAGAAATAATTACAGTAATATAAAGATAATGGCCTGAAAGGGGAACTCTATGGGGATAATGATCTTCACACTGCAGATTATGATGTGAGTTAGCACAAGAAACTGTTAAATAAAGACAGGGTCAGACAAAAGAGCATGCACATCTTTCCCACAGTGTGTACATTGTAATTATTAATATTTCTATCAGCCACAAAGAAAGTAAAAAGAAAGAAACCAGGTGCTATAAGCCCGAATGTTAATAACTCTTTTTTGTAGAGTACTGTGTGGCATCAGGTACTTTATGTACTAGTGTGCAATCACTCGTGACAGCTAAGAAGTGCACCCAAAGTTACAAATAATGAACATGACAAAATTATATGTACATGCGGTAGTACCTCAGTCGCAGAATTTTTGTTTTAGCATCCTGAGAGATGGTGACGCCACCTGTGTTTGTGTCAATTCCCACCTGTTTATCAATTACTTCTGTAGTAAGGCCAAACAGCCAACCTAAATATCAAAATCCCTATTAATACACAAGCAAATGACTAATTTAACCATGTAACAAAATATATAATGAATTTCACTGAACTACAACAAAATATTCGGACTCATAAGAAAAATTTAATATTACCAATGGACCATAATTAAATAAATATATAAAAAGCCGAACACTCACCTTATAGTTGAGTGGAATGGTAGACAGAAACATAAACAAAATTAGGAATCTGAAGTTTAGCTTTTGGAGATCTCTCTCACACACGCGCACATACATACAGTGGAAGGACAGATGAAATGCCTGTATTTGCCAAAGCTTTACAAAGCTTTAATGGTTGGCGTATAGCACACAGTTAATCTCACACTTTTCAAATCAGAATTCAATCTTCAGTAAAGCAGAGGATCTTTTATGTACTGTTATTGGATAAACATTAAATTGTTTTATTGATAGTAATTAATTCACATGAAAAATTTTGAAATTGTGCAATTTCATCTTCAGATGTGATTGTGGCAGTCCAGGTCCACTGAAGTACGTAAAGTGATACAAATATAACTACACTGAAAATCAATAGTGTTGCTGTAAGCATAAAGTATAGCAGTTCTTGTGTGCACCCAGTATGAAGATCAAACATACAGTAATCGAAGTTTCATGCCTCCTTCAGCATCCAGGCAGCCCCCAGGAATTTAAGCAGTGGTCTTTATCTTTATTCCCTTTTAATAATCTCTGGTGTGGTACCATCATGTTCGTAATCTTAACATATTTAAGCTTTTTAATAGCTATCTGCATTTCATTTTACTCCAAATTACTGCAACCTAACTTTCTTCTTATTGATAATTCTCTTCTTTTACTCAGAGTTCAGTTTTGCCTGAACTCAAAAGTTCTCAGAAATATTCTCTCTATTACCAAGTTTTCATTGTTCTTTATGATTTTTAGAGGGCATTTTCTTTTCTGTTTTTATGTTATTCAGTAAGCCTTACAATAATTTTGATTTTCTTTGTATCTCTTTACAAGGAAGCCTTCATGATAGTTTGTATGGTTAGGAAGAGAGTGGGGAGGTTACACCTGGAAGTATGAAGTATTTTTAATGTTTTGGAAGACAAACAGCAACTTGTACATAGCCATGAAAGAGTTCCAGTTTCAACCCTGTTAAAAACCTGCAGAATGACAACCTTTAAATCATTTTCTTGAAAGAAAAATAATGACTACGGAGCCAAGACACCCTCCTGCCCACGAGTATGGAGACCCTTGATTCTTTACCATCTTGTCTCCGAATTCTGTATTTTCTTTTGTTGCTTCTACTAGACTGTTGGACCGAGTGAGGTGGCGAAGCGGTTAGTACACTGGACTCACATTCGGGAGGACGTCGGTTCAATCCCGCGTCTGACCATCCTGATTTAGATTTTCCGTGATTGCCCTAAATCGCTTCAGGAAAATGCCAGGATGGTTCCTTTGAAAGGGCATGGACGACTTCCTTTTCCATCCTTCCCTAATCCGATGAGACTGATGACCTCGTGTTTGGTCTCTTCCGCCAAATCAACCAACCGACTAGACTGTTGGCTACGCAGAAGACAACAATCTGCGCACTACTGTTGTTAAGTGTGTGCTTTTCATTTCTACCAATTGTTCTTCTCTCATTCTCTGGTTGCTTTCTCACTCCAGTAATGGTGTCTACTAAGTTTACTGTTTCTTCAGATATGTCACCCTCTACAGTCTGATGTTTTTAATTGCACTCCTGCTGATCCTATTTCATCTTACTGTTGCTAATACCATACCGCAGTGAATTTTTATTTTCTACACTCAGATCCAATTGCGCATGAGCAACAAGAGTTCTGTTTGCATGGAACTTGACTCTTCAATCTTATCTCTAAAGCTCTTGCGTACCATCAGTGCTACCACTGCCTGCAATATTTGTCAGATTCTTACTTCACTGATACGATTCATTTTTCAATGCTTATAAAGACTTTTTTCTTCTCTGTCACTCCTAATATTCCACATTATCATTTGTTATGGAATTTGCTGTCATTTATCAGCTTCTGTAATGCTTTGCAACAGTCTTATTATTCTTCATCATAATGTAAGCATTATTTCTGCAGAGTATCTTTCTTTTATTTTTAAAACAAGTCTAATTCTGTATGAAACTCTTTCAGTATCTGAAATATTATTTCTAGTTTACAACTGACCCAGTATCTAAATTTCCTGTTGGTTTCACTTCTTAGTTGGTCTTTATGCCTAATAATCCTACTATACCCATGTGATATTTTTTGACTCCTCTTCCAACTCTATTAACACTTCTTCTACAATTTATTGTTCCTAACTAAAAAGAGGTAGAAGCAGTTGGGTTGCTAATGTTATGTTTTTATTTACGCTGATGAGCCAAAACATTACGACCATCTACTTAATAGCATGTTTTTCTTCCTAGGGAACGCAATACAGTACCATATTATGTATCATGGATTCGACAAGTTCTTGGTATGTTTAAGGAAGTATGCGCATCAGATGTTTGTTCATAATGCCCAGGTTATACGGTTTCCATGAGTTACATACTGGTAGTTTGTGGTTGGGGAGCTGGCACACAATGTGATCCAATTGAATGTGTTTCATTGGCTTCAGTTCAGGACAATTTGATGGCCAAGATATCAACATTAGTTCAGCATCATGATCCTCAAAGCACTGTGACAACATAATGGCATTGTGACATGGACTGTTGTCTTGTTAAAAGATGCCACCACTGTTGGAAAAGTCATCAGGCATGAAGCAGTTGTCATGGTGCCTTTGGTTATTACCACCAGTTCCATGGAAACCAAGCGAATGTTCCTCATAACATATTACTGCCCAATCAGCCTGTCAGTGGCATTCTACATCTTTCAAGCAGCCGTTCACCTGGATGATGATGTATCCGGCCACTGGTGAAACAAGAAACATGATTCATCTGACGATGTGACGGTTTCCACATGATCCTGTGCCCGCTGCAATCATATTTGACGATGTCATTGGCTCAACATTGAAACACACAGGGGCTGTCTGCTGCGGGACTCCATGATCGACAATGTGTGGTGAATGGTGTGCCCCTAAACATTTGTGCCTGTTTAGGCGAATTTAATTTAGCAGTGTGATACGTACCAGTATATGTTGTGACCACAATTTCATCATAACCAGCACTGCCAAGGACACCACACTGCACAGAAGTAATGCTCTCATTGCAAGTCTGTGAAAAGAGAATCTTTGAATTAATGGACTAAAAATATAACTAAAAAAAGTAATACCTTAATACAACTTACAGAAAATTTAAAATTAGCTACAAGCCATTGAACAGCTGTTCTGCTTTACTAATTTTTATTTCCCGTTGTTCTGACTGGTTTCAAATTGAGACTGTGGTGCTGTATCAGATGGCTTTACTATAAGTAAAAATCTAGATGGGCAACACAAACTGTTAGATGTAGAACTCACATATCAAAACAAGAGGACGTGCAAGAGAAACTACTTTACAAGAGTGAGGCAAAAGATTAAGGGGGAGGGGGGGGGGGGGGGGGGGGAACAACAACATTTTGCGTGCTTAACCTGATAAAGTACTGCTGCAGCCAAGATCAACAAAGCAGGCATAGTGACTGGGGCCAGGGATGAATACCTCAGGATAACTGCTGGAGATGGGGGAAACAAGGCCACATAGAGTTAACATGACCAGAGTAGCATTAGGAAAGTAGTGTTTGTAAATGCAAAATACCTTTCACTTTTGTTTATGAGTTGTAACTAAAAGATGGAAAAACATCCCAATAATGAATTCAGTACTTCCTGAATTCAGTAGTTCCCGAACTTCAACCTTGACCTAAAATCCATAAAATGAGTATTCATTATGGTCAGTTTAAGCAACATAAACTATCTGAAATGCAACCTTCAGAAGAAGTTGAATCAATAGCTATGCCAAAAGTTCATAGTGATAAAAATTTATTGTAAGAAACATCAAAGAGCTACTTAACAGTATCAAAATCCCCACATCTGCTTCATCCCTCATTACAAGTTTCTCTTAGTGACAGACATAAAAACATCCCATTGATTATGGTGTATGAACTAAATAACAAGTCC
Organism: Schistocerca americana; assembly: GCF_021461395.2. NCBI lineage: Eukaryota > Metazoa > Arthropoda > Insecta > Orthoptera > Acrididae > Schistocerca > Schistocerca americana. Next base: position 231,798,639 of record NC_060125.1, on the reverse strand, counting down.
TCACTTAACACAGCCAATCAGTTTCAGTCATTCCACCAGGAAGGAGGTACATGGCTCATGTTGTCTGTAGTTCAACCATGCCTAGACGGTCAATACTGTGGTTCAATCGCATCCACATAGTTACTTTGTGCCAGGAAGGGCTCTCAACAAGGGAAGTGTCCAGGCATCTCGGAGTGAACCAAAGTGATGTTGTTCGGACATGGAGGAGATTCAAAAAGACAGGAACTGTCAATGATATGCCTCGCTCGGACCGCCCAAGGGCTACTACTGAAGTGGATGACCGCTACCTACGGATTATGGCTCGGAGGAAGCCACCACGTTGAATAATGCTTTTCGTGCAGCCACAGGACATCGTGTTATGACTCAAACTGTGTGCAATAGGCTGCATGATGCATAACTTCACTCACGACATCCATGACGAGGTCCATCTTTGCAACCGCGACACCATGCAGCACAGTACAGATGGGCCCATCAAAATGCCGAATGGACCACTCAGGATTGGCATCACGTTCTCTTCACCAATGAGTGTCACATATGCCTTCAACTAGACAATCGTCAGAGACCTGTTTGGAGGCAACCCGGTCAGGCTGAATGCCTTAGACATACTGTCCAGCGAGTCCAGCAAGGTGGAGATTCCCTGCTGTTTTTGGGTGGCATTATGTGGGGCCAACGTACGCCGCTGGTTGTCATGGAAGGTGCCGTAACAGCTTTACGATACGTGAATGCCATCCTCCAACCAGCAGTGCAACCATATTGGCAGCATATTGGCGAGGCATTCATCTTCATAGACGACAATTCGCGCCCCCATCGTGCACATCTTGTGAATGACTTCCTTCAGGATAATGACATCGCTCGACTAGAGTGGCCAGCCTGTTCTACAAACATGAACACTATCGAACATGCCTGAGAGCTGTTTATGGACAATGTGACACACCAACAATTCTAAGGTATCTAAGCCACATTACTGTTGAGGAGAGGGACAATCTGGACCAACAGTGCCTTGATGAACTTGAGCACGGCATAAGGGCTATTACAGAAGAATGAAGTATCTAAGCCACATTACTGTTGAGGAGAGGGACAATCTGGACCAACAGTGCCTTGATGAACTTGAGCACGGCATAAGGGCTATTACAGAAGAATGAAGGTAGCTTTCACATTATGCGTCACTGTCGAGTAATATAGTTTGCCAATACTGAGAAAGAACTATACAGTATACTACAGGAGGTAAATGCATGAGGCGTCACTGTCAAGCAAGATAGCTTTGCACTGCAGAAGGTAACTGAAAGAAATACGAGTGAGGTAAACAGAAATAACACTTTAGTGCCTTGATGAACTTGTGCGTAGTTATGCCACGACGAATACAGGCATGCATCAATGCAAGAGTATCTGATTCTGGGTATTAGAGGTACTGGTGTGTACGCCGCTGGTGGTCATGTAAGGCGCCATAACGGCTGTACGATACGTGAATGCTATCCTTCGACAACAGTGCAACCATATTGGTGAAGCATACATCTTCATAGGTGACAATTCGTGCCCCCATCGTGCACATCTTGTGAATGACTTCCTTCAGGATAACGACATCGCTCGACTAGAGCAACCAGCATGTACGCCAAACATGAACCCTATCAAACAGGCCTGGGATAGATTGAAAAGAGCTGTTTATGGACAATAAGACACACCAACCATTCTAAGGTATCTAAGCCGAATCATCATTGAGGAGTGGGACAATCTAGACCAACAGCGCCTTGATGAACTTGTGCATAGTATGCCACGACGAATACAGGCATGCATCAATGCAAGAGGACGTGCTTCTGGGTATTAGAGATACCGGTGTGTACAGCAATCTCGACCACCACCTCTGAAGGTCTCACGGTGTGGTGGTACATCACACAATGTGTGCTTTTTATGAGTGATAAAAAGGGCAGAAATGATGTTTATGTTGATCTCTATTCCAATTTTCTGTACAAGTTCCAGAACTCTCTGAACCGATGTGATGCAAAACTTTTTTTGATGTATGTATTTATCACTTCTGTGCTACTAACTCTACTCACAATAAATACTGCAAAAAGTGTCCACAATGCACCTAAATGAACTTATAAAATTGAATCATGATAACAAACATAGTTCAGGAGATATGATGTCGTAAACTCTTGAGATCTGTGAAAAGTTGCCACATTGTGCATGACGTTTAAATTTATTACTTCTTTGCTACTAATTCTATTCTAAACACATTTTGCAGACAGTATCTACATATAATGCAAATGTACCTGCACAAATATACCATTGTACGACACACAATTCAAGAGATAGGACATCATAAACATTGCCATGCCACATCATGCATTAAGTTTCAATATAGGTATTCTTTAATATAGAGACACCCCTACAGTCAACTCAACTAAAGGAAATCCCTGACACATGGTGGAGCTTTTGACAGCTCTCAACTGTGAAGCACAAAGGGCTGTAGGTGAAAACAATCACCATTTACAGAGTTATGAAGAGATGTTTCCATAATGATGTTTACAAAATAACATTGTAGATGCACGAAGCAACAGCAACCAGCATACAGAAACCATCTGGAGTATTATACTACGAACACAGTGAATTTTTTTTTGTTTTTTTTTCTGATAGAAAACTGCAAAATGAATACCCAGGCAATGCCGGGTTTGTCAGCGAGTTAGCCCATAAAAAGTAAACAATTTTTAAAGCAAATATTCGGTTTTCATGGCTCTACTGCGTGGCATCAAGTTCCTAATTGAAGTTCTGAAATTGAGTACATATTATCCCTTTTCCAGTGACTTCCATTCAATTTGCCGTTGTTGGTTCACATAAAATGAATTTTTATCTAACGAAGACTGGATGCAGTACCTTTTAGAAAAATGAACTGAAGTTCCTCATACAATAAAAAAATTACTCAGTATCAGTAGCTACTCTGGAGTACAGCATCCCAATCAGACTTCCTCCATTATTCATTCACACATGAAAATGTAGTCTTATCGATGAATAAAACTCACAAATGAGAACTGTAAAGTACGTTATCGTAAATGAAAGCACAAATATTGTGCAGATTTATTATTTTGTTTGCATGTGGAGAATCATGCTGAGGGACCATGCTTCTCTTCCATTTGGGAAGGCAATCATAATAACTTCGTGAGAAGAAGTACCTACAAAGACATGTATACAGAAGTTCTTAGTATACCAACCACCTCCTGCACTGGTTCTCAACTATCCCCACACCCTTACCTCCTGGATCCCTCCCTGTCACTGTTGATGCAACCTCCTTATACACCAACATCCCTCATGTCCATGGCTTTGCCACGACTAAACACTATCTCTACCAATGCTCTGCAGATTCCAAAACCACTTCATTCCTCATACGCCAACCAACTACGTCCTAACCCATAACTACTTCACCTTTGAAGGAAAGGTAAACAAACAAATCTGTGGCACAGACATGGGCACCCGCAAGGCACCCTCCTATACCAATCTCTTCATGTGCGACCTATAGGAAACATTCCCAGCTTCCCAAAACCCCAAACCGCTGGTTTGGTTCCAGTTTATTGATGACATCTTTATAATCTGGACTCAAGGCCAGGACACCTTAATCTTCATTCCTCCACAACCTCAACACCTTCTCTCCCATTCAATTCACCTGGTCCTCCTCCACCCATTGTGCCAGCTTCCTCGATCTCAATTGCCTCCTCTCAGATGGCTCCATCCACACCTTGGTACACATCAAACCCACCAATCACCAGGGGTACCTGCACTTTTATGGCTGCCACCCCTTCCACACCAAAATATCCCTCCCATACAGCCTGGCCACCCACGGTAGATACATCTGCAGTGATGAGAACTCCTTTGCCCTATATGCTGAAGGCCCCACAAATGCCTTTGCAGACACACAATACCCTACAGACCTAGTTCACAAATAGATCTCCAGCGCCATATCCTCACACACACACCTGTTCCTCACATCCATCCCATGAACCAACCACAAAGAAACACCCGCCTTGCCACCCAATACCACCTGGGACTGGAATGACTGAACCACATCCTTTGTCAGGACTTTGATTATCTACCATCATGCCCTGAAATGAGGGACATCCTACGCAACATACTTTCAACCCCTCTCAAAGTGGTGTTCCGCTGCCCACTCAACCTAGTCCATCCCTCTACCACTCCCACTCCCAATCCCCTGCCACATGGATCATACCCCTTGGAAGATCCAGATGCAAGACCTGCCCAATCCACTCACCCAGCACCACCTACTCCTGTCCCATCACATGCCTAACCTACCCCATCAGAGGCCGGGTCACCTGTGAAAGCAGACATGTTGTACAACAGCTCTGCTGCAACCACTGCACAGCATTTTACACTGTGACAACCAACCAGCTGTCAACTAGAATGAATGACCACTGCCAAACTGTTGCCAAAAACAATGTAGATCACCCAGTGGCACAACATGCAACAGAGCACAATATGTGAGATTTCAATGGATGCTTCACAACCTGTGCTATCTGGGTCCTCCCCACCACCACCACCAGCTTTTCTGAGCTATCCTTACATCTCATGCTTCGCTCCCTTACCTTTCCTGGTCTAAAACTAAGGTAACCCACTGCCCCCCCCCCCCTCCAAACCCCTACCCAATAGTGTGTGAGTGTGCATGTGTGAGAGTGTTTATAAACCATCACCTGCCCCAAGACCTACCCCAAATTTGTGTCAGCTAGTTGTGTGCCACTATTTCACACACTAATCTATGAAACCACGTGTCCAGCCTTCTGCCACCTGCCCCCTCTACCTGCACTCTTAGATAGACCACAGATGATGGCTACAAACTCACGAGCTACTAGACTCTTCCCTCCAATCCCATCCCTGCCTCCTACCTCTCTCCAGCCCTCATGCCACCCCACCCCACACCCCCACCTCACCCCAGTACACTCAATGTGGGACAGGAAAGAGCTGGCAGTCCACTGAGCACAATGTAGGGAGACACGCATGTTCATGTGTGTGTGTGTGTGTGTGTGTGTGTGTGTGTGTTTCCTACAAGCTTGAAAAAGGAAATTCATTCCCAAGCTAGCAAAGCTCTGTACCTTTTCTTTTGAAACTATCAACAATGCAGCACTTCTGCCATTTGTGAATTGTCTCCTTTATTCTTAAAAAATTGAAGGTCAAATATGTTCTAAGAGTTCCTTCCCAGCAATCACGAAGCAGGTTGGTAAAGAAGTCTACAGAGCCATTACAGAAAAACATAAAACATAATAAAGAATCTCTGTGGAATAACACATCCAGCAAAGGATGTCTGTTGCCAGAGTAAATGATACATGGAAATGTTGCAATAATGAGTACACTTCTGAAAACACTTTATGTGAGAATATTTAGATACAGATAAGTGTAAAAAATAGGAAAGATCATAAGTGCAAGTAATTATCATATCATTTTAAAAGATGCTTAACTAATATCCAATTTAACCTTAATGAAATACAAGTATATCTTCAATTTCCTACTAATATTCTTTGCTCTTGAATGAACTTTATGCAAGCAATACATAATGTAGCATTCTGTGAACTAAAACAGGAAAGGAAAACAAGGAGTGGTTTTCAATAGTGTCATGAGGTAGTGAGTGCCACCAAAACATTATTTAACTATTGCGTGCAAGTTCATAAATAATATGCTTCCGCTCTAGATGTAAGCAATCTTAGTTCAGGGTGTATACATGGACAAGGAAAAAAAATTCCCGGATTTACCAGTTGAAAACACAATTTCTCCCAGGTGAAAATACAGTTTTTCCGTGTTAAATGACAGTATACTTTTCCTCGGCAGTTAAAAACTTATCAATCCTTTGAATGTTTATGGTTTTATACACGGACATAGAATTTCCGGACACTTTAGAAAACGAAACTCAGGGAAAAAAACACATTTTGGAAAGATCTTTGATGTGCAGCAACATGTACGCTGCATATTTTTGTGTTCCGAACGTATAAATTCGAATACCACCAAACACCACATGTTACTTTCCGAAGCATTGAAATGGAGATTGTGACGCGCTTTTGTAAGCTAGTCATAGCTCATTTAACGTGATCTTGCCAGCTGATGACAGCACAGGACACGTGATGTAGTCAGCCAATAGCAAGATCACTCTCAAGTAGTGCGAACACAGAAATAAGAAAAGTTAATGGTTTGAATTAATATACATTGTGTTGCTACAAGAAACGAAAAGCTTTCACATATAAGATTGGTCTCGAAGATAAATACACTGCAAGAGAAGCTAAGCTTCCACATATAACGTTGATCTTTCTTGCGCGTGTTATACTTTAAGATTCATCACACAAATGTGCCAGTAAAATTTTTAATAACGACGTAAATGTCTGATCTTCTGGGGGCGAAATTCTTCTAGATGGTCGTCCTCAAAGAGTTGATTTTTAAATGAGAGTCAAACACTCTGTGATTTAAGAAATTCATCTCACATTTTCGCACGTAGTTCATCTTGCGTAGAAGGAAATTTACTTTGAAAGTAATGCTTTTCAAACCACCATTCGCAATATTTTCCCGTGACCTGTTAGAAATTGGTTCGTTTCAGCATTACCAGAGAGCGCCAGATAACAGCCGTCACTGCCCTTCCACAGCTACGACGACGCAGGAAGGCCGCATGTTCATATGTGTAAAAAATTAATTAAAAGATTTTGCATTATGTCGTAAAAGAAAAAAGACATCAGAGGATACTTCAAGACCATCGGAATTTCGTGAACCATTCTGAAATGCATAATTCGGCTTAAAGTTCACATTCCTATGTCCAGACTCAGATGTAAATTTTCTTGAATTATCTCATGTTTGGTTCTTTATTATGGCATAATGCCATATGAGGTAGAAGATGGAAAATGTGCACTTGAAATGCAGCGAACAGTTCAAACTAGCCATCAGTGTGAAATTAAACACTTCGTTTCAAATAAATTGACTGCTTCAGCAGTAAAGTTTAATATAAGCCAAATCTCTTTAGCAAACTGACAAAAATAACTTCATTGTTTTGCAGGGTGATTAACACTTGACTGTCAGAAAGGTTGAAAAAAACCTGAAACTAATAACATATTTTAGCGTTCCGTAATTATGCGGAGTTGGAGTGTTGGAGGGAAGAGACCAAACAGCGAGGCCGTCGGTCTCATCGGATTAGGGAAGGATGGGGAAGGAAGTCGGCCGTGCCCTTTCAAAGGAACCATCCCAGCATTTGCCTGGAGCGATTTAGGGCGTAATTGTGCGAATGTATTTTAATTAATTTGCTAGCGTCCGGCCACAGAAATCCGTTTTCTTTTCATTGAATGTGAGAGCAATAAATGAAGAGGAAACAACAAAATCACTGAACATAAACACAGGTCACGTGGAGACGATCCACCTCCCCACCACAACTCAGACTGCTCTGTGCATCAGCCCAAGATTTACTATATTTCCGAATCAGGGCAATAGTAAGTAGTGGCGCCCAGACACACATCTGTAACCAGAAGCGGGAGAAGGTACTATCCATACGCGACTCAACTGCGCATGCACAAGAGCCCGTCCGCAACTGCTCAAAAGAATCTAATGTAAAGAGCTGTCACGTCACGCTCATCGGAGGCGATTTGTTGTTAGAAAGCATTGCATAGTCATCCTATAGCCTTTGACACACTTTGCTGTTGGCAGACGCTTATATTAGCACTGTGTTTTTTTGTTGTATAAGGCGCATTTCCTTTGCGACTTAAGTTTTATTTTCCTTTTTTTTCTCTTGTTCATGTTTTGTTGCCGCAGTATTATTCTGCAGATTCGGGATACAATAATATCCTTTGCTGGAGTATTGGTTCTTACCACTAATTGAAAACTAAAACAATGAAGAATTCCCAGAATTCTGAAAAATTCCCAGGTTTTTCCTGGATCTCCTGGTTTTCCCAGGTCGTATACACCCTGTAGTTCATTAACAACTTACTGACAATTTGTGAACTACAGAATTACTCAAAGCGATTTGAGTAGAATACTTTGCTTGTTATTTTGGTCATCAACAGTAAGGGTGGTTGGATGTTGTTCTGCACTCATGCCACCTGTGAGCTTTCCTCTTAATTTTAGTGTAATTACTATCACTAATGACCCACTTTACATACTTACACTGATGAGATAAAACCTTACTACCGCCACCCCCTGTGAGACTGAATCCTACCTAGAGGCACTGCAGGCATGCGGTGCAGTAAGGAGAATACTTAAGCAGAGAAGAGACCAATGAGGAATCATTTTAGCAATGATACAAGCTGCAATAGGGAAATGTACTGACATGAGCAACTTTGACAAGTAGCAGATTGTTATGGCCTGTCACCTGGGAATAAGTATCACAGAAACAGTGAAGCTGGTCAGCTGTTTGCATGCTACTCTCATGAGAATCTCTGGAAAATGGATGAGAATCTATGGAAAATGGTTGAAGGACACTTGAATAATCAGCAGGTGATAAAAGTGTTGGACATTCATACTGTACTACAGAATGAGGAGATTGGATGCCTACCAACTCTGTAAAGTATGATAGGCAGAAATCTGTGACAGATCTGACGACACAGTACAATGCTGGACCAGTCACAACTGTTTTGTAGCACAGTGTTCAGTAGACATTGTTCACATGGGGCTCTCCAGCAGATTACCCTCATGTGTTCTCCAGTTGACCCAGTGCCATTGTCAACTACAATTGCAGTGGGCATAGGATCATAAAGATTGCACTGTGGATGAATGTAAATGTCACCCGGTCAGATGCATCATATTTCTCATGGTACACAATCATCCAGGAGAACAGCTGCTCAAAACATGTATTGCATTAATGATGTAGCCTGTTGGAGCAATATTATAATAATGCAGACATTCACTTGGGTTTTCATAGGACCTGTGTAAGTAATCAACAGGCAACACGACAGCTGTTGGCAACACAAACATTATTCTGCATGAACTACATCCCGTCCTGCATGATGTTCTTCTCCAACAATGACGGCATCTTCCGCGGGACAACTGTTATGTCAAATGGATGGCACAACCTGTTCTTTGACACCTGGTGCCAAATACTTCCCGAAACCTACTGAGAACTGTTTGATTCCATTGACTTCTGTCCTCCCTCCAGCAAAGCCTCCCAATGCTGCACCTAGCCACCATCCAATCCCACTGCATGATCCCACAAGCAACACTAGTATCTTCCCCCACATCTATCCCGCTATTTCTTCCCCTCCCCACCCCATGCCTCTTTATCCCCACTACCCACCCAAGCTAGGTTGCTGCTCACTACACACAAAGCAGCAGTCAGGCCTTAGAGCCCAGAGATGACAGTGACCAAGTGTGTACAAACTGTGCTTATGTGAATTTTCTACTTCCGATGAAGTACTTGGTCTGAAGGCTGAATACTTTTCATTTTAATGGTGCCCATTTGTGACTCAACACCTCTTTACGGTGAGTAGCAATCTCTCTTTTCCATATTGTTGTTGCGCCTTCCTTGATTTTCCAATGTTTGATTTGGCTCTGAAATATAGGGTAGCTTTTCTACTTTTGTATGTCTCTACCAGCAGTGCTTGCAATTTTACCTACTAAATGCAAGCATAGCATGGCCTTTCTGACTCCTTATTGATTTATTGAAAAATGTGGTGGATTAGAAATGTAACACCACTTACAACAGTCACTGAAGATGAAACAAGAGGGGAGGAAATTATATGGCATAAAACAACTGGAAACTAACTGTAATGATATACAACAATACTAAATGGTAAATTTGCAAATAGAAAGATTATAGTCATGAATGACACCTGATGCGGGCAAGTGAAACACAAAAAAGGGGGTTGTCACATTTGAAAACCAACATAAGAGGACACTGAGATGTTACAGTTGTGACATTACAGCCTTTATCACTGCGATTTTTAATATGTAAAAGTTTTTTTTCTGGATTTGCGTCAGTATGTGCGAACTTCTAACATATACCAATGAATGTTGTAACCAGATATCTTTGCCGCGCTCCTGAAAAGCGCAGAATATCACGATAGCTATAAACTGTTATACGCTGCTATCGATCAGTAAAAAAAAAAAAAAAAAAAAACCGATGCACCTATGTTTCAAAATAACAATTGCCAATTTTTACTTCTTCAGGGAGCCGTGCCGCTCTCTAGCTGTTCTTCTGTGAATGTGTTGCGAGTCGGACGCAAAAGTATTGTGCTCTATACTGATATAATCATTTTATTGTAAAGTTAAGAGTTTAAGTGATTAAAAATATATGTAGCCACAAACAAGCGAGAATGTATATCGTGAAAAATTCGCTCCACCGCCACATTGGGTGGCCATGTTAATGTAAGTTTCCGTTTCATAATATAATACTTGAAGCCTTGAAGTTTATTTAATTTCAAAGAAAATCTCTCAACCTTATTTTCATTAATTATACTTGTGATAATCTTTCCTGTTTAAAAGATTTATGCAGCTTATGATCCAGCGTGTGTTCTGTCGGAACAGGAGGCTGTCGTGACGACATCGTTATAGTATTTATTCCAAGTTCTTTCAGTTCCGTTTATATGTTCGTATAAATCCAATTAGTTGGTCCCTTAGGTTTCTTTCATGTAACTTCTGTCTGTTTTCTCCGCGCGATCTTCCTCCGAAAAAAAAAATTTCTGTTCATTTTTTAGTAATTTTCGATATCGCGAATGAGAAAAGACAGCCGCCTCCCGCTCCGAACGGAACACCACGACTTTTCTAACGTCGGAGAGTACCGCACGAATTTTCCGCTAAAAGGTAATAGAATTTCTTAAAGCTGGATCAATTACACATGTTGCTGCTGTTCTCCGACAAATCTGGTGTGATTAATAGTAATTTATTCTGTCACGACAAAAAGAACCAATTTTATTTTTACCAAAGCAACAAAGCTTTCAATTAAATTACTAAAAATCATACCAGATCTGGCGCCCGAACAGGGACTTGACTAAAATATTGAAAGTGTCACGGTACTAATATATGATTGTCTTATTTCATGTATCGCTCTTTGGAACCCAATGCTGCATAAAATTACGGATGAGCAATAAATATATGCAATCTTGAAGGACGCGGTATTTACACAAATATCTTGGGATTTAATAAGACGCAGATTTGCAGTTTTGAAGACAACGCCGAGTGAGTACCAAATTTTCGTTTGCCATAGTTCTGTCTAAAGAGTAGCTCATTGACCTTCAAATTCGACCTCACTCTATCCTTTCTGTAGCTTAACGTAAAAAACAATTTTTTTTTCTACGTAAATATTTGAACATTTTCTGTAACCTTTTGCTTGGCCTATTTGTTTTATACTGTAGTTAGTGTTCTCGTGTAAGTTCAAGATGGATGCCATTTCAGTCTTTTCCGTGTAACAGCGTTGGCAATCAATTGTTTCAACGGCGTTGACTCCATCTTGTCTTCTTGCTACAGACGTGTGTCAGTTATTACCCACGTAACATTAGACATTTGACGAACGCGCCGCGACTTTAACTTGCGCGGCAAGAATAATTGATAATCAGAACTTCAGTTGGGAGTACCCATTTTAAGTTGGCAATAGTTGAATTTCATTATGGCGGACGGATAATCGAGCGCGAACTCTGCAGACGAAAGCGACGGCACTGTTAACAAACATTACCGACTCCGCTCACGCGGAACGACGGCCAGGACAGACGACAGACAAGAGGTAGCTAACGTGGACGACACTCAGCAGGAAACACCCACCTCCCCGATAACGGTATCAGTTGACATTGTCAAAATGTTACAGGAATTGATACTAGACAGACAGGAGAGGGAACAGCGCGAACGTGATCGCGAACAACGTGAGAAAGACAGAGACAAGTTTTTATCAGAGCTGAAAACGGATATGACAACACAGATTGACTCAGTTAGGAATGACGTAAATATCATCATTGATGCGAAAGTAGGTACCCTCACTACGCAAGTAGGCTCTCTCACAGCACAGATAGATTCGGTTAAGGGTGACGTCACGGGACAGATAGATTCGGTTAAGGGTGACGTCACGGCACAGATAGATTCGGTTAAGGGTGACGTCACGGCACAGATAGATTCGGTTAAGGGTGACGTCACGGCACAGATAGATTCGGTTAAGGGTGACGTCACGGCACAGATAGATTCGGTTAAGGGTGACGTCACGGCACAGATAGATTCGGTTAAGGGTGACGTCACGGCACAGATAGATTCGGTTAAGGGTGACGTCACGGAGCAAGTAACCACTTTGACAAGCCAGATAAGCACTCTGAATAACAAAATTGATAACATTGGTCTGAATCTCACAACTCAAATCGAAGCGTGTCGCAAAGAAACCGATTCGGTAAAACTTGCGTATAAAACAGTTGCACGACAGGTAGACGAGTTAGCGACAGCGGTAGCCACTGTAGAATCAAAAGTAAGTGCAATGGCGAATGACATTTCGGACCGAACTATTGACGAAAGAGTTAACAGTAGTGTTGCTTCGCACACTAAAGCACTTACCGAACATTACAAAGAATGGATTGATGTACAAGAGAAGCTAGTTGAGGAGAAGGTTACACGTGACTTGAAAGATGTTGTTAAATCCGCAACCTTAGACATATTATCTGCACCCGGCAGTTCAGGAGACACTGTTTGTACTGAACTAGGCCAAATTAGACGAGTGTTTACCCGGGATTTGCCGGAATGGCGGAAGCAAGTAACAGATGAGATATCCGACCTGAAACAGCAAATTCAAACACTACAGTATGATAACCAGAGTGACGGGAAACACTCACTACCTTCTGAGCCAGATGAACATCAATACCAGACAACACAACAACACAACACACCACAGTACATTCCGCGACTGAAAAATGAATTTAACGATTCACACAACAACACTGAACAATTGACACTCACAACCCTCATGAAAGAGGAGAGTGTATTGAAACACAGAGTTTTTCAACCATTCCAACCGGAAAAGCGAAATATTCATCCAGTCGTTTTCCTAAAGAACTTTTCAGGAGTCTTTCCAGCTGCCTGGAATGACAAACAGAGAATACAATTCATTACCGGATACATACAAGGAGAAAGTGCTATATGGGGAACCGAGATGGTTGATAAGTGCAAAACATTTAGCGAGTTTGAGAAGAACTTTTTAAGCAAATTTTGGAGCGCAGGTGTTCAGCAACGCCTACGCAAAGAGGTCTATAACGCCGAACCTTTCCATTCGAACAGTGGCGGACTTCGCCGGTACTTTGAAAAGTACTTGAGAAAGATACAATATTGGGACACTCCCATAACAACAAAAGATGTTATTATGATCCTTAAGTCAAAACTACCCATTTCCATACGCGAAAAATTAGTGAACGTGTCAGAGGAAGATCAGGACGCATTTTTATCCGTCCTTGATTCGCTCGATCTTATACACGAAGACGCGCGTGCGAATGCTAACCGTAAGAACAACAACGCAGGCACGTATTCGAATGGAAACGGTAGTAATGGAAATGGTTCACACGAAACACAATACGGAAACAAACAGTACAATAACCGCAATAGAGGCCGAAACAATGGTTACCGTAATGGTAAACACAAAAACAAGCATTACGGCAACCAACGGTACAATCCAATATACAACACGCAACAACAGTATTACGGGAATGCCCCATACCAATCAAACAATAACGGTAGTAACTTCTACGAGAATGGGAACAAATACCAGGGTAAACGTTGCAACAATCAAAATTGCGGAGGTCAGCTACCTCCACCACAACCCTATGGGCAGCCACAACACCAGCAACAACAGCAATACACGCCTCAGCAACAACCATTCATGCAACAACAACAGTACACGCCACCACAACGGGACTTTAGATACAATAACAATAAACCAAGAAAACAATACAATCCACCGGTATATTTTACGCAGGCAAGTAATGTACCGATTTTTCAGCCTGGTAATCAAGTGCATTACCAACAAGGATTTGATACAAATCAACAAACACAATGGGTAAAAAAACCAGCGAGAATGGTCAAGTGATGTGACAGAAGAATCAAATCAGTCGCATCACAAGAAAGCGGAAAACTAAAGGCAGCACCTTTTCGCCTCCTTGGGGATGCTGCGGGACATAATGGGGGCAAACTCGACCTTGAACGACTTAACGTAATACGTTATGATCGCGACACTGACTTGAGAGACGATTTGTTGCAGGAAAATATTGAGACAGACTTGAATGACGTATGGGAAGACGAAGTACAAGCAATGACTAAAATTTACATAGCCAATACACCAATAGATGCTATTATTGATACTGGTGCAAACGTAAATGCTTTATCACTATGTATGTTTAAGAAAGTTTCTGCAGGGATGAAAATTTTAACGTTACCAGTACAAGGTTGTTCAGTAACAGGAGCGGTAGGATCTTTATCACAGCGAGTCAATTTGCAAGCTCAGGTAGCGATAAGGATTAATTCTACTTCTTTCATGTGTGTATTTCTAGTAGTTAAGAATTTGTCAGTGTCCTGCTTATTAGGAATGGAGTTCCTGAGGAAGAATAAGGCAGTGATTGATATAGAAAAGGGTATCTGTACAATCCGAGTAGGTGAACAGGAGGTAACGTTGCAGTTGTTGCGCGCCAAGGTAAAAAGAGTCAACACTGAACACAAAGTTAAGGTACGCAGACTGGTACAGCGAATGTTTTTGAACCAAGCACACATGACAAGACAGGGTAACAGTTGGACGGATTTTGATACTGATGACGGACTTCCGACTAGAGAAGAGATTTTGAATAAAGTAAGCGAATCAAGTGAACTTGATTACATACAAAGGCAAGATTTACTGCACTTACTTATGAGGTATCTTCATGTCTTTTCTTCGAAACCTGGAGTAATACGTGACTACGAATATGACATGAAGGTTGCTCCCCATTCTACTTTTTGCAAGACAATGTACTCTGTCCCGTATGCAAAGTGCGAGGCTGTGAAAAATGAAATACGTAAAATGCTTAAGTGGGAGATCATTGAACCGTCAGACTCACCTTACAGTAGTCCGTTATTGCCAGTTTTGAAGCAGGATGGTAGTGTACGTATAGTTTTGGATGCAAGAAACATAAATAAAATAATTATTCCAGTAAGAACTCGACCTGAGGCTATGGATGAACAATTACAAAGGTTTCATGGAGTAAAATTCCTCACATCGGTAGACTTGAGATCGAGCTACTGGCAGGTCAAGATGGCATCACAGTCTCGAAAATATACAGCGTTTATATTTGCAGGTAGATCATACCAATTCAAAGTAGTTCCATTTGGTTTGAATGTGAGTTCAGGCGTATTCATAGCTGCACTTGATCATGTATTAGGACCTGAACTGTTGGATCGAGTAACAGTGTATGTTGATGACTTACTGATTGCTACGAAATCTTGGGAAGAACATTTAGACATAATAAGCAAAGTTTTCCAGAGGTTTGTTGACTATGGAGTCACAGCTAATCTACATAAGTCTAAATTTGGTAAAAGCGAGATTAAATTTTTAGGACATCTTGTATCATCACAGGGAATTACCCCAGATCCAGACAAACTAGCAGCTATTAAAAACTTTCCTGTGCCCTCTTCTAAACGCCAGTTGAAAGGCTTCCTCGGAATGACTTCCTTTTTCAGAAAGTTTATTTCAGACCAGTCGATGAACAGTCAAGCATTGCATGATCTTCTAAAGAAAAATACTCACTGGCATTGGACGCCAGAGTGTCAGGCAGATTTTGATCGCATTAAACAAGCACTTCTTAACAGCAATATTTTGTTCCATCCAGACATGGATAAAGAATTCTGTATTTCGGCAGATGCTTCATTTCAGGGGCTTGGTTCTTGTTTGTTTCAAATAGAAGTAATTGATGGAAAAGAAGAGATAAGAGTTATCAGCTTTGCAAGTAGGGTTCTCACAGAATGTGAGAGGTCATACTCGGTGACAGAGTTGGAGGCTCTGGCCGTTGTATGGTCCTTTAAAAGGTTCAATTACTATATCCATGGTCGGAAAATTAAGGTCTTTTCTGATCACCAAGCTCTTAGTTTCTTGCTCTCGTGTAAACTTCTTCATCCTCGTCTTACACGATGGAGTCTCTTCTTGCAAGAGTATGATTTCGAAATAGTATACATCAAGGGTAAAAACAACATTATCGCGGATGCTTTGTCGCGCATGCCACAAGGACTTCCCGAGTCCAGTGAACTTATCGAGCAGATGTCTAACTACCGAATTCTTCTAATGAAAGACCCACTACATAGAAAGTATTTCCTTCAGCTCTGCAAGCAGATGCGCATACTCCAAGAAACAGATCCCAAATGGCGTAAGGTCAAACAACTTCTTCTAACAAAACCCGATCACCACTTGTCCAAATTTTATAAACTACACAACGATGTTTTATTCCATCGAACTTCTCTCCTCTCTGGTAGATGGTGTGTGTGTATACCACACGCATACGTTGAACACCTTATCTGGTACACACATCTTTCCTGGGGTCATTATGGACCTGAAAAATGCAAACGAAAGATTTCTGCCTATTGCTATGTACCAAACTTGCACCATCGAATCCACAAGTTGTTAAGTACATGTCTTATCTGCCAGAAGGCAAAACCCTTCAACCATTCGAACCTAATTCCTCTGAATCCAATTATTACTGAGAGACCAAATCAAGTTCTGGCCCTTGATCTCGCCGGCCCCCTGCCGCAAGGGAGGGGAGGGGTGAAATAGCTAGTCGCATTGATGGATCTTTTCACAAAACATGTGAGACTTTATGCAGTGAAATCATCCAGTGCACTTCCGATCATCCGTCGAATCGAACAAGACTATTTTCCTCGATTTGGCAAGCCGGAGGCCATTCTATCAGATAATGCATCGAATTTCACTGGCAGACAATGGCGTAATTTTCTTGCCAGACATGGCATCAAACAAATACTTATATCTCGTTTCAGACCGCAATCTAATCCCACCGAACGTATCTTCAAAGAGTTCAATAGATTCATTCGAACCTACGTACCTAATCGACAAACCCGTTGGATTGACTTTGTATCTTCATTCGAGCAGATTGTCAACAATCTTCCACACTTCTCAACTGGATTTACACCTGCGGAATTAATGACGAGTCATCGGGAAAGAAATGAATGGTTAGATCCCATACCTAAAATTGTAGAACCAGAATTAGATTTAGATGCAAAACTTAGGCAAGCATTGGTATCCTTAGCTGTACAGGCGAATCTACGCAAGAAGTCTTATGACAAGAAAGTATCTAAGGCTCTTACATATGATATTAATGAAAAGGTGCTTTTACGGACACATTTTAAGCCATCGAAGTTGTTGAAAAGAAATCGGAAATGGAGGCTATTGTACGACGGACCATTTGTAGTAATTAGAAAACCACATACAGGATGTTATCTAATAGCGGATCCAGCATCTGGCAGAATTAAAGGATTGTATCACCACCAGGATCTCAAGAAGTATAATGAGGCAAAGTAACGAGCAAAGGAACATTAGCCTAAGGTTTAACCTGTGAAACACCTCGGTATTCAAACACACCAATACGAGTACTCACACTTTGGAAAAAAAAAAAAAAAACTATGGAGGTAATTGAAGATTTGATTTATTATGGCGTACGAAAAAGAAAGCACATTCCATTTGAGAGGACAGATTCTCAGTTAGTTTTAAGTTAGTCATAGGTGTAAGCAGTCCAAGTTGGCTGTTGGCATTGAGGAATGCCGTTATTGGTGAAAGGAGATACGGAAGGAAGTAGCAGATTGCCACCTTCCAACTCCAATGAATATATATGTATGTGAAATATTAGGTTAAGCAATTTCTTTTTCAGCCCTCAAGATGGAATGTTAGTCTTTAAGTGTACAGAGTACAGCCTATTGCGTGTAAACTGTGCGTTATTGTAACACCGCCATGAACTATACCTTTTGTTAGCGCGATCTTTAGAATTAAACAGATTTGTGTAGCCAAGTGTTTGAACTGTCAAAAGCAGTATTTGATAGTTTTCAGGAGATTCAATCTCAGATTCAAAGTATCATCTACGAACAGTAAGCCTCATAAAGATTTAATAGCTAAGCAACAAAGCATTTCCTTTATTCTGTTTTACAACAGCTGTTAGGTCATGTAGTCGAGAGTGCCACTACATGGAAACCTATACGTCGTACTGGCAAGTCTGAAGTATTCCTGATGGTAAACGTTTCTTCTTTAAACATGTAAGATGCACTAAAGTAATTAGTTATTTCACAGCCAAGCCCGACAAGCGCCCAGAAGGAAGCGTGATAAACTAGAAAGCTGTCACCAGATATGACTCACATTATAATAATAAAACTAAGATCTGATATTAGATTAAAGATCAGCCACTTGAAGGCACACGTGACGCATGTCATGCATCTAAGGTCACAAAAATATCCTAGTGTAGTTGTGCTAGAATTTGAATATGTATATAGTGTATTTATGTTCATATTTGATCCTCTCCTCTTCCACTTCCCCATCCTATCCCATTAAAAAAAAGTGAGGATTAGAATTTGACAGGCTCATCTGAGTGCTCTTTAGACGGTTGAAGTGGAAACGAAATTTGTGGGAGAGATCCGTTAGCGAAAGTTTTGTTCTAATCGCGTATCGCGAGTAGCAATGTTGAGAGATTATAATACATTCCGCGAGTAGTACTTGCAGCCGGTAACTTTATGAAGCATGAATCTTCCGGAGAGAAATGCATGAGTATGGTCGACCAGTAGAGACAGAATTTGTTCAATCTGTGCTTTACATAAACAGTGACACTAAATTTTGAAGAGAAACGAAATAACAAGCTGCTTAAAAGATTTGTTTAAAAAAAAATTTTTTTACCTTTGTAAAAGGGAGAGAGAATAACCGAAATAATCGTGCCTTGATGCACAAGTAGTGGTATTCAATACGCTAATCCGGCGTGGCGTGACTGAAAAGGTTAACAGAATTTTGTGACTATAAGCAAACTTAAGAAATGTATGTATGTATGTAATTTATGGACATTGTTTAATCTTGTAATGTATTTACCTGTGAGTAACTTGAACTGTGAAATCACAATGTGAGATGGGAGATGTGAATTTGCAGACACTCTAAGACGTTCTAAACAAAATGCGAGTGATAAAGTGTACAAAATACGTGTGCAGTGACATGTGTACACGCAAGTGCAGGTAGTGACAGCGATCACAGCAAAACATTTTGCAAACTATATGTAAAACGTTGGCTTCACTGACCTGTGTGTAAGCAGCATGGCAGGTCGCAGGGACTGTCGTGTGAAATCCTCGAAACAGACGGTGGTATTTTCTACCCAAGATTTCGATTCGCCGATCGACGATGGAGAAAGGACACTAGACGTGTGTTTTCCGCGTGTTCTCATTTTAGCAGAGCGCGAGTGACACACGTTAAACTTCATACGAGCATACACGAGCGCGTGTTGCACTGGACTAGTAACCGGCAACAGCTCGGAGCTGCTTGCAGTTGAACTCAACAATTAACATTTGAAACACAACCGCCGCGCGCGCTGTGGAGGCGTGTCATTGACCTTAGAATGTTTTCCGTCTCACAACTACGCAAGAGACATTGCTAAAGCTATCACAGTGAAACTTAATTATGAACTTTATTTATTCTGTAAAAAGAGAAGTCTTAGCTTCAAATTAATTTCCATTTAATCAGTCACGTCGGATATTTTGCGATAGATAGTTAAATAAAGATAAGGCATTACTGAGCACTGAAACGTTAACTGGAAGGGAAGGTTATCAATCCTGTCCAGAATCCTATAAAACCTTTACCTGTAAGTCTACATTATAGCATGAACCTAACACAGGTTTCTTTCTGTTTATTTGCATGTAAACGACATGACGCTTGATGCGAGACACTAGAGAGGCAACACGAGCGAACACAAAAAAGACGCTACCCAGGGTCGTGACCTCTCGGTCGACGCCGCTCACCGAACGAGAATAGACGTTGCAGACTCCGGTTAAGTGAGCGTGTGACAAATAAAAGTGTACAGTGTAGTGTCAAGTGAAACGTCCTGATTAACAACGACATTCTAAAAGAATCTAATGAAACGGATAAAAAGAACATTCCGAGACCAAACAGGTCACAGACAATTTTAGAGGACTGTTTAAATAATTATTTCAATGTATCTGTGTATGTTTGTCTACTGACATGTTTTGTTTTCTATATAGAGTATTATTCATTTATCTTTGTGTGTGTTAGACTTAAGATTGTTTTTTGTCATATTTTGTTTCACAGTAACAGCAATTAAGATGACAGTGCAAGGACACCTTACAATGAACTGAGAGAAGTGCCAAAGTGCACAAAAGACACTGAAAGACATTTGTTTTCATAACTGTACTGGAAGCATAAAATAACTAGATGACAAACTCATTCCAATTTTACGTTAGAACGAAAGTAAACAGATGATAAAACACAGTAATGTCTTGAAACTACATGTGAGTCCTGATGATCCTTCCGGAATCATCATGCCTCACATGGGAGGCATTGTGACATTACAGCCTTTATCACTGCGATTTTTAATATGTAAAAGTTTTTTTTTCTGGATTTGCGTCAGTATGTGCGAACTTCTAACATATACCAATGAATGTTGTAACCAGATATCTTTGCCGCGCTCCTGAAAAGCGCAGAATATCACGATAGCTATAAACTGTTATACGCTGCTATCGATCAGTAAAAAAAAAAAAAAAAAAAAACCGATGCACCTATGTTTCAAAATAACAATTGCCAATTTTTACTTCTTCAGGGAGCCGTGCCGCTCTCTAGCTGTTCTTCTGTGAATGTGTTGCGAGTCGGACGCAAAAGTATTGTGCTCTATACTGATATAATCATTTTATTGTAAAGTTAAGAGTTTAAGTGATTAAAAATATATGTAGCCACAAACAAGCGAGAATGTATATCGTGAAAAATTCGCTCCACCGCCACATTGGGTGGCCATGTTAATGTAAGTTTCCGTTTCATAATATAATACTTGAAGCCTTGAAGTTTATTTAATTTCAAAGAAAATCTCTCAACCTTATTTTCATTAATTATACTTGTGATAATCTTTCCTGTTTAAAAGATTTATGCAGCTTATGATCCAGCGTGTGTTCTGTCGGAACAGGAGGCTGTCGTGACGACATCGTTATAGTATTTATTCCAAGTTCTTTCAGTTCCGTTTATATGTTCGTATAAATCCAATTAGTTGGTCCCTTAGGTTTCTTTCATGTAACTTCTGTCTGTTTTCTCCGCGCGATCTTCCTCCGAAAAAAAAAATTTCTGTTCATTTTTTAGTAATTTTCGATATCGCGAATGAGAAAAGACAGCCGCCTCCCGCTCCGAACGGAACACCACGACTTTTCTAACGTCGGAGAGTACCGCACGAATTTTCCGCTAAAAGGTAATAGAATTTCTTAAAGCTGGATCAATTACACATGTTGCTGCTGTTCTCCGACAAATCTGGTGTGATTAATAGTAATTTATTCTGTCACGACAAAAAGAACCAATTTTATTTTTACCAAAGCAACAAAGCTCTCAATTAAATTACTAAAAATCATACCAGACAGTGACTGATAACAAATGACTAGAAATTAAAAGGTACACTGGAAACAAGAAGAAGAAAAATAAAAGAAAGTATCACTGAAGCTACGAAATATATGACTTGAAAAGTTACAAATTTTAAGAGCAGCTGTAAACATCAGGAGACACTGTGTGTGACTATGAAAGCAACGAGTATAACTGAAAGAAATGTAAAGCAAAAGAGCTACTCATTTACAAATTTGTTTTAATACTAGTTATGTAAAAGGCACATGATCATACATATGTGAATCTGAGAGTGGCATCACTATCATCAGTGTCCTCTGGAAAAGAGTAGACATCTATGGAACCATCCTGACGTCCCACCACTAAGTCTGGAGTGCCATTTGCCGTCAAGTCATAACAATCCATACAGGTAATACAACTACTGTTACTAGGTTTTTTCAGAATCCATGCATGGCTGACTTCATTCCTGCAACAATAACATCCAAGTTTCTAAGAAACCTCCAATTACATACATATAAAAATGTACATCAAAGTAAAGAGTGATTCTAAATGAATGGGACAAAAAGAAAGTATTCTGCAGTACAGTAATGATTTTATTTCAGAAATACACATACAGGTAAAAAGGTTAACGCCCACAATTCCTATGGACATATACAGACTTGTAATGTGGGTTCCATTTGTGACATGGAATCCAGTACTATGTTTTCTGCCAGGCCCATTCCAACGTAGCCCAATAAATGGAGTTAACCGTGCTAACTACCTGGTGGCTTCAACACTGTAAGCCTTGCAGAAATGGTGGTAATAAACCACGTCCTTCACACATCCCCACAAGAAAGAATAACTGATGTAAGGATAGGTGATATGGAGGGCAATAACACTTATGACACATCATTTGACCCAGCACAACCAGTCCAGAGATGTTGAAGATTTGAGGCGACTACATGCGAGGTTACACCAATGTGACTGGGCACCATCCAGCCGCAAAATGAAATTGGGTACCTCTTCTGTCAACTGAGGCAACAACCAGAGAGAAAGTATAGTGACATAGGTTATGCCTGTAATGGTAGATTCTGTGAAGGAGAGAGGGCTAAAGACTCTGCAGTTGATTATGGCAAAGCAAACATTAAGTTTCAGAGAATCACATTCATTTTCCAGAGAGGTATGGAGGTTTTGTGTACCCCATATCCTCAAATTACGTTTGTTCACTTTGTCACTTAAGTGAAATGTGGCTTCATCAGAAAGCACATGTCTGCAAAACCATCCAAGTCTAGCTATGCTTGAAAATCAGTGCATAATTGTCTCCATTTCATTTTCAACAGGTTTTAGTGCCCGAAACATCTGAATTCTGTAACTCTTGAACTGTAGATGCTTGTGCAACACATGTCACACTGTTGATTGCAGCACATTCACTTCTCTACTGGCACAACACATGGGTTTTCTGGGGCTGGGGCTTCTTTCATTAGAATTGGTTTGCCCATCTAGCAATCTTGTGATGGTATGGTACCATTTTTCCAAATGTGGTCAAAAAATGTCTTTGGACAAGATTACTGATGATGTTATTGAGTATTTTTTCTATCACAGATGCCACTACTTTGAATACTTATGCCAGCCATGAACAACATCGGTGACTTTCCATTGTTTCATTGTTGCCAGCTAAACTGTGAGTTAACTTTTCAGTCTACGTGTTTATTTCTGAAATAAGGCCATTACTGTAGTAATAGGCATACTTTCTTTTTGTCCCACTCATTTTGAATCATCCTATATTATCATGACACTCTTTTAAACACAAACAGAATTGTAATGTTTGTCTCTGATAAGTGAAAACATTAAATTACTAAGAAAAGCAAATTTTATGAAGTGCTTACTTATTTAGTACGTTTGTAAACTAAATTTAAGTCAGAAGCAACCATTACTTCGTTTAACTTTGTGTACATATGCACGACATAAACTGTGAATAACACTGGTGTGAAATATGGATATTCTCATAACTGTACCTGTTCTCTTGAAAGCAATATGATGAAACTTTTTCCTCCTTCTTATCTTTGTTTACATCATCTCTGGACAAGTTTTGCTGTTACTCCCCAGTTATTTGTTCAGTATCTTTTCATTCTCATATTCTGCAGTTTTCTTTACTTCTTTGTTCACAAATTTTCTAGCATGAGACTGATTCTGTTCTGAAAACCTGTGGCAACATCAATTTTCAATTTGAAAGTTACCACCAAGAGTACTTTGACTTTATGTCTCATGACAAATGGTAGTGCTTTATGTGTCAATGCCCCCGCCCATTTTACATATGTGTTTCCTGATGGTGTCCGAGATGCTGTCTATCCAGGATACAGTTCTTCATTAATTTGTCTTATTAATAAACTGTTCTGTGTAACAGGTCCCAATATATTTTTGAGAACCTTTTGTTCTTCATGTTCTAGCCTCTCAAGTAATCCTATTCCTTTAAGATTCAGATTTCCTGCCGCAAACAAGGCTTCAAGTCAGATTGTTGTATGGGAATGTATTAATTTGGCACTGACTGTTGTAGGTGTTCTTAGTGAGTTTGTATGGTAAACATATCTTGTTGATTTGTGTTTCCATATTTTCTCATATTAAATGATGCAAACAATAACTCTGGGGTGAGATTTTGGTCGGCTTAACAGCCAGTTACAAAAGAGTGCAATATGAGAATTACAATGCTTTCTGTTAACTAAGCCCACATTTTGTAAAGATAGTTATCCATGCATGAGTAAACAGACATATTAGTACCACCACCACCATGCCTTGATCTGACCATGAACTAATTCAACCAGTTATAGTTGGACCTACAGTTTAATGCCGACTCTGAAATATAGTGCACTTTGGCATTTTTCACATATAAAGGCTTTTGACAGAAGTGGAAAAATAATAAGTCAAAGAAAAAAATCATAGGACCACCCACTTAGCCATTGTGTCACACACAAATAGTAATTAGTACCTACACATATCTACATCTGTACTTTGCAGAATCACGTGACACTGCTACGTTTTTATTGGTAAAAATCCAGCTCAAATTTCAGTAGCTCACATTTTCTGTTCAAACTGAATGATGGCAGGGGGGAGGTAATGGGACTAATACACGAACACAGAAACTGCAATTTAACTGTGAAACTTAAGTTTATCAAATCTCAATTAGGTTGATGATGAGATACTTTCATTAAAAAAAATTATTTTAAAGAAATATAGGTCAAAGAATAATTTGTTCTTTATACACAGAATATTCACTTCAAGACTGTGCAGTTGCATTTACTAACTGGCATTTTCGTGTTAATGTATCATGACTATAACTCTCAATTTAGAGGATTTGATGACAATAGTAAACTATTTCTAGTTGCCATATGTTTAGTTTTTCTTCTGATATGTTTTAAAGCTGAACTTAGCAACCTGATTATAATTTATGTTTCAGTTGTCCATAAAGCATTAAACATAAGGAGGTGACTTTAATTTAGTGATAATGTCAAAGCTGAGGTTTACTGCAAGGATAATTGTGTTTACCTACTGCAATTGAAAATCTGTTGTTTGTATCTGTAAAACCTTTCATCACTGGCAATCACACCGCATAAACATTAACATTGGCGTTAGGCTCTGCACAGCTCACATGCCTATTCTTTCTAATTTTTTGTATTCAGTTTGTACATTTGTGGCTGTTATTACTGTGGTATCCTGGGCCGGTGATTTCAAAAGCCCAATGGAAGTCATGGACTTGATGATGGCTGCTAGGCCACAGAGTCACACATATCTTGCCAGCCAACTAGTGCTCATAGGTGCCGTTTAAAGTTAGCAGCACAGACACTCTGTCTTCAACTGTCATTGCATTGCTCTTGTGCATCATTGTCACTACACATCACCATTTTGGTCTCAGTACTCAGGTTGTTGATTTGGATTACTCATTGGACTTGTTATTCTGCTGTGTTGCCTCTATTGTCTGACTTCCCTTTGTTGTTGTTGTCCTCCTATTCACATTTGGTGATTTGCTGTTTAACGCCCTTGGCCATTCAATCAGTCCTGCAGGTTTTTTAGTTGTTCCTGGTCTTATCAGACTGTGGTCATTACAACTGGATCTTGGAACTGCAGCAGCAGTCACACTAGCTGTTCCAACAACAGTTTCCACAACAGTTACACCACCAACAGCAGAAAAATGAGTTGCTCCATCAAGAAATTCAGCAGTTGAAGGATTAACTGCAGGTTCAGGGTACTCATCCCATAATAGCAGTGGTCACTTCCCAGTCAGCTAATCAACCATCCACATTTCTGACTTTTAATGATACCAAAGAGAAGAGGGACACATATTTGCACTGGCTGAAACAGCACTTTGCTGATTTTCAGGTCACGGATGGTGCTCTACAGCACTCAATCTTTCTTTCTTGAGCTTCCTCAGAGATGTTATTCTTATTGAAGAAGTTGGCCCCCTCTCAAATCCAGTCACTATCACTTTCAAGGAGATATGCTCCTTACTTTTGAATTTCTATTTGCAATGATTCCATGAGGCCATATTGTAACTTGAGTGTCATCAATGCCACAGGCAACTTGGTCAGTTGTATCACTCATGGGTAATTGATCTACATGGGATGAGATACCACTCCAGCTTCACATGTGTAAACTCAGCTTGCAAAATTGCATATGCTCACTCTTTGATTAGAGACATAGAATTCCGATTGGCTACCAATCCAGAGCTATGTACTACTGTTCTCAAGCTGGAGAATCCTTCTTTGGGTGACACTCTGAAAATCACACACTCTTTATAGACATCACGCAGCTGGCGAATGTATGCCTCATGGCTTGACCACAAGTAGTGGAGTGCCAGCCACCACATTGTGCCTTGTGGGGGAACAGAATACCCATAAGCCTTTCACCCAATCGTGGTGTGTGATCCATTAATGTGTCAGTTTCCTCTGAACAGCCATCCCACTGGAGTAGGCACAGGAGCCTTGGGTTCCAAATGCTTCACTGCACACGCGTGTGCGGACTATCTGGATCGAAGAGCACGCTGCACCTGTTGTGGGATAGATACGCATCTCCGAACTGTCTGTTGTAAACAGTCAGTATAATCGGACCCAATTCCCCAGTCATACCAAAGGACGGTCATGAACATCAGGGGATTGTTCCCCAGGACGATCCTTCCACTACCATGATTATCATCCTCAAAATTGCAGACTGGAATAACTGTTTCAAGGTGGACACAGGAATTACCATTTACTTGGTAAACCTCGATATGTATCGATATCTGGGTTCCTCAGCACTGGCCCTACCCTCCCGTACATTGGTTGAGTACAGCAACAGTTCTACTCCCCTCCAGGGCCTGTTCACAATCACAGTTTTGTACATAAAGTTAACACAGCAGATAATGCTGTTTGTTGTAGATAGTCACTCAGCTGACAAAATTTTTGATTTGGAAGCCTTCTCGCTGCTTGGATTCTTCATCACCAATGAGCTTCAGGACAACTCTGACACAGTCCCCTTCCAGGAACTCAATAACCTCGTATGCTGCCTGCAAGCCTATATTCGAACATGGCCCGGGCACACTACAGATTCCCAGGCTCCTTACGTCCTTACGTCCAGACACAGTGCCCCATTTCTGCTGGGCATGACACATTCAAGTCTCCTTACAGATGGCTATTAAGCGGGAACTTGACACTTTCGTGAAGCTGAGGTGATTGAACATGTTAAAAATCAGCACTTGGGCCACTTTTCTACTAGTTGTCAAAAAACCCAATGGCTCCCTTTCACTATGCAAGAACTTTAAATTGACAATCAATGCCCAAGCAGAAATGAAACTCTACTACACACCATGTCCAGAGGGCCTCCTGCACAAAGATTATTGCAAGTGGGTGCCTTTCTAAGATAGATAGACCTTGTCGAAGCATATTGCCAGATCCCTCTGAATGAGGAGTCAGAATGCATAATGGTTATTAAAACTACCTATGACTAATATAAGTACAAGCACTTCCATTTTGGGATTTATTCTGCTCCAGCAATCTTCCAGAGATATCAGGAACAGTTAATCATGTCCATCTCTATCCATCCCTTCCTGCACTAACTATCTTCACAACTTAACTGTCACTAGCCGTCAGCACCGCATATGCAACCTTCACATCTTTTTTAACAAATTGCAAGATTCAAGATTCAAGTGCTGTTTACTCAAATGCCAGTTCTTCTGGGAGCAAGTGAAATATCTCAGACACTTGCCCAACAAAGAAGGAATCCAGCCCACTGACCATAATCTCGCAGCTACTGACTCTCTACTCTGCCACTAAAACTTACAGGAGCTGCAGGCTCTTTTTATTTATTTATTTGGGGGGGAGGGGGGGGAGGTACATTATTATTCTAAGTTCCTCCTATAAGTGGCCCATATTATGCATCCACTCAGATGCTTTCACACAGATGAAGCATATGCTGCGCTTAGTGCCCAGCCTTAAGCAATTTCCCCCATCATGTACTCTGCATTTGTCAATGGATGGCTCACCATATGGCAATGCTGGGAAGTAGGAATGATGAGGATACTGAACAACCAATTGCCTTTGCGTCAAAGACATTGACAACTGTCCAAAAGTATTACTCGCAAAGAAAAAAGAAGCTTTGGCTATTATATATGCAATAAAGAAGTCCCATGTTTACCTGTTCAGGACCAAGTTTACCCTCACCACAGATCAAAAAACAGTAGTAGTGCTCATCAGGCATCATTCCCGTCTTTCAGAACACAACAGCAACAGGGCCGGATGTTGTTCTTCAACTCCTACAATTACACTATTAAACACGAGCCCACAGCACAACACACAAATGTGGACACTCTTTCCTGCCTACCCACAAGTTCAGACAGGAAATCTCACACTTTCACATCAACATGGAACAGCGCCACACCTCGGAAGGGATTCCCATTGCAGCTACTCAAATCACTGCAGACACACAACATGATCTTATTTTATGGCACACCATGCACTATGTGCTCCATGAGTGGCCCACTTATTTTTCAACGCTTGCAAATCTGGAGCTCCAGAGTTAGGTTTGCCAATATCACTGCTCATCCATCACTGCTCGTGTGTTCCTGCTTGACATGCAGGCCAATACTCACTTTGTCATCATTCTGACTGCCTTGTGGCCACGATGTTTACAACTCATCCATCATAGAGTTCTGTGTCGAGGATGAAAGCACTCACAAGGCAACATGCCTAATGGCCAGGTCTGATGAAGGATGTCAAGGCCACAGTGTGATGAACATCAGTTCCACCTGTGCCCAGTACGAGGCTGCTAAACACTGATCTTTTGCCCACTGGTTCATCCACTGTTGCCCCTGGGACCGCATCCATCTGGAGATTTCTGAATTCTGTGTGGGTCAATTTTCATGGAACATTTTCTATAATTACCCATACGACGTGAGCATGGTGTCAACACAATAGATGCCCCAAGTAATGCACACGTTGATTCTTGGCACCAAAGGTCTCTCCTGCACCACTGTGACAAAACAATGGACCCCAATTCAAGGCGACGGCCTTCGACAAATACTGTGCCTCGAATGGCATCAAACATCTCTTCATTCCACTGATTCACTTTTCCTCCAATGGTGAGGCAGAATGTAGGGTGCGAACATTTAAACAGAAAATGTTAAAAGTGATGAGAATCACCATCACAGCTGCACTCATGATCTCCCTGAGCACATACACGTCCATTCCCATCCACAACCACTGTCCAGCAGAGCTCCTTCATGGGTGGCAGTTATGTACTTCTCCTCCGTCTCCTAATCCTGCAGACATTGCATGCAGGGTGTTATCCATCAAACACGGCAGTGTGGCCACACTTGCACAGGCAAGAGAAAAGTGGTTACTGCTTATGGGCAGTGCCTCAGGGCAGCTGACACTCTGAAGGGTTTGGAGGCCATCGTACCAAACACTCTGTCCACAACTACTGACTGCATCACTGCTGGTAGCCCCATTGTGCCTGGAAAGCCCGCCCTTGCCAGTCTCATGACCATACACACATACTAGCACCCCTGACCACGAACAGCGGTTCCTGCGGATGTGGGCATAGAGGTAGAGGTCTCGTGTGGCCTTTGCATTCTCAGCCGATGTTGCCTGCACTGCCAGGCCCCACCCCCAGTTCCTCCTGCCAGCTGGTGGGATTCAGTGCCAGGACACCAACTGTGCCACAAGTTCACCTCCCACAGCACTGCATATGTTGTTCCAGCCCTACACAACCATACCACGGACGAAGGATCTGGTACCCTTGCCTACTAATTTTGAAAGTCTGCTGGATGACACTGTTTTCAAAGATGGCTGCTAGACAGAACTGTTACAACAGTAATGGCTAGTTGTCGCTGCTGCAGTGCTGGCCGTAGGGGCATGCCCATCTAGCTGGCCGACAAGTGCTCACAGCCACACTTTAAGGCTAGCAGTACAGCGGCTCTGTCCTCACTGGTGACTGCACTGCTGTTATGTATTGTTGCCTCTACATATCACTGTTTTAGTCTCAATATTTGTTGCGACTTAGGTTTCAATCTGGATCATTTGTTGGACCTGTTATTCTGCCTTGCGATCTCTGTTGTCTGTCTTCCTCATGTTGTTGTTGTTGTTGTTGTTGTTGTACTTCAGTTCGCACTCGGTGACTCACTGTTTAATACCCTTCGCCAGTCGGCCATTTCCGAGGATTCTTGAGTCATTCCCAGTCTTGTCAGACTCCAGTCACTACAGTTACGTAAGTATTTATGCATATTTGTTACCCAAAATACAAATTTCAGAAGACTGCCAAATAGTCTGGAATGGAGACAGCACGTAAGATGTCATGTTTCACTGACTTACCTATTTTTTTTTCTCCGCACATGACAAGCAACAACTACCTATTTTCAAGGCAAATTTCCCAGTTTTTTTACAGATTTTATCACTGTATATCAAAAAATTACATTGCCAGCAGTATAACTAAGATAAAAATATTACACACAAAAACATACATGGCCTTGAGAAGAGCCGATATAATTCCACAAACGATAGCCAATAGGCCCGACGTCTGACAATACATAGAAACATGTCGGTTTTTGAAGTGGGAACACTATTTTGGGAACATTCCAGGCAAATGGCCACCAGCCAGCTCCACACTATACAGGTCACTGATAAGTAGTGGATCAATAACATTTCTATCCTTTCCTAATGCAGGAACAACTATAGCTACTTTCCATGGAACCCAGCACATCTCTGATTTTATCAACATTGTCACTATGAGAAATGCATAGTTTTAATAGTGTGCTTTTCCATAGTGTACAATGCTTTAGTTTTAGTGTGTCCACATGCAGTATGCAGGGAATTTTGTTGTTGCTACCATACTGATGAAATAAATATACTGTAAAAAATTTATTTCGGAGGGGAATTATATCATGCTTTTGTGATTTCCTTCAGTTCACACCAGAAGTGTAGCATGGTCTATTTATTAATTACATGATCTTTTGAAATTTCAGAAAAAAGTATTCACTGAATAGATATACATAACAAGGGAAGGAGTATTAAGTCAGTCAGCAGGACCACAACAGTAATCAGCTCACACCTACCCTGAGGATGAACAGGGTTTTATTTATTGTGTTTAGGTAACATTTACTGCTACAGATTCAATTATTTCTACCAACTTCTTTGTTTACATCTACAGTCATGCCACATTAGGCACTGCACAGTGCATAGTGGTGGATTAGCCACGTCCTGTCCTATGTCAGTCACACATGAAATAGTAGGAAATGACTAAATGTAAGTTTCTGTTCACGTTGTAATAAATCTTAGCTTATTGTCTTTGTTCCTAATTGAGATGCATGATAAAAGGAGCAGAATTGCACAGTCTACCCAGTTCTTTAAATTTTCTTGACAGTATGACACAAGAAAAATGTCTTTTAACAATTCTCATTTTAATCCTTTGAGCACCTCTGTCACATTTTCATATTTGTTACACCAACCTGTTGCCATCTATCTGAATTGCTACAACATTTGCTACCAGACACATAGAATGAGTGCCCCTAAAGGCAAGAGAAGCATTCTAGAATATGTCACACTAACATCTTGTTTGCTGTCTTGTTAATAGACGCATTGCAATTTTCGAGAATCCTGCCAACAAATCTAGCTCTTCCATTGGCCTCCCCTACAGTGAATTTCATGAATTTGTCCCATTTCACATAACTTCACAGTATTAACCCTAAAAATGAGGTTGGAGGAGGGGGCATGGTTCAGCTACAGAAATTTACTCTCTTTTTTATTGGCATCAATTTGCTATTATCCACCGTTAAAGAGAACTGCCATTCAATTTGTCACTTGGAAATACTGTCTACATTATCATGGTGGCGCGACAAAGCGTCACCCACGTAAGCTACATGGTTTCCATCTGACAACGAAAGGATGGGAGATCAGAGATAATTATTTGTTAATGAAATCACGGTTTTCATGTTCACACATTTTCTCTCAATGATATATTTGGTAAGGAAACTGTCTGCGTATGTAACTGTAGGAATGGCAGATTATGTTATTTTACATTTAAAGGAAGCATAATGCGCTTCTGAATGATATAGGTGTAAAACAGAGATTGATATTCATTTACAAATGCTAGTTATTTTACATTAAAAGGAAGCATAGCGCACTTCAGAATGATATACGTGTAAAACAGAGATTGAAGTTCATTTGCAAATGCTGTTATAGGGAATGTACAAAGCATCACAAATTATTGGAAAGAGACTCCATATCACAGCAAGATGTGCATTTGGCATCACAGATGGACTATGACAGTGTTCAAATTTCATTTCCACTGTGCATGAAGCTAATTGAGTACCTGGTCAAAATAAGACAACTAGTTTCTGTGGAAATGCACATTTTAACAGAAACTCATAATGTTTTTAAAGTGAACAAAACTGGACATTCTTGAATTTTCAATTGATAATTTCATATTTTTTCAAACAATAATTATTTTGAGCATTAAAATTGTCATTGCCACAATTGTATTATTCTTTATAACAGAAGTCTTAATTAAAAATTATTGTATTTAGAAAAGAATATTGTCCCGGAACTTTCTGGCATGTACCACACGGTTATACAGAGTGAACATTAATAAAACTGAGAAACTGCAGGGACAGATTCCTGACTGGAAATGGAGGAAAGAAGATCCTATGAACATGTGCTTGGAACTGCATCATTGCCACAGTAGATGCCACTGAGGAATGAAAGTTCCTCTGACCATGTGCCGTGTGTTCCTTGTGTGTTACAGGTTGTGTGATTGATGCAGCTTTCTGTAAGCAACAGAATGGTCTGGTATTCATGTTGAAACCAAGCCAAGGTGGTGTTTCTGCACAGCCAAGCAGGTGGAATTGGTTGTGAGGCAGCCCGGCTGTACCAAACAAGTATCCTCGCAGCCAACAACCACGTCGCACAACATTTGAAACCCTTTTTGGGCGTTTATGTGATCACGGGTCCTTTCAGACAACGAACATGCAGGGAGGCTGCTGACTGTGTGCACACCAGATTTGGAGAACAGCATTCTACAGGATATTGAGACAAACTGTAGTACAAGTTCAAGGCAAATAGCCTGCCAACATGATGTAAGTCAATGCATGATTACGTGTATCTTGCATGACTGCCACTACTATCCCTATCGCTTGCAACGCGTATGAGGATTATCAGCAGCATATTTCCTGCTACTGGAAGGATTCTGTTGATGGTTTTTGCATCGGTCCATCACAATTATGGACGTCATCAGTCTTCTTTACCATGAAGCAACATTTACCAGAACTGACATCATCAATCTGCATAATTGTTATCTATGATCTACAGACAACCCTCAGGAAATGGATGAAGCATCTCATCAGCATCGGTTCAGGGTGAATGTATGGGCAGGAATTCTTGGTGACCACATACTTGGACTGATTATTATTTCACAATGCCTGGACTTCTTGTAGAATACTTTGCCTGGGTTTCTTGAGAATGTGCCTTTGGCAACTGACAGGTTATGTGGTTTCTGCTTGATGGAGGAACGTACCTGGATATCTTGTGGAATACTCTGCCTGGGTTGCTTGAGAATGTGCCTTTGGCAATATGACAGGTTATGTGGTTTCTGCATGACGGAGTACCACCCCACTTCAAAATTACAGTTTACCAACACCTCAAAAACATCCTCCCCGCTCGTTGGGTAGGGCATGGAGGCCCTGCAGCATGGCTTGCTAGATCACCAGTCTCAAGTTCCCTGGATTTTTAACTCTAGGGGAATCTGAAAAGCACTGTGTGTGCTGAACCAGTTTCTGATATGCAGACCTTCAACAGCGTGTTCACGAAGCATATGATGCAATTCAGAGAGAGGCTAGAACATACAAAGAAAGTGCGGCAGTCCACGATGTGACATGTGAACACATGCATTGCATCCTCTGGCGGCCACTTTGAACATCTGTTGTGATGTGGATGCAATGCAGCTCTGTATTATGTTCTGGGACAATCTGTTGTCATTGCACACATACCATCCATTTATGGACACATGTCCATTAGGACCTTCTTTCCTCCATTTCTAGTCAGGAGTTCATCCCTGCAGTTCATCGGTTTTATTAATGTTCACCGTATATATAGAGTAAATGCACACCAACTGAGTCATTTGTTTCAGGTCTTTCCTAGGTAGTTTCATGATGCAAACAAAGTTTGTGTTTCACTATCTGTTCGTTTAAGAATTTTGACCTGTCTTAGTTATTGAAAATGAATTTTCTGTGAAGTGTGTGTTTTTAGAAAATTTGACCAGAAGAAAAATAAAAAAAGGGTTTATTGGCAATTAGAATTTTGTTATCTACATTTAACATCAAGAATATGGTATTATCTGCAAATGACTTCAAGCAGCAAACACTAAAGCTAAGTAGTAGAACTTAATATTGTTTATATCTCTCATTTCCCACTAAATCTTATCATGTGCTGAAATAGCTGTAATTAAAGCTAAAACTGCACAAAGAGTTGATCCCAAGAAATGTGTATCGAAGCATTATGAAGCTACATGACATTATTTACAGGTTCTAAATAGGCAAGTATTGCAATAAATGTAGCTTATTTGGAAAGTGAAAAGTTCTAATTGGTTTGTACACCTGGGGTTTTTATATCTCAGATACTCTGAGGAGAGCTAGAGAGTTATAATTGTGGATGTTGTATGGGAGCTTAGTGTAAAAAATTTAGAAGACTAATGCTGTTTATATTTCAGCTGAAGAAGAAAAAAAAGACACCAGTATTCAGATGGAGCATGAAAGGGAAAAAAGGATGTGTATATAACAACGGTGGACAGATAATTTCAAAGAATGTAGAAAATAAAAAAGATTCAAACTGTATTCAAACCAGAATCTAGAAGAAGAAGAAAGATAAGTACATTAGAGACAAGAAAGTCTGTGTATTTTAGTTTTTGTTCTTGGTAAAAACTGTTACACGCTGTTTCAATATGACTATTACAGAGGAGAGTGCAGACAGCACTGATAATAATTGTTTAACTAAAGCAATAGTGAGTGTACTTTTTGAATTATTCAAATGATAAATTCAGTATAATCTTGTTAAATAAACTTAGTACATTAAATCCCTTTAGACATAAGTAAATGCTAATTCATTCTACTTGGCCAGACAGCTTAATTATTTGTGTTTGACTCACCTTGTAACTGTGACGACACCAATTCTTCCATCAACAGTTCCATATAATATCTGGTCATCACTTCCAGGAAATGGAAACAGCACTGATGGCACAGACTCTAACTCTACACTGTGTAAGAGATCATGTCGATCCAATACCCGCAAAATTCTGTCTTCACATGCCAAAACTGCCAACAACTTATTGTTACCCTGCAGATGGACATCAGAAAATTTATTTCTAATTTTCACTGAGTATACATTATTTTGGTGTATGTACAGAAGATGAAACAGATTACAGCACATAATATTGAAATTTACAAGTAAAATAACTGGATTAGCCCAACATTCAGGTTTTCACACAGATTATTTTAACTCATATCTGCCTTTCCCTACGTGCCATGCCTAGCCACCCAGGATAAGAATAATTTTCAAACAATCTTCAACAGCTGCAAGTCCATATACAGCCTATAATTTTTTTTTTTTTTCAAAATCTCGACTAAAAGAGTTCTGAGTTGGTAGCAGTAAGGAGACATGCTTTGCATCCAGCAAAACAATGCTGCATATAGCAGCACAATAATAGCCACTGGTGAATACTGTGCTTCATTTTGCTTTGCTGTGTTTGCCTGTTTCCACTAAAATGTGTGACTGAATGCTTCCTTGTGACACAGACACTACTTGTGATTCCTAGCAATAGAACACTCATTGTTTGCAATGAGTACTTGGGACATACCAGAAAGCATTAATACAGCAGCTGCACTGCTTGTAGAAGGTGGGATATATTCCCTTTGTGCTTTTTCTATACTTGCACAAGTAAATGTGCAGGGAGACTGCTTGTATCCCACACCCCCCCGAATAGTATTCAAGAAAAAGTTTACAGATGATTAAGATTTCCTTCTGGTAGCCAATTCACATTTTTGACGACATACTTAAGATAATGATTATATGCTCTTCAAGGCCACGCCATTAACATTTTATTTAATTGTATTGAACATACTTTTTGACAAGAAGCAACACAATACATTCAGTATGAAAATGTTTAAAGTCTTAGACTCTATTAAACTGAGAGGCTTGGGCCAGTTTCAATACCAGCATAAAACCTCTGTTAGTATCTGATGATCCCTACTATGCCACTGCATTCCGTTCCTTATGGAAGACACTCTCTCATTTGAAATAAAATCTTCATGTCACAAATTTTAGAATCTCCTTATCTCCACATACGCCACAAAAAATTAAATTCTGATCAACATTTTATTTTCTGCAAACAAAGTGGTTTGAAAAGAGGCTATAAGATGAATATTGACAAAATTAAGACAATGATATGGGAATGTACTTGAATTAAATCTAGTGTTGGTTAGGGAATTAAACTAAAAAATGAGAAACTAAAAGCAGTAGATGAGTGTGGCTATTTGGGCTGCAAAATAACTGATTCTGACCTACATAGAGATGACATAAATGCAGACTGGAAATACCAAGCGAATCACTTCTGAAAAAGATAATTTTTTACAGCAAATGTAAGTGTAGGAAGTATTTTCTTATGGCATTTGTCTGGAGTGTAGCCTCATACAGAAGTGGAATGTTGGCGGTAAACAGTCTAGACAGGAAGAGAATAGAAGTTTTTCAAATGTGGTGAATCAGAAGGATGTGAAGATTAGACAGGTAGATCAAGCAACTGTTAAGGAGGTTAAAAAAAAAGAAAGAAAAGGAAGGCAGAACCTGACTAAATGAAGGGATTGGTTGGTTGACAGGGCATATCCTAGACATCCAGGAATTATCAATTGGATAATGGAAGGGGAGTGCCGCACGAAGATCAAGGTGTGAACGCAGTAAGCAGGTACAAATGTATGTTGTTTGCACTACATGGATAAGAGCCTTGCACAGGAGAGTATGGAGAGTGTATTCAAACCAAGCTTTAGACTGAAGACTGCATCATACAACAGTATGTGCATGTTTTCTTGCATGTAAGCTTCATAGATCTGATCTGCCGGTATGAAGTGAAATAACAAAACAATAAAAAAAGTCAATTTAGTTTTTCAAATACAGTTGTGCCATTCTACCAGTACTTTGTCCCAATAAATGTTTGTTTGTGTGTATGTGAAGAGAGAGAGAGAGGGCGGGGAGGGCGGGGGGTAGAAAGAGCAAAAGAGAGTCTTCAAGGATTCTCGGTGCAGTAAACCATTACAGAACATCAATGAAAATGTTCTTGGCTTATAATCAGCATAATTTCAAATAAAACACTCAAGCTTTCGATAGCTGTCCCCACCATCATCATCAGGAGTTGAAATTACCAACTGATTGCCCGATTGCCGGTGACTGCAGCTTTTGGTGACATTGGTGGAAACAGCAATTGAAAGCTCAAGTGTTTTATTCAAAATTATGTGGCTTGTAAACCAAGAAGATATTATCGAAGCATGCCACTGCAAAAGAATCTGAGGACACGTTAAAGAACAATATTTGGTATATTTCTAATTCATTTCTCTGTTCTTACTTTACTAAAGATAAATGCACCCCATAGTGTTGCACAATATATAACACATATGCAAGCATTATTAAAATCAGAAATAGTCACCTTTTCTGCCCCCAGAGCAATGACATCAACTATGCGATCTCCACAAAGAAAAGAATTAACATCTTTACAGTCAAAATATTGATTATATGCATGATCACCACATACTAAAAGATTGCTTCCACAGACATACCTGAAACAAATCAGGATAAGTAATAACTATTAGAAGATAATAAAAGAGAAATTATAATTATCAAACAGCTGTTAATGAAAGCTCTCATGAGCAACTGGTTTGCTATTAAATGTTAACTAAACAAAAATTTTGCACTCATTTACACACCCAAAGGCAATGACATCTTGAACATTAAAAATGTAACATTTGGACAAATAAAAGAACTTAAATATTCCAGCATCCTCTTTGACTGTGTAAATAATCACAATATGAAATGAGAAGTATATTTCACAATGCCCATAAGGCATATCAAGCTTTGTGGTATAAGTCAAAGACCAGAGACAGATCTAGTAAAATCAAAATATGTACATTTAAGTCAGCTGAACAAACAGTTCTTGCTAGCATATCTACTAAAATCATTAACAATTCTGACCTGAAGTGTAATATGTCAATGTCACTTTTTGCAATGCTCTTTCAAATATCTACATTTCATAATCAGCAAAAGGGGTATTCTTTCCACCTGACAATAGCACAAGCCATTAATAACAAGCTCCCTCCTCAGCCTAAACATCTATATCCCTTAAGGGGAAAAGTAAACAACTGAATGCTGACGAAGCAGCATGGACTTCACACCCCCTCAATACACTTTGGAAGAAGGGTGCAGGGTTTGTATGGTCACTACATGTAACAAAGCATTTCATATCCTCAAACAGTCTGCACCTTGTCTAGTATTGTACTCGACTAACAAACCACTGATAATAGCTACTGATGCATCTCATCTAGTCTTGAACTCGCCAAACAAACCACTGATAATAGCTACTGATGCATCTCGTCTAGTCTTGTGCTCGCCAAACAAACCATAGATAATAGCCACTGATGCATCACAATAAGGCAGAGGAAGAGTTGTCACACATCGACAAAGCAATTACAAGCAGCCCATCCTTTTCATATCCGCACATTTAAATCAGCTCAGTAAAAGAACGTGCAAACAGAAAAAGTGGTACCAGTGATTATTTATGCTGTAAGCCAAATCTGTATCTATCTCCGTGCTGTCAGTTTTCACCTTTTGACGGACCACAAAACTCAGTTCACAAAGTTTAGTCTTCAATCTCTTTTATCACATAAGACATCTCAACACTTACACTGGTGGGCTCTGTTTTTATCAGCATGTGATTATCAAATAGGGTTAAAGCCTACCAGCTGTCATGTCATTGCATACACACTACAAACTTCCAGACGGTCCAGGCCACGAGTCTGATTAATAGGAAGTCATATGTATCAAGAGGCATACCACTCATTGCAAGAATTTCATTCACCATCACCACAATCACTACAAAATGGGGGGGGGGGGGGGGGGGGGAAATAATGACACCATGCTTTGACAGGCCTTGAACTGAGTGAGGTTAGGCTAGTGTCAGATCACTTACCAGTAAGGGCTATCTTGATGTTAAAAGTCTAATTTTCCTTAAGGTTTTTCTTAACTGCACAAAATGATGTGTGACTACTTGAAACAGAAATTTAAGACTCAACAGGTGGTTGTTCAACTCACCCTCAACTCTCTCTCTCTCTCTTTCTTTTTCTCAGCAATAGACAGCAAGATTGAGTGCCTTGCTAACTCATGTTTGTATTGTGCTCCTCAACAGGTTCTTCCCTTATGTGTCATATCAGGAGGGGGGATATTGTATCCAATAATGACAATGGTAGGGACACAGGCGGCAAGGATTGTCGAAATGGACCACCAGTGGCACTTTGTTCCATTGACTTACATTGACAGAGATCCTCCAAGAAGTGAACACACTCCTGCCTCCACACAGAGCCATGTGGTGCTAACCAGAGGTCCCTTGGATGGTATATGTAGGCCTACGCAACAAAGAATAAGGATATTCATGTTCTTACTAGCAAGAAGTTATTTCATTATGTTCCAGCCTGTCCCATGTACTTACTATAGGCTATTGTGTTGCCCGGATTCTCCCTTACTGTTTACCAACAACTACTGAGCACTGGATTTGTACTTTGAGTAAATTGCTCTTGCGCTTCATTTTCAATAAACATGATGTGCACCAAATTACAACAAATGGGTTCACATATTTTATGGAGAACTTTTCTTTCAAACAACATTCTGTCCAGTTTACACTTTTGGTACTTTAGGTAGCACATCCACACACAACAGCTAGTTGGATCTGCCTTTTATAGGTGTTTTTCCGCCCCCTTGGCTAAATGGTCAGAACATCTGATACCGTGCAGTGGGTCAGACATTTTCTCCACTTGGGGATTGGGTATTGTGTTGTCATCATCATCATTTAATCATCTACATGCAAGTCACCCAATGTGGCATCAACTGAAAAGACTTGCAATTCAACAGCTGGTGGAGAATCCTGGTCACCAATGCCATATGACCATTTCATTTGATTTCATTTATAATTTGTTGAAGGACTTCTTGTCATGAGGGTAGAATGAAGGCAATTGTAGCTTTGGTTGTCAGCTTGTGATCTCAGATGTATTTTGGCTTGGCAGTAAGGTAGCTGTCCGAATACATCACCCCGTAATTTGAATTCTTGTATTTGCAGGTATGGTTCACATGCAGGATGGAAATATAGAAGTGGCCCTGGGACCCACTTCAGGCTCTGTTTAGTCTCATATACAGTGAAACCCCTATTTACATTTTCATGTAGTCCAGACTTAAAAATGCAAAATTGAGGAAAATACAAGAATTAAGGAAAATGTTGAAACCCCCAAAAATATGAGCAAAAACACATGTAATTGGCATATATGATTAAAAATTACAATCCTCTCCAATATTTTGCATAAAATTTATCCCAGTGAAGGAAATTAAATATACACTACAATGTTTATACAATAATTTGTGATAATCAATTGCATCAGTTCTTAAAAAATTACAGATGTGTAACAGGAAGTAAAAACTCATCAAAAAATCGAAACTGCTATCTGGGTACAAGGTAATTGAGCTGTTTTCTGACATGCTACGACTACAAATTATACGTTGAAAACATGCGTTTTTGGCAGATCATGCTTCGCGCTCACCCAGACAAAAGCAAAAACTGATGAATTAAACCAAAAACACCACAGCGTCTAAGTAGTTAAATGATATGCATAAATGCGAACATCTGGTTAATGACATACTTTGTCATAAGTGCTGTTATTGTTTAATGATTTTCTTATGAGCCGCACTTTATATGCTTACCACCATGAACACATTATTTTAGTCAAATAATGGAAATCATCAACAATATAGGAAAAGATAGATTGCTACTTACCATAAAAAAGACATATTAAGCTGCAGACAGGCAAAATTAAGACACTCATATAACTTTCAGCTACAGCCTTTGTCAGTAAAATAGACACACACACACACACACACACACACACGCACACGCACACGCACACGCACACACACTCACACAAGCAAGCACACCTCACGCACACGACTCCCCCCAGCTTCAGCATATCGGGCCTGAGATGCTGAAGCTGGCAGTCATGTGTGCGTGGGGTGTGCTTGCTTGTCTGTCTGCGTGTGTGTGAATGTTGCGTGTGTGTGTCTCTTTTAGTGATGAAGGCTGTGGGTGAGAGGTACATGTTAGTGTCTTTTAACTGTGCCTGTCTGCAACCTGACGTGTCTTCTTTACGGTAAGTAGCAATCTCGCTTTTCCTACATTGTTAAAGTGTTATTTTAGTCTTGATGAGAGAAACAGAGATGTAAAAAAATGAGTTTACTTCCACAATTGACTTTACAAGCTTATTAGAAATCGGATCAGTGAATTTCTGTACACTGTGTAAAATGTAAATTTGAAAGAAATCTCAGGTACTGCATTTTCGCTTCATGCCTCTATCTCTGCTGCCAATCTTTATGATCTACAGTATGTACTGTGTGTGTGGTGGAAAGTATGTAAACGAGTAGTGTATGTAGTTGTTGCAACTGTATCATGTCAGATTTGAACAAGAAAGTCTTAAAAATGTGCTATCGCAAAACCCTTGTTCTATTTACGTGTGACATCTCTGTCATAGCACATCTTCTGCACGAAAAATATATTTTCGGCATCTCATAAAATGCTTTCACCCCTACCTGCACTCCTGTCACTGAAGGGCCACTTTCTCTCTCCACACATCCAGTAGGTGAGCTCATTTTATGTGTCTTAGTGTGGTGTGGTGGCTGTGTTGCCTATCGGGTGACTTAACGAGTCACTAGCCAATAAGTGTTTACTAGACGGAAATGGGTGACGTTTCCTCAATTATGACTGAGCATATACTTCGAGGCTCAGTGTTTGAATTTAAAAATGTTGACGATTGATATTGTTGCTGAATACAGTACATCAGAAATACATGCAAAAAGATGAGACTGAGTTATAAGTGGCACAACAAAAAGTGGTGGCTGGGATCTTTCGTCACATACTGTCACTGTCTGAAACACTTCACATCAACTGTCTTGTTTTTCCCTTACAGCTGCAAC
This sequence comes from Schistocerca americana, assembly GCF_021461395.2. Classification (NCBI taxonomy): domain Eukaryota; kingdom Metazoa; phylum Arthropoda; class Insecta; order Orthoptera; family Acrididae; genus Schistocerca; species Schistocerca americana. The sequence continues at coordinate 231,756,375 of NC_060125.1, read as the reverse complement.
CTAGTAGTAGTTGTATCATAATTGTGTGGTTAAGCTAATGTTGCAAGTTGTGTTGGCAGCACCGATCATGGACTATGTCAGTATTTCCTCTCTCAATCTCCTCTCTCTACAATTGCCTAAAATACTCCCTTAATTCTGCCACCACCCGTGGTGGTAACCATCCATATTTTGAGCCACCCATAACTTGTTCAGTCACATCAAATGTCAACAGGAAGAAAACGGGACGAAGTCAAGCGAGACCTCAAGTAAGAACTTAAAATTGAGGAAAACCTTACTAGGAAGAAATGTAAGGTCGGTGAATTTGTAGCATTGATTTTATGGGTTTTTCACAGGGATTACAAATTTATGATGTATAATCGCAAAAAACATAAAATCGGAGAATGTAAAATCGAAGTTCCACTGTATTCTTTTTTTTATATTATTATTATTATTATTATCTGGAGTCCTTCCATATAGTTAACTCTTAGGTTGTTAAGACATTGTTTCTCCCATTTTCTTGTCTAAAGCAAGGTTGAATAATAGTGATAAAAACTGTCACGCTGTAGCAGAGTGGTTTCAATTTCGAAGGCCTCTATCATCTTATTTACAATTTCAATTCTTTCAGAAATGTCAACCAAGTATGCCTTTGTAAGATTCACAAGCAATTTACCAAAATCAAATGCTTGATCATTTCCTGTCCGTGGATTCTATAAAATGCTTTCTCGAAGTCAACAAAGAACATATGAGGGTCTTGGTGACATGCTCACCTTTTCTCCATAATATGTTGAAAAATAAAGATCTGTTCAGTTGTAGATCTCCCCTTGCAAATTTCACTTTGGTATCCTATAATTGCATCAGCTAAAAGTCACCTTGGCACAATATAACTGCATTTGCTAACAGTTGAATTTGATCTAAAAGGCAGTTTGAGAATATTTTATCACAAATGTTTAGCATTTCAATATCGTGGTAAGTTCTTACATGTTATGTGGTGACTGTTTTGTGGATAGGGTAATTAGAGAACTTTTCCATTCTTCAGGGAGCTGTTCAGTAATCCAATTGGTTGTTGTTACTTTATAGATTTTCACAAGAAGGGAGTCATCTCCTTCCTTATGTCTAGTTACAATTAGAATGACATATATAAAAATAAAAAAAGTAAATTTGTAATTAATAGCAAGGATTGTTGAAAACTATGGTTGAAATCAAAACTGCTGTTTTTAACAGATACAGCCACGGTTGAGAATGAATGTTAGACTTGTCAGCAAATTACCTAAGATTGCAAGGGTTTATCTCTGGACCTTTGGATTTTTACTTTTGTCACTTGCAGGCAACAGCTATATCAAAATGTGAAGTTATTAGGTATGACTATGAAATACCTTCCTATGTACAATAAAATATCTAAAGTAATTACTTACATCGACTTTATTGGTTCTGTTAAATTGGTGTCAAAACTAAGGAACAGTTTTCCTTTCTTAGTATATCCACGAACTTCATTTCCTGATGAAACAAATACCTTATCCTGCACTGTTCCTGAAATGCATACAGCCTTCTTATTCATCTCTTAAAATTCATACTTGTAATTCATGACACAACAATTCAAGTTATATTTATTAGACACATTAAATGTCAGATAACAATCATGAAGTTACCTAAAGCACCGCCCAGCTGCAAACAAGATACTGGAGACCCAGGCAGAGTTTTGAATACTAAATGAATTTCACCTTTTTTCACTCCAAATACTTGTAAAACACCATCTCTATCAGCTACAGCTACCTTAAGACAGAAATAAGACACTTTAATCATTCATAAATATCATTTAAAAGACAAATAAGAAGCTACATGTCCTACAACATTGGTGTATTCTGAACATGCACGTACACCTATGCACTTAAGACTGTAAAGAAAACACGTTACTCTTATATTAAACAATGGAAAATACAGGATGGAATAATGACAAAATTATGAAACAGGAAGTTGCTACTGACCATATAGTGGAGATACTGAGTCACATATAGGCACAACAAAAAAAAGACTGTCAGTAAGTGAGCTTTTGACCATAAAGGTCTTCATCAGGAATAGACAACATACACACACACACACTCACGAAAACGCAACTCACACACACGCGGTCACAGTCTCTGGCTGCTGAGGCCAAACTCTTTTATTAGTAAGTTCTTGATCCTTTTATATTAAAACAATCTAAAGTGATAAATCTGCATACCAAATCAATAAACACAAACTTGTAAGCAAAACAACGCATTAAACAAAATGCACAAGCACTACTGTCATAACATAAAATACAAAAGTTGTTTGTGTGAATACAGAGATTATCGCAACTTTTATTCAAGAGCTATCAGGCTAATTGCATTTAATTCGTGCAGTCCCCTCTCAAAACAACTGTTATATACTCAACAATATAACGATGCTGATATTCCATCCTGGAGTTTCCATGGTCTGTTATGTACTCACTTACATACTACTGTGCATCTTTTCTTCTTTAAGTCACACTGACTCAAAAAGAGTGCCCAAGATTGAAGACACTGTGCCATCTTATTGGTAGCCATGAACATGATCAAAACAAGGAAATCAGTGGTTTATGGTCTGTTACTCAACAGAACTTCACTCTACACACGAACACATGAAATTTTTTAACTGCATATACAATATCTAGAGTCTCTTTCTTAAATAATTCAACTGATCTAGATTAAATGCTTTAGATGCAAATGCTACCAAGTGTTCTGAGCTGTCAGTGTCACGATGTGACAAAACTGCCCTGACACCATGTTAGGAGGCATCAGTAGCAAGGATCCGTAGCTTGCCTGGCTGGAAAGTAGCCAAGCATGGGGTGAAGCAAAGTTTGCTTTCAGCAGGCAGAATGCCTTTTCACACTCATCTGACCAAATGGAAGGAACACTTTTGCAACTTAGTGCATTAAGAGGATACAAAATTTGGGCTGCTTTTGGAGTAAATTTACTGTATTACATAACTTTTCCCATTCAGAGCCGTAGTTCTTTGATACTGGTTGGTCATGGGAGTGCCTCCATAGCAGCAACGTGCTGATTAGTCAGCTTAAGGCTCTGGTTTGGTATTATGTGATCGAGGTCTTCAATAGGCAGTTGGAAAAACTTTGGCATTTGTAAGTTACATTTGATACCAGCCTCTTGCAGAATTTGAAACAGAAACTGGAGATTGTGTATGCATTCCTGTCTTGTAGTCCTCTGTGATGACAATGCCATCCAAGTAATTTATGCAACAAGGTACCTGCTGTGCTAGTGCCCCAAGAATCACTGAAAGATTGCGGGCATGCTGGATACCCCAAAAGGTAATCACTTATATCCAAATACACCAAAAGGCATGTTAAGTACCATGATCTTTTGGGATTGTCCATCCAATGCAAGCTGAAGGTACCCATCCACCACTTCTATTTCAGAGAAGTATGAACCATCCACATTTTGCCTATTTTTTTATTATTATTGCAAGAGACATTGCCCAGTGACTGTTTGCATTTGGCTTAATCACTTACGAAACCATGAGCCTATCCAGTTACCGTCTTACTTGCCCTCACAGAGCCACTGATAAAGACCTGACCTCTTCGAGGACGTCCATGTTGAAACTATCATTGACCATGATGTGGTTGTGGCAACAATGATTACCAAAGTACAAAGGACAACTAAAACAAGCAGGAAGATATATATCTTCAGTAAACTCGATAAAAAATCAGTAGTGTCCTATCTTAATAACGAACGTGAAATTTTCAATATGTAACTATGACTCCAGTCAAAAGAGTTCACCATGCACTTGATAGATATATACCCAGTAGAGCAGTTCAAAATGGGAGAGACCCTTCATGGCATACAGTCACTGTAAAGAAACTACTGCATAGTAGGTATAAAACTAAGTATAGGGCAATAGATAGAGAGATATGGAATGATATGCATTTGGCTGTCAGAAGAGCAATATGTGAAGTCTTCAGTGACTACCGTAGCAGAAGTTTTTCAATTGATCTTCCACAAAATCCAAAAACATTCTGGTCATCTACATCTACATCTATACTCTGCAAACCACCGTGAGGTGCATAGCAGAGGGTATGTCCCCATGTACCAGTTATTAGGGTTTCTTCCTGTTCCATTCATGTATGGAGCACAGGAAGGTCATATGTAAAGGCTGTTAGTGGCACCAAAGTTAAGTGTCCAGTCCCTAACGAATTAGATAGGAACTGAATTTGAGGATAGCAAAGCAAAAGCTTAAATGCTGAACTCTGTTTTCAAATGTTCCTTTACAAAGGAAAACCAGGAGAACTGCTCCAATTCAATCCTTGTACCACTGGAAAGATGAGGGAAATCAGTATGTGTCAGTGGTGTTGTAAACAGTTGAAATTATTAAAATTGAACAAATCTCCAGGGCCCAGTGGAATCGATAACACATTCTATATTGAAATTGCACCTGATTATCCCCCCCCCCCCCCCCCCACACACACACAAAAAGAAGAAGAAGAAATGTACTCAGTAGTTGAAGGCACAGGTCACATCCATCTACAAGAGAATGGTAGTAGAAGTGACCCACAAAACTACCATCCAATATTCTTGTTATCAGTTTGTTACAAAATCTTAGAACATATTCTGAGCTCAGACATAATGAGTTATCCTGAACAGAATGCCCTTCTCCATGATCACGGCACTCAGATAAATAGATTATTTCTTAATTCTGATACACATTTGACACAGTACCATAGGTCACTTACTGTCAAATGTTCGATCATATGCAGTATTCAGTGAAATCTGTGACTTGACTAAGAACTTTTTGATAGGGAGAACACCACATGTTATCCTGGATGGAGAGTCATCATCAGATGTAAAAGTAACTTCAGGTGTGTCCCAGGGAACTCTTGCTGTTCATGATGTATATTAATGACCTTGCAAAAAATATTAACAGTAACCTCAGACTGTTTGCACTTGCTGCAGTTATCTATAATGAGATACTGTCTGAAAGAAGTTGCATGATTATTCAGTCAGATCCTGATAAGATTTCAAAGTGATGCAATGATTGGCACCTTGCTATAAATTAGATTCCAGTTTATTGGTAGGATACTAGGGAAATATTGTAGGCAATCAGTCTACAAAGGAGATTGCTTAAAAAATCACTCATGTGACTCATTCTAGAATATTGCTTGAGTGTGTGCAACCTGCACCAAATAGGACTAACAGGTGTTACTGAACTTATACAGAGAAGGGGCAGCATGAAAGGTCACAGGTTTGTTTGCCCCATGGGAAAGTGTAACAGAAATGCTGAAGAAACTGAACTGGCAGAGTCTTCAAGGTAGGCACAAACTAGCCTGAGAAAGAATACTAATAAAGTTTCAAGCATGGGCTTTAAATGATGATTCTATGAATGTTGTACAACCCTCTATGTATTGCTCACAAAAGTTTTGTCCCCCCTTGGGAAAGCGTAACAGAAATGCTGAAGAAACTGAACTGGCAGAGTCTTCAATGTAGGCGCAAACTAGCCTGAGAAAGAAAACTAATAAAGTTTCAAGCATGGGCTTTAAATGATGATTCTATGAATATTGTACAACCCTCTATGTATTGCTCACAAAGGTATTGTGAGGACAAGAACAAATTGTAGCATACACAGAGACAATCATTCTTCCCACGTTCCATATGTGAATCGAACAGGAAGAAACCCTAATAACTAGAACTCTGCACTTTGCAGTGGTTTGCAGGGTATAAATGTAGATGTAGACAGATGTAGATATGGGAAAAACAAGTACTAGTTGATAACTTCAGGATAATTATTTGTGTTTCCTAGCCAGGGGGAAAATATTTCAGGACATTCACTACAGACCTGTTCCAATTCTTGGAAAGGGACTTCTGAACCAAGATTTACTGAGTTGTTAATGACAAATCTGAATGAAGAGAAGGGGTCCAAAAAGGTTTTGTGCTAGTGGGCTATTTACCACTGGAAGCATGATGTAGGATACTTATATTGTGAATCAGCCTTCAATGGGAATACTTTTTTTTTGTTGTTGTAGCTAACTAAACGTTGTTTTGGTGGGTCAATGCTAGGGCACCTAATAGTAGGTAAGTATGTACACTGATCAGGGGTGCCATGTCCACTTGAAACATGATCATCAAATCCCGAACATTCTGAGAAATAAATAGTATACTTGCTCCTGTTATGACAGAATTAGCAGCTGTCTGGATAAGATTAATGTCCAATCCTAAGCCATTTCACCAGTTGGCCAGTAAGAGTCAACATGACAAACACTTGCAATATAACCCTCTTGTTGACATTTGTGGCAGGAGGCCCACCTGCAAGAGCAATTAGTCCCTGGCATGTCGCAAAAAATACTTTGGGCCAGAGGAAAGTGGTCATTTGTCTGTTATCTACTCCTGTTATGCAGTGTTAGCGACTTCTAGAAGAAAGAAATCACAGCTTACTACACAGAAATGCCGTTTCCTGGTCATTAGTGGGGTGCAGTGGCAGACATCGAGCTGAGAGGGGCACGCTGCAGTGGTAGCAGTATTTGGCCAATACACAGTAATTTTGTTTAGTTTCTATCTTTTCCCCCCTCATATTTCTTTGAAGAACTGGACTGTACCTGTGTATTTTACTGTGTGGATTAGTGTTTATCAAATTACTTCAAGTTTTCTGTTGCATAAATTTTAGTGCATATTTTTGTGTGAGGTGGCTTCCTTGTGTAACTTTTCTGTCACCAGAAGCACCAAGTCATGTGACAACGTTTAAATCTCATGTTAGTTCACAGTGTATAATTTAGATCAGTACTTTAGAGTTTGCGTATTTATTTCCTACTGTAGCTTTGTGGAAGCAGAGTTTCTAGTACAAAGTAGAGAAATTAATTTATGTTTCAAGAGCTTGCAGATCTTGCAGTCTCAGGCTGTTGTGAGAACTCTGAAGAGCAGATTTTAGTGCTTGCTTATTCTCCTTATAATACTTTGTGTACTTTTCAACCTGAAGAGTGCTACTATCAGGTAACTTTTTCTTTTGTGGGTGTATGCCAGTACTTTCTAAGTTACTCTCGACTGCTTTGTTTATACTTTTTTGATATCTTGTTCATTTTTTTACACAGTACAACATGGCTATGGACCATGCTTGTTACCGAGCGGGGTGGCGCAGTGGTTAGACACTGGACTCGCATTCGGAGGACGACGGTTCAATCCCGCGTCCGGCCATCCTGATTTAGGTTTTCCGTGATTTCCCTAAATCACTCCAGGCAAATGCCGGGATGGTTCCTCTGAAAGGGCACGGCCGACTTCCTTCCCAATCCTTCCCTAATCCGATGAGACCGATGACCACGCTGTCTGGTCTCCTTCCCCAAACCAACCAACCAACCAACCATGCTTGTTGTGCGTATCTACATTCATAAACAGCTGGAAGCTGCATTTGCCACGATCAGCAGGCTTCTGGCTACTGGTGACAGCTGCAATTACATTGGCGTGTATGTGACGAGATCTGTGACACCTTTGCTGCCATTGGAATCCCCTGGTGACCTGATTGTCTCTGCATCTTCCAATACACAACACCTGACCACTCTATCCTTACTCAAGAGTGAGTGGCAGACAGTAGTGGGTTCATGTGTTGGTTGGTTTAAAAGAAGGAGAGAGAGACCAAACTGTTAGGTCATTGATCCCTCATTTTGTTTAAAATTAATTCCACAAGGGTGGGAGTAAAATAATCGAGACATACAAAACACAGCTGGAAGAAAGGAGAAAACCACAAGAATGACAGAAGGGCAACAAACACTAAAATGGACAAAGTCAGACACGAAAACCACAGAGAGATGCAAGAAACATGTAGAAGAGATCAAAACAAGACAGCAAATTACCATGGCTGGCTGACAAAGAGAATAAAAAGGAGAAGCCAGCCACTCTGCAACACATTAAAACCTCCATCCTAAAAGCACTAGGGTGGAAGACACACAGCGACAAAGGAAATGTGCTAAAACTTAGATCAAATGATAAAACCCACCCTCACGAATAAAACGTAAAACTAAAGCTGCTGTTGAGGCACTGTCACCCAACACCAAAGGTAGGGTGCTGGGGAAGTTAAAAGTCCGCCATAGAGCAGCTAAAAGTGGGCAGTCCAGCAAGAGGTGGATGACCATCATTTGTGAGCCACAGCGACACCGAGATGGGTCCTCGCGATGAAGGAGGTAACCATGCATTAGCCACGTATGGCCAATGCGAAGCCGGCAGAGGACAACTGATTCCCTGCGAAAGGACCATGTGGAAGACTTCCACACATCCATAGTCTCCTTAACAACACAGTTTGTTGTGCTTACCATTATGCCATTCCATCTCCCAAAGCCGAAAATCCCTGTGCCGTAAGACAGAACGCAGGTCAGTTTCGGAGATGCCCATCTCCAGAGGCAGTTTCCATGTAGACTGTTTGGCCAGCCAGTTGGCAAGTTCGTTGGCTGAGATTCTGACGTGTCCTGAAGTCTACACAAACACCACTGAATGACGGGACCATTCCAGGGCATAGATGGACTCCTGGACGCTACCAAAGGATGGTGAGGGTAGCACTGGTCGATAGCTTGTAGGTTACTCAAGGAGTCAGTATGCAGGAGAAATGACTTGCCAGGGCATGAGCGGATGTGCTCAAGAGCACGAGATATGGCTGCCAGCTCTGCAATGAAAACACTGCAGCCATCTGATAAGGAGTGCTGTTTGATATGTCATCCATGAACATATGCAAAGCCTATGTGACCGTCCGCCATTGAGCTGTCGGTGTAAAACACTTCCTGGTACACGTCGAGAATCGAGAGGGAGTGATAGCGGAGAGCTGCAGGATTAACGGAGTCCTTAGGGCCATGCAAAAGGTCCAGAAGAATCTGCGGCCTGGGTGTACACCATGGAAGTGTATGCTAAATGACCTCAAGGAGAGGTGGTAAAGGGAAGGACTCCAGTTCAGACAGAAGGGACTGGACACAAACTGCAATTGTAAGCCCTGACCTGGGCCGCCGATGTGGAGATGAACTGCCGTGGTTGGGAAAAGGAGATGGTAATTGGGATACGCAGGGGAACTACGATTGTGTGCAACGTAACTGGCGAGCCGTTGTGCATGACTACCCTTCAATGGAGGGACTCCAGCCTCCAACAGGACACTGGTCACCAGACTCGTTCTAAAAGCTCCTGTCGCTAAGTGAACGCCACAGTGGTGCACTGCAATGAGTAAATGCAACGCTGAGGGCACTTCCGAACCGTAAACCAGACTCCCATAGTCCAGGTGGGATTTAACAAGGGCTCTGTAGAGCTGCAGCAGCATAGAGCGATCTGCACCCCAGTTGGTGTTGCTCAGGAAGCAGAGGGCATTAAGGTGCTGTCAGCACTTCCGCTTAAGCTGACAAAGGTGAGGAGGCCAAGTCAATCGGGCATCAAAAATCAGTCCTAAGAATCGACCACTGCAGTGAGTGGATTGTCATTAAGGTAAAGTTCTGATTCTGGATGAACGGTGTGACGCCAACAGAAATGCATGACAAACGATTTCGCGGCTGCAAACTGGAAGTGGTGGGCTAGAGGTCATGACTACAGCTTGTGAATGGTTCCCTGTAGGTACATCCCAACAATGCCAGTACTGGTGGAACAGTACGAAATGCAGAAGTCATCCGTATACAGAGAAGGTGAGACCGACAGTCCTACAGCTGCTGCTAGGCCGTTAATAGCCACTAAAAATAGAGACACGCTCAATACGGAGCCCTGAAAAATGCCACTCTCCTGAATATGTCGGGAACTATAGGAGACACTGACTTGGGCATGGAAAGTACGGAGCAACAGGAAGTTTTGGATAAAATTCGGGAGTGGGCCCTAGGGACCCCACTCATACAATGTGGCAAGGATATGATGTCACCAGGTCATGTTGTATGCTTTACATAAGTCAAAAAAGACGGCAACCAGGAGTTGGCATCTGGAAAAGGCTGTTCGGATGGCAGACTCGAGGGACACAAGATTATCAGTGGTAGAGTGACCCTGGTGGAAGGCGCCCTGACATTGAGCCAGTTGGCCACATGACTCCAGGACCAAAGCCAACCGCCTACACACCATACATTCCAGCAGCTTACAAAGAAAGTTAGTTACACTGATGGGCTGGTAGCTATCCACATCAAGCGGGTTTTAACCGGGTTTGGGCACCGAAATGATGGTGCTCTCCCGCCATTGTGATGGAAAGACACCATTGCACCAGATCCAGTTCAAGATGACGAGGAGATATCACTTGTAGTCAGACAAGAGGAGTTTAATCATCTGACTGTGGATCTGATCCGGCCCAGGAGCTGTGTCGGGGCAATGTGCAAGGGTGCTGAGGAGCACCCACTCTGTAAATGGGGCATTATAGGGTTCACTGTGGCGTAGGTGAACGAGAGGATTTTCCTTTCTATCCGCTGTTTGAGGTTGTGAAAGGCTGGGGGGTAGTTCTCCGATGCAGAGGCTCGAGCGTAGTGCTTGGCAACCGTATTTGCATCAGTATATAACATGCCATTGATGTTAATCCCAGGGACACTTTTGGGGTCTTGTATCCAAAAGAACGTCTGATCTTCATCCAGACTTGGGAAGGTGACGTATGGCACCTAATGGTCAACAAGTACATCTCCAAACACTCCTGTTTCCTTCATTTTATAAGCCGGTGAACGCAGATACGGAGCCGCTTAAAGACTATTAGGTGTTCTAGGAAAGGGTGCCGCCTATGTCGCTGTAGAGCCCGCCGACACTCTTTTCATTGCCTCAGCGATTTCCGGCGACCACCAAGGGAATGACTTTCGTCGTGTCACCCTAAAGAACGAGGGATCGTGTTTTCTGCTGCAGAAACGATCGTCATCGTGACCTGCTCAACGACAACATCGATCTTACCATGAGGGGGAGACTCATCGGTGACAGCAGAGGTGAAAGCTTCTCCGTCTGCTTGTTTAAAGTCCATCTGGGTAGGCGTCCGTGGGTGTGACACTAGGGGAGTGACAGGAAGATGGGGTACTGGTCACTACCACACAGGTTGTCATGTGCTCTCCAGTGGATAGATGGGAGGAGGCCAGGACTGGAAACCGAGATATCAATGGCTGAATATGTGCCATGTGCCACACTGAAATGTGTGGGAACACCTGTATTTAAGAGGCAGAGGTAGAGTTGTGACAGTAAATTTTTGACCTCCCTACCTCAGCCAGTAAGCATGGTGCCACCCCACAAGGGGTTATGCACGTTAAAATCTCCCAAAAGTAGGAAAGATTTAGGGAGTTGATCAATCAAAGCAGCCAATACCTTCAGACGTACTGCACCGTCTGGAGAAAGATATACATTGCAGACAGTTATTTCCTGCATCGTCCTGATCCTGACAGCTGCAGCTTCAAGAGGGGTTTGAAGGGGCACAGGTTCACTACATACTGAAACTCCACCTGACACTCTATTATAGTCGCTATGGTTCCTGTAATATCCCTTATAGCCGCAGAGGGCAGCGGTCCACATTGCCAGGAACCAGGTTTCCTGGAGGGCAATGCAAAAAGCAGGTGTAAAGCTTAACAGTTGCCGTAGCTCAGCCAGATGGTGGCAAAAACTGCTGCAATTCACTGGACGATTACGTGATCGTGCAACTGGGAAGGCATGAAACACTCAATGAGGCAGTCTACACCTCAGGGTCATCTGCTGCCACCAGATGAGTACCTGTGCAATCAACATCCATTGTGTCTGAGCACCCGCCGAGATCTAGGTCCTCAGCGGACACCAGAATCTCCACCTCATCCTCAGACACAGAGCTTGTAGGCAGTGGTGGTCTGGGTGCCACCGCAGTGCCTTGGTTCTTGGGGATCTTTTTCTTTTTAGGTTTCTCTCGCTACTCCTTAGGTTT